>NC_021163.2:41362127-41388071 GCF_000331145.2 Cicer arietinum | reverse complement strand
TCTTTGTTCGTTTTTAATTACTTTTAAAAAAAATATATATATACCCTCGCTTTGAAAAACGGGGTGTTACAATTTACACATAGAATAATTATTAATTTAATAATAGCAATTACTAAAAGATACACATATAATATATATGAAAATTTTGGGGTGTTACAATCCATATCCTAGCTGGAGAGCAATCTCAAAATTAACTTTGGAACGTTGGTTCGACAAATTTGGTGTAAGATTAAGTTATATATCTTGTTAATGAGTTCAACTAATGTGTGGATACTAATTAATATATTATAACTTATTTTTAATGTAATATTGCAGGAAAAAGTTGCTTGGTTGCCTGAGCACAATTTTCAAATTAAGAATATCTTCAATACAAAAGGATCAATGCGTCTTTCTGATATGTTGATGCAAGCGAGAAAGAAGCGCAAGTGTCCAACTTGGATGGAAGAAAGTGTTTGGAATGATCTTGAGAAGATATGGATGGATCCGTCATATAAGGAGATATCAAATCGAGCTAAGAAAAATCGTGCTTCTTCTAAAGGAGGAGCTGTCCATACAGGTGGATCTATATCCATTGCTGAACATACCATTCGGATGGTACGCTTTCTATGTCAAAGTCTTCACTGTATAACCATTTAATGTTTGACTCCAGAACATGTCTACTATTTGCTATTTTTATTGTTTTGTTGTGTTGCTGTTTCAAAATGTAGAGTTATTTTGCTAAAATATTTTGTTGTTTTTCTTTTCTTGCAAAATTTGACTCTCATTTTGTTCACGGTTCTATTGTTGTTTATTTTTTGTAAGGCTGAAGAGTTAGGTAGAGACCCCACATTGGATGAGGTCTTTTTAAAAACTCACACTAAGAAGAAGGACAACTCTTGGGTTGATGAAAGAACAAAAAAAACATATGTAAGAAATATTAAATCATTTATTAGTTCTTTCATTTGTATTTTTTGTAAAAGTAATTTGACTATGTTGCATGATTTTCTATTTGAGTAGGAAACATTTCAAGGTAAGTTGCAACAAGCCTCTAAAGGTGGGGAAGCATCTAGTAGTTGTAGCCAAGTGGTTAATGCGGAAGCTCGCTTAGACATGTGGGTCCAATCTGTTGGGGGAAAGAATAAAGGGAGGATCTATGGTGCTGGAGATAGATCCTCACTTTATAGACCAGGTGTCGCAAGTCTAGTTCCAGATTCTCGTCCATCTAGAGGTTGCGCCAATTTCTTGTCTCAACAATCTAACGAGATAGCTACACAGATAGCAGCATTTGAGGAGCGAGCAAAAGCGGCAGAACACGAGGCGCAAGAGGCGCGAGAGGAGCTAAGGAAAGTTGAGCAACGTCGACAAGAGGAAGTTCAACAAACAGAGCAACACACTATAGAACTACAGATGCAGCTAGCAACATTGGCAAAAAGTGTTGCTTCCATACAGGCTGAATCATCCCGTCGTCGTCGTCATCCAGATTATGATGAGGATGAGTCTAACGATGATGACGGCGAGGAGTAATACTAGTTTCAGTTTCAGTTTCGTATAGTAGTTATGACTACTTATTTTGTTTATACTCGTAGGCATTATCTATATATATTTCTACGATAGTGTCGTTATGTGTATTTTGAAACTTATGGCAGTAACAATGTGCTTATTTTGAAACTTATGGCAGTAACTAACAATTGTCCTTATTTTGAGACTTATGGAAATCAGAATGTGTAATTTGAAAACACTATTTACATAATATTTCACTTTGTTTTGACAATGATGTTTAATATGCTTACAATTAATTTTAAATATATATTAAAAAATACAGGAAACTGTAAAAAAAACAAAAATAGAATTAAAATCATTTTTTCATTACCCACGGACAATTCATGGATAAAATTATCAATATCAAATATAAAATAGTAGACTTTGTCACGTATGGTCCGTGGGTAATGTAACTTGCAACTTTTCCGTCGATAAGTATCTACTATTTTATCTACAGCAAATCTATGAGTAACGTTACCCACGGAGACTCAGTGGGTCATATTACCCACGTACAATCCCTAAGTAATTGTGTCCCACGGCTTGTCCGTCGGTAAATATTTTCCTACGAGCGATTTAGCTAGGAACTCGTGTCCGTGGGTAATCCGTGCGTAATTTTACGTTACCTATGGACAGTCCGTGGATAAAGATAAAATTTGCCGTAGGTAATAACAGTTTTTCTTGTAGTGTGACTCTGTGAGGTTTAAAGTTATAGTCTTTTGAATCAAACTATTCGTTTGGAGTTGGACCTTATATAGTCTAGATACCTCTGGTTATAGGTCTCTACCATCATTTTTATAGTTCTTTAAGTTATATAAAAATATTGTGTATTTGTTATTTGAAACAAAAATATAGATACACGCGGTTGGCATTTAGCTTTTTTTTTTTTATGTTATTAATATTGTATATTTTTTACTTGAAACAAAAATATATATACATTTGGTTAGCATTTAACAATTTTTTTTTCTGTTATATTTTTATTCAAAAGACCGTGACTTGTGTCATTATTTATGTTAGTGTTTCTTACTCACTAATTTGGAATCCTACATCTATGTAGAATCCACATGGTCATGTGGCAATTGGTACATGTGGAATGAACTTAGGGGGTCTCGGTTGGAATATAGAACATATACCTTTAAAATTTCATTTACAATCAATGCATAACTATATCGGCGTACATATTTTATTTTATAGTGTTGTCGCCAAGATAACAACATGGATTGTAGGTACTATATTTTACGATTCATGAAGGTGATCGTTGCTATGAATCAAAGTACAACTCTTAAAATAGTACGTTATTTTTATTAGTTATGATTTTCATATATAAACCACCTATATATTTAACTCTAACTTATTTATTTATGCTCAAATATAATATCTCGCATAGTACTTTGACAACTCCAAGTCAAGTAACTCTAGACGTGATCTAACTGAAATCAAGGAAGAGTGGTGTTAGTATATGCTCAAACTGATAATTATATAATTTGTTATTAGGTGAGTTTCATATTGTAAACTATTATTGTATATATTTTGTGTGAATTGAGAATTATTGTAATTTGTTTTATTTTTCGTTACAATAGGGTTAAAGTTGGAAGTTGCTATTATGTTGATGATCCTGAAAAATTGATGTTGTTAGAAATTAAGAGAGTATTGATGTTGATAACACATATTTTGAGTTTATAGTTAGAAAATGATAGAGTTTGATCATAAATGTATACTAGAATTTGTGTCACATTTATGTTCTCTTATTGAAGTTGCGACGGATTATATATATATATATATATATAGGGAGTCTATCAAGTGAGAACTTATAGTTATTATGAGAAACGAGAACTATTAATAATAACCATTAGATTTAATTAATGCATAAGATTAAATTAACGTTATGTGATTGTATCCCCACCCAATAACTTTTGGATCTATAATATCTCTAAATTTATTTTGTTTCTATTTTTGTAATAACTCGAATTAAAAACTTCATAATGAAGATATTATTTTTATTTTTATTAAATCTACATTTTTATTGTTTAGTGTAATATTATTGTAACTTTCAATTCACAATTCTTATTATTGTAATACATTATTGGCTCAAATTTCACAAATTTCAAATTTCAATCATTATAACTTAACTATTGAAAATGTTATTTCGAGTTTATATAATCTAAAAATTTTAATTTATTTAAGCATTATTAATTTAGAATTAACTATTATAAACAATTTTATTAACAAATTCATTAATTTGTTTATTATAATAAAACGGTGGGTGTGGCTAGTTTGAATTATGATATTCAAAATTTTATTTTTACAAGTTCTATATTTATTTTTGAAAATTATTTTTTAAGGAATTGTTTGGAAATTCCAAAGTTTTTCAGATTTATTTTTATTTTTAAAAACGATAATTGAAGAGTAGTTTTTATTTTGGTAAATAATAAAAATGCAGGTTTAATAAAATTAAAATTCTTGAGTCAAAAAATTATAAAAATAAAAATCAAATCCTTAAATAATTCTATTGCATAAGTACGGGAAGAAGTTTTATTTTTTGAATATAATATTAAGGAGTTTTTAATTCGAATTATTACAAAAATAGAAATAAAATAAATTTAGAGCTATTATAGCATGTAGTATTCAAGAGTTATTGAGTAGAGATACAATTAGATAACATCTTTAGTGAGTAATTTAATATTATGCGTTAATTAAATTCAATGTTTATTATTAATAGTTCTCGTTTTTCATAATTTATGTGTGTGTGTTTAATTATTTATTTTTTGAATTGTAAATAGAGTTTCGAATGAACATGGATGATTTATGGAAAAATAACAAAAAATTATGATAGTGTTTATACAAAATTGGTATATGAAAAAATAACATCAATATATGACAACACTTTTTTAATTAAACATTCTTATCGTGTGGCTAACATATGACTGTTTTTTTTCTCTAAAATAACATCAATAACAATGTTTTTCTAAGAAAAGTGATATAAAAGCTCTATTAAAGAACACTTATGAGAGAGCTTTTCACATGAAAAAAACTGCTTTAAAAATCCACCTACAACAGTGTTTTTCCAAAAAAAAGTGTAATTGAATGATAGCTATAACAACGCTTTTTTAAAAAAAGTGCTATAAAAAGTACTATTAAATCCTACCTACAATAACGTTTTTTTAGAAAAAATGCTATTAAATATTACTATTGACAACAAGTTTTACATTTTTAAAACTTTGTCGTATATTTTAACAATGCTACATATTTATAGAACTTAAAAGTATTGTTAAATACAATAAAAATAAAAATAAAAACAACAACAACAACGCTGTTAAAGCATATTTTTAATAGTGTCAATGACTCTTTTGCCTTATGTTGTCCTATTTATACACAATCACCAATCCTTATTAATATTTTTAGAGGATCTATTATACATCTAGAAACAATAATTAATATAATATTTTTAAACCAATTTCTATTAATGTTTTTTCCAACTTTAAAAATATTTTACGCCGTCAAAATATTATTATTTTACATGAATTTGAAATATTAATATCAAATATTTTAATATTAATAATTTATTAAATTTTATACTATATTTTGATGATATTTTAAACACTATTAACTGTTATAGATTAATTTTAAATATATTAAATAAAAATATAATATTTAAATTTTTTAAAGATAATACAATTTTTTATTTTTCATTATAGAAAAAACACATAATAAATTATTGAGTGGTAATAATATATATATATATATATATATATATTATGTTTTATTCTAACTTTTTTATGCCATGTAAACTGAATTTGTAAGTTAAAAGTTTACTGAAAAGTATTTATTTATGTTCTTCGAACCTTATTTAAATGAATTACGATGTAATTTTTACTTAGTATTTCGAAGAGTTATAAAAAAGAAAATGAACATACGAATTAATATAATTATCAAGTTTTTATGTTTTGGAGATGTCATTTTAATAAAAAAATACTTGACATTGTAACATCAAAAGTTAAAATTAGATGTAAAATAGTCAGTAGTGTTCCATATATTAATAGTAATTTTGATTTGCGGTATCTTTTTTAAAAATAATTAGGAATTGTGTAGCAAAACTGCATGCAAAAATATTTAGACAACTAATTTGTTTATTATGTAAAATATATATTTTTAAATAAATATGAAAGTATATTTGGATCTCAATGAAAATTGTTAAACATTTTCCAAAATAATATTTGTGTACCAATAGACGAACGACATCATATATTATCAAATGTCAATTATTAAATGAGTATTAAATAATATATTAACTTTGCATTAAAGTTATTTTTAAGTATAAAAATCACATGTAGAAAACATGTTGTAAACATGTTTGTATGTCTTTTGCCATATTTATTTTATTTTAATCAAAATAACACATATGATATATTTTTTTAATTTACCATTACTATTTTATTTTCTTTAAATAATTATTTAAAAAATAAATTATAAGTAAAAGTAAAATAAATTACACAAATTCAAAAAGTTATTTGACAATATTCAATATATCCAATATTAGTTAAAAAAAATAAATCTATTATATATTTTTTTAAACATGATTAAAAAAATTTATCATTGGAATTAGAAATGAAAAATTAAATTAATAGTATTTTAGACACACTGTAATTAAATAAAAGACAAATTGTTATTTTTTTTTATTAATTTTCCTTTCAAATAATATAGACTAATATATTTTTATATTTTTCTTGAAATCAAGTTGCTAATTTTAATATAATTAATACAAAATATTATTTTTTCGCCAAATTAAATATAACTAAAATCAACAATTTACATTCTGTTTGATACCATAATTCTGTAATTATTGTTAATATTATCTATGTTTGTAACACTTTATTTTCAATCATCAATTTTTGTGTGTTTCAAATTAAAACAAAAAACAAGTATTATGTTATGTTATAACATGAGAAACTTAATAAGCAGAACTATGTTTCTTTAACAATGTACAAGTAGTTTTTGTTGCTTATATTAAAAACATAAAGATTTACATTATATTTGAGGTCATATAATCATTTAAAGGCCTCAATACGATATGAAGTTTTAGATACTTTTAATTATATAAATCATTTTTTTAAATAAATTCGTCCTTGAAAAGACGCAACTGTTGATTAAAAATAAAAAGTTAATATGCATATATGAACGTTCGAACCTAGGTCATGCGTGAAAAGACACATTGATCAACCACCAGACCAGTGCAATGGTTTAGCCAATATACAAACGTTATATGCATATATCCCTTCGCAAAACAATGGCAGAACCAAGAATTATAACTATTTCTCAAGTAACATTATTTTTCTATAAATAGTGTCACTTTGGACATAATTTGGACACAAAATTTGAGATATTGCCATCCATTTTTCTCACCCATTCTCATATTCTAAGTCTTCTTATTCTTTTCTAATGCATGAGAAAAGAATAGGTAACATTCTTTTGTAACATACTATTGAAAGATATTACTGGTGTGATAGTGCAAATCATATCAAGGTTTTCCAAAGTGCCCTGAAGGGGATTCACTGGTTATCTCATTTGCATTTGATTGGTGGGGGCGAATCGAACCTAAAGGCTAGTGTAACAACATGCTTTAGAATTTGCTACATATAATCTTCATCAACAACTTCACTATTAAAGCCTTGCAGCAATTGTCACCAACACAGATCCAACAATCTTTAGGTTCGACTCATTTTCAATCAATGGCTGCATCACTCAAAGAAATGACTTCTAATTTTGTGAAGTTGGAGAAATTCGATGGATGAAATTTTATCCGTTCGCAGAAAAAGATAAAATTTTACAATTTTGAAGGTGGTGTATGTTCTGAACACCACAAGACCGCTGGAGAAGGAAGTGGAAACATTAGTAGAAACAAGAGAAATGCAGAAGTGGGACAATGATGACTATATATGCATGTGCCATATTCTCAATGGAATGTCTGACTCCTTGTTCGATATATATCAAAGTAGCATATCTGCAAAGGAACTATGGGAGAAATTAGAGTCAAGATACATGCAAGAACACGCTACAAGTAGGAAGCTTCTTGTTTCTCAATTTAATAATTATAAAATGGTTGATAATAAATCAGTAATGGAACAAATGCATGAGATTGAACGTATTCTTAATAACCACAAACAACATCAGATGCACATGGATGAAACTATTATTATATCTTGCATAATAGATAAACTTTCGCCTTCGTGGAAAGTTTTCAAAAAATCTATGAAATATAAGAAAGAGGACATATCTCTTGAGCAATTGGGTCGTCACCTTCGTTTAGAAGAAGAGTGTCGTAAACAAGAGGATACTAAAAACCAATTTTCTCATGAAAAGGTCAATGTAATGGAGGAAGGAAATTAAAGCAAATCTTTTAAGAAAAGAAATCGAGATTTTGATAAATCTCATGAAAAACACAATGGTAATGAGGAACAAAGAAAGAAAAGAAAAGGAAGTTGTTATCATTGTGGAAAACCAGGACACTTTAAAAATGAGTGCAGGTTCTTGAAAAGGAAGAACAAATAGAAGAATTCAAGTGCAACAAAAGATAATCTTGTTGCTGTTATTTCTGAACTCAACATGATTGAAGATGTTGAATCTTGGTGGATAGACTCTGGTGCTACCCATCATGTGTGCAAAAATAAAAAACTATTTAAGACCATTGATGAAGAAGATGGAAGTATTTTATACATGGGAAATGCATCAACTGTCCAAGTCAAAGGAAAAGGAAAAGGAAAAGTGGAGATGGAATTCACTTCTGGAAAAATTCTTACTCTTAAAGATGTATTTTATGTTCCTGATGTTAGGAAGAACTTGATTTATGTACCTTTACTTAACAATTTTGGTTTCAAATGTGTATTTGTGGGAGATAAATTTATTCTCTCTAAAGGTGGTATGTTTGTAGGGAAGAGTTACCTTTGTGAGAATATATTCAAATGTAATGTTGTTAGTAACTATAATAATAATACGATTTCTGCTTATATTACAGAGTCTTGTGATTTATGGCATATGCGACTAGGACATATTAACTTTAGAAAATTGAATGATATGATGAAATCAAATTTAATTCTGACTCTTGATAAAAATTCAAATTCATGTACTATTTGCATGTTAACTAAAATCACAAGACAACCTTTTAAAAGAGTTGAAAGAAGTTCTAAGGTTTTAGATTCAATTCACTCTGATGTTTGCAATTTACATAGTTGGCCTACAATTGGTGGTAAAAAGTATTTTGTAACATTTATTGATGATTGCACTAGATTTTGTCATGTTTATTTAATGCACTCTAAGAATGAAGTTTTAGACAAATTTAAAATATTTAAAGCACAAGTAGAATTTCAACATGAAACTTTTATCAAGTGTTTTAGAAGTGATACGGCAGGAGAGTTATATCTTTATTTGATGCACTCTAAGAATGAAGTTTTAGACAAATTTAAAATATTTAAAGCACAAGTAGAACTTCAACATGAAACTTTTATTAAGTGTTTTAGAAGTGATAGAGGAGGAGAGTTCTATCATCCTGAGTATTTTGAGTCCACTGGTATTGTGCATCAAACAACTGCACCATATTCCCTGCAACAAAATGGAATTGCAGAAAGGAATTATAGGGTATTAGAAAAAATGGTGAATATCATGTTATCCTATTCTGGTTTATCCAAAGGTTATTGGGGTGAAGCCATGCTAACTGCATGTTATTTGCTAAATAGAGTTCCCAATAAAAGAAACAATATAACCCCATATGAACTCTGGAAGAAAAAGAAAACCCAATCTTAACTATATAAAAGTTTGGGGCTATAGAGCAATTGTTAAGGTTCCTGAACCAAAAGGAAAGAAATTGGGAGAAAGAGGAATTGAAAGTGTATTTCTGGGCTATGCTGAAAATAGCAAGGCCTATAGATTCATGGTTGTTGAATCTAATGACTCATATCCTATTAACACAATGAGTGAGTCAAGAGATGCAATTTTTCAAGAAAATAGATTTAACTCAATTCCACATCCCAAGGAAACTGTATGTTCTAGTTTAGAAAATAATATATCTAATAATGATACTTTGACATGTTCAGAACCTAGAAGAAGTAAAAGAGCTAGAAAAGAAAAAGAGTATGGTCTAGACTTCTTTATGTTCCTTGTAGAAGGTACAAATGATTCTATTAACAATTATGAACCAATTTGCTACAATTTAGAGAGTGACCCAGACACATATGAAGAGGCAATAAAGTCTCAAGACTCTTCCTTTTGGAAAGAAGCCCTCCAAGAGGAAATGAACTCAATTATGGGGAATAAAACTTGGAAATTAGTAGACCTCCCACCTGGATCCAAACCAATAGGTTGTAAATGGATCTTTAAGAAGAAAATGAATGTTGATGGTACCATTGATAAATTCAAAGCTAGACTTGTTGCCAAAGGGTTTACACAAAAAGAAGGTATCGGCTGTGACACCCTAAACCCAAATTGAAATAAAAAGTAAAATGCACCAGTTGAAAGAGATTCTCAGTGGTTCCAAAATAGAGTATAAAAATTATTCCTTTAAACTATAAGGTTTAGGACGTCACACTCACCCTTACACAAAATACTTGCATAAAAATTTTCAACAAAAAAAAATCCTTTAGTATCGAATAGAATTGAGGCTTATTAAATAAAAATTTCCAACATAAATACATGTTCTAAACTTATAGACAATTAATTTCTACATCCGAATAAAAGATTAAAATAACACAATTGATCGAACCAATTTACAAAAATCTAAATTAGCTCATAACTCAACAAAATACGACAAATTACTCCCACCCAGTATCACCTATCAGAGCGTGGATCACCAATCGATAACCTGAAATGATTGCGCTCTCGCAAGCGCCAAACCCACGCAACGAGGGGTGAGCTTCGAAAACATGTAATAGTATAAATAACTTGAGAAGAACACGTAAAATATATTAAACACCGTATTATATCAAATCATAATCAACAAGAATAATCAAGGTAAAATATTGATACAACCCACATCATCAAGTAAGTAACCAAACAAATCAAGTAATATTATGCATGCTCTTATACTCTAGACTCCTTCTCTTTCTTTGGTACCATTCTAACTCTGAAGTACTTGGTTAGGAGGCTTGATACTATGCCACCATGCAAGTGGACGGAAAATTCAATTTGGCCGTGTCCTTATAGATCCCCTCAACTCAACCCGAGACACATATACGTAACCGTCGAGGTAAACGTGTGTTGCATGGTAGATCCCGACATTTGGAGTGCTACCTCCAAGTCACCTAGGAGTTCCCCACCCGAATACCTCCAATGTCTAACAATCTTGCCCTAAGGCTCAACAGCAGACCGCCACGATCAGGCTCATTCAATTGTACTTCTCCAGAATCACTAGGCTTGTCAGGCCCTACCTATATGATGACCAAATAATCTCCACTTCAAAACTTATCAACATCTATTTCCTCCCTTCGTTGGCATAGGTTACTCACTCTATTAAGAGAACCATCATTGGCACATGTCGAATTCATCACTATTCAATAAAATGCAATATGCATTTCTTGATATTCATCAAGGCGGTAACATCATAAGTCAACAAACAATCATCAATGCACATTTTCATAGTCTTATATTACATTCAAAATTAATCATCACAATACACAAACTCCAACAATATATGATTTTCACTCACAAATAATAATGCTAAATCATTCACACACACCACTTCAATTGAAATTGAGTTAATAACAATTCATCACATTTTATATCATATAACAATGTCAAGGTAGATATAAACAAAACACAAAACACGTCAAATAAATAATTCTACAATAATTGAACTACCACACAATCTTCAAAATTTAAATCAAACAACACCCTATTAAAGTTTCTAACTCATTTTAACCTCACTGAATTCAAGTTTTCTCATTAGTCAATTATTACTCAAAGGACTTCAGCCGTACGTAGCAAGCCCCGAATGAATTATGGGAAATACGGTCTTCCCGTTCATCTCACTTAATTTACACTCATGAATTCGAACTCTCTCTCACCCCATACCTTGATTAAAGATTTCACGCAGCCTTAGAGGAGATAGAGAACTTCACATCAGCAACCAAATCGAATAATTTATTGAATGTACGCCTCGCCTTCGTAAATCAGGGTCTTTAGTAGCCCGCCAAGACAATCGAGCAAACATAATAAACCAATAAAAATAATTTATTTACAACTCATAATATAGTCTCAAACATTTCTTTTATAATATATATATTTTTATATGCATATCTACATATATTGGATCATTTAATATTTGAAATAAATAATATTTATGGTATTTTAATAATAATAATGATAATAATAATAATATCTAATTTATTAGAATAATTGAAAAAAATTATATATTTTCAGACTTAACAATAGCAATTATAAATATATATGAAGAAACTAAATAGTATGCACAGGCTTAGCTACTCCAAGGAGATTACACGTACTCATACTAAAATTCTTTATTTAGAATTAGTTGATATATATATATATATATATATAGTTGTAATTATAATTTAAAACATAATTATTATTATTTTTAATGTAAAACATGAATATTAAAAAGAAATATTAAGAGTAAGAAGCAAAAAGATAAGCCAAAAAAATCTTACCAACATAACGACTCGAAAATGCTCAGTGGTAACAACGACCCAAAACGCGGCGATGACGAATTTTCATGATCGTTGGAAAATTGAAAGACGACAGATCTAGGATGAAGCGTTTGATGCGTGGATCGCGAAACTATTGTTTTCAACAACCACCGCGGTGATCGGAATCGAGGTCCAAGGCCAGCAGTTCGAATGTCCGATTTGGTCGTGGTTTCAAATGCGATTGTTCACGAAATTAAGGAAATGAACATTGAGTTTGAATATATGGTAGTTACTTACTCACAACGGTGCTTGCAACAGCCACGGAAAGAGGCTTCGCGATGGTGTTGATGACGGAGGAGAATGAGTCGCGACTTTGTGATCACGAGGGAAATATGAAATTGATTTTATGAAGGGGATATTGGTGAGGGTTATGTTCCTTTAAATAGTTCATCGAAATGAAGAGGAGAGAGATGTGTGAGAATTTCAATGGCGGCAGTTGATATCCTTTAGTGGATATCCTTTAGTTTTGGAAGGATATACAGATAACAGTTGGGTAACTTATGTTGAGGATCATTCTTCCACAAGTGGATGGATCTTCAACATTGGTGGAAGTGCAGCTTCTTGGAGATCAAAGAAACAAACTTGTATTTCCGACTCCACCATGGTTGTAGAGTTCATTGCCCTAGCTGCAGGTAGTAAAGAGGCAGAATGACTAATAAATTTGTTATATGAGATACTAATTTGGCCAAAGCCAATGGCACCGGTATCCATACATTGCGATAATCAATCCACACTATCCAAAGCATATAGCCAAGTATATAATGGAAAATCTAGACATATTGGTCTAAGACATAGGTATGTAAAGAATTTAATTATAAATGGAGTAATATCCATTGTGTTTATAAGAATTGAAAAGAATCTCGCAGATCCTTTGACGAAAGGTCTAACAAGGGATATGGTATTGAAGACATCATTGGGAATGAGACTCAAGCCCATATCTAATTAATCATCAATGGTGGAAAATCGACTCACACTTGAGTAACATCAAGTCTTGAGTTCAATGATAAAAGTACGCTATAATTAGAATGATTGCAAGTACTTGAATATAGATACATCCCAAAGATTGAAAGTACTTGATCATAAGTATAAAGTTGGAAGGTTGAGTTTTACTCTTAATAGACATATAGCATAAATTTGCTGAAATACATATTATGGGTGTATTTATGATATAGTCTACCTATGTGAGGATGAAGTGAGGTCGCTTCGAAGAGTTAAAGGGCTTGACTCTTAAATTCTCATGAAAAGGGTACATGACACAAGACCTTAACAAATGTGTCATCTTTATAATTCTTTCGATAGTACCGAAATTTCATGTCTAAGTTGTGCACACTTGTTCTAATTAATAATTGGTTCAAAACTTGTATACCAATCTATTTGGGATAAGTGGAACCCATAGCTTACTAAGTAATGGTTCAAATTGTAAGATACCATTATATGAAACCATGGTATTTCTAAAATTATGGGACTAAGTATATTTTGAAAATGGTGGGGGATTGTGAGATATTTCCAAAATATTGGATAATATATATATCTATAATTGGTTATAATTGACATGAATTATTGTTGGTTTAGTGGTCGTGTTCATTGTGTCTCAACATAAGGTTTTTTTGTGACATACTATTTAAAGATATTCTTGGTGTGATACTGCAAATCATATTAAGATTTTCCAAAGTACACGCTTTAGAATTTGCTACATATAACCTTCATCAACAACTTCACTATGAAAGTCTTGCAGCAATTGTCACCAACACAGATCCAACATTTTACAATGAAACCATTACTTAATATATAGTAGAATGTTCAAAGTGTATCAAATAAAGAACAATTATTCATATAATATTATTATTCAGAAAAATGTAAAATATTTCATTGTAAAATATTTCTCTTGAAAGTAAAGTGATTTATATAATTAAAAGTATATTTAGACAAATGATTTATCTATTATGTAATATCTATATTATGAAATAAATATTAAGGTATTTGGATTACAATGAAAATTATTAATCATTTTTCAAAATAATATTTGTGTACCAATAGTAGAACAATATCGTATATTATTAAATATTTATTATGAAATGAATATTCAATAGTATATTAACTTTGAGTTAAAGTTATTTATAAGTATATTGTAGACATTTAGGTTGCATATGGCCTTATCAGTTCAAATTGGACGGTATCATTTTGAATGTGTGTTTTGTCTGTCTCTTTCCATTTTTCTATATTTTTTGCAAAATATACACATATGATTATTTTTTTAATTTATTATTACTATTTTATTCTATAAAGATTATTTAATTTAGATAAATAATTCAAAAAAATAAGATAGTTTATGCAAATTAAATAAACCCGTTGACTATATTGAATATCTGCAATAATAATTAAAATATCAAGTCTATTATCTAGATTAACAAACTTGATGAAGAAATTTTATTATTAGAGGTAAAAAATGAAAAAATTCATAAATAGTTAATTTGAAGTACTGTAATTAAATAAGAGTCAGATTGTTGATTTTAGTTTATATTTCATTAAAAATAATATAGACTAATATTTTTTATATTTCTCTCCAAACAATGTTGTTAATAATGTAGTTAATATAATTAATACAAAATGTTATTTTTTGTGAAATAGAATAAAAGAAAAATCAGATATTAACCTTCTTTTTAATACCGTTATTCTTTAATTATTGTTAATTTAATCAGTGTTTGTAAGACTTTATTTTCAATCGTCAATTTTTGTGTTTCAAATTTAATAAAAAAATCAAGTATTATGTTATGTTATAATATGAGAAACTTAATAAGAATAACTATGTTTCTTTACAATGTACAAGTAGTTTTTGTTTCTTATATTAAAAACATAAATATTTTTATTATATATGAGGTCGTATAATCATTAAAAAGGCCTCAATCGGATATGAAATTACAAATACTTCTAATTATATAAATCAGTATACCTTTCAAGAGACATATTTTACAATAAAACTATTATTCAATATATAGTAGAGTGTTCAAAGTATATCAAAATAAAGAAGAACTATTCAGATAATATTATTATTTAAAAAAATGTATTCAATATTTCTAAAAATACATTGCAAGATTTTACTTCAACTGTGGATCATATCCATTTAAAATTTTCTTAGCTTGGGGTCCTGACTCAATGGTCAAAACATGGCACAAGTATTACATTAATGGGTACAAATTTCACACAAAAGCTTGGTCTCAGGGTAAGAAAACCATAAATAGTGGAGTTTATGTGAAAGGGGTTACTGGAGGAGGGGAAGATGATTTCTATGGAGTCATCCAACATATCTTCGAGTTGGAGTATTACAAATTACCTCACAAGGTAGCCTTGTTTTATTGCCAATGGTTTGATCCTAGATGAAATAGAGGAACCAAAGTTCATCCGCAGTATGATATTGTAGATATCAAGATGAATCGGAAATATGATCTCTATGATCCCTTCAAAATTGCACAAAAAGCTAGACAAGTGTATTATGTACCTTATCCTGAAATGATTAACTGATAAAATTTAAAATTTTACGATCATAACAAAGTTCGAAGGTTCTTGTTAATGTCGGTTACAAGGAGGACCTGTAGTAGAGCTTATAGGAATAAAAGGATATCGTGTGTCCCATGCATATGTAAATGCTTCACTATCAGAATCTATTAAGACGTGTCCATTTGATAAGAGACAATTATCGCCATTCTTTGATAGAATTAAAGGGTCGATTGCTTGCACACTCTGAAATCCTTTACAAGCCAACTTTATTTGACTTTGTGAACAAATGCAGTTGTTAGTCACCAACACATTCCATTCAGGCTTGCCTTGTATTACTTTTCCAGTTTTTGTTTGAACAATATTAAGACTTTTCAATGGACATGAGTCATTACATGATCCTGAAAATTTGAAAGATTGATAACAAAATGAGAAAAAGAGATAGAGAATCTAGAGAAGTAGATATGTTAGGATAGTAAAAAGGAGTATTTGGATAAATGAAAGAAAAAAAAGGAATATATTATTTCAAACAATTTTCATTTCATACCTTTGATGACAAAAGTAAGGAAGAGGAAAGAAATAAGACACTTGAGGTTGAGAGTCCTTTCCATTGGTTTTGGTTGATGACTATTTTGGCTTAGGTTGTTCTATTTATACACAAAAACAGATCCTTATTAATAATTTTCGAGGAAATATTATTCATCTAGAAAACACAATTATTATTAAATGTTTTTAAATCAATTTCTAATTTTTTATTTTGCCAACTTTAAAAGTATGTTACGCCATCAAAATCTTGTTATTTTAGTTGAATTTGAAATATTAATTTCTATTTTAAAACTAATCATTTTAATTTTTTTTACTATATTCTAACGATATTATAAACACTTTACTAACTATTATATATAAATTTTAAAAATATTAAATTAAAACATAATATTTAAATTTCTTAAAGATAATACAGTTAATTTTTTCAATATAGAAAAGCAGATAATAAATTATTGAGGTAATTTTATAAATATGGTTTTGAGGTATTATTCTAACTTTTTATGCCATGTAATCTGAATTTGTAATTTGAAAGTTTGCTTAAAAGTATTTATATATGTTTTTTGAACAATATTAAATGAATTACGATGTAATTTTTTTAAGTTGTTGAGGTGTCATCTTAATAAAAATACTTGATACTGTAACCTAAAAATATAAAAATATAAGGTTAATTGTGAAATGGTCAATAATATTATCGATATTAATAGTAATTTTGCCTTGCCATATCTTTTTTAAAAACAAATAACAATTCTGTAACAAAATTGCATGTAAAAATATTTAGACAACAGATTTATTTATTATGTAATATCTATATTATGAAATAAATATTAAGATATTTTTAAAATAATATTTGTGTACCAATAGTAGAACCACATCCTATATTATCAAACATCAATTATTAAAGGTTTAAATATGTATTTGATTTCAACAAATATACCATATTTTGATTGTTGTCCTTGTAATTTTTTTTTTGTTTGGAATTAGTCTCTATAAAATCAGAGACTTTGATCCCTCACGTTAAATCAACATTAAAAGAATGACGAGTTTTCTAAAAACCCCTAAACCCTTCTTTTAATTTCTATTCATTTTTTCATTATAAAATAACACTAATTATTTAATAATCAATAGCTAAATTAATATATTAATAATATAAAATATTTTAATTTTTAATATATCATAAAAGATGATGAATTGGTGTAACACATCAAATTTCATGTTAAAATTATTTTATAATATATGTTGATTAATTTTTGGATTAATTTTATTTATATGTGTGCTTCCTATGATGTTCTAATCTTGTACACATTATACTAAATTAGTGATATAAATAACAAATATTTTATTTTATTATTTTTATATGTTTTTCTAAAAATATTAGTATTTTAGCGTAAATATTTTAAAAGAATAAAATTTTAGACAATTTTATGTGTATACGTGAATTGGTAATTAAAGCGATATTTTTTTCTCTGTATTTGACTAATGTTAAGTGTGCACATATTTATATTTTATTTATTTTTAAATATATCTTATTTTAATTATTTATTTTATAAATCATCATCTTGAGATATTAGTAATATTGTGTTTAATTTCCTTTATTTTTATATACTCATTGTGATTTTATATATATATATATATATATATATATATATATATATATATATATATATATATTAATTAATAAATCATATTAAATATATATTTATATATATATATATTTAATATGATTTATTAATTAATATGAAGTGTTGATGATATATTTATTTATTATATAATGTTGACTATTCTCTAATAATGGTAGTATTTTAATGTGAATATTGTGAAAAATAAGTAAAATTATAATTATTATTTTAAATATGAGAGTTTTAGTTATTAGTAATGTGTAATTTAAAATAAAAAAATAAGTTGATTATTTTAGTTACTCTTATTTAAAATATATTAGTTCTGAAATATTAGTTATCTATTAAAATTAGACGGTGTTTGGAGGAGTATTAAAAAAGGAGATTATATAATTATTAATTTTATTTTATCAAAATAAAAATAGTAAAAAATAAATATGGAGACCAATAGGCGTAGCCCATATATTCAAATCCCTATTTGTGTTACTAAAATAAAATAAAATAAAAAATAATAATAATAAAGAAGGGAGTTTTTAAAAAATAAAGAATGGGAAGAGAGTGTTACAATGCTATTGCTTGACATTGATGATAGATAACTGTTTTAGAAAACTTTATCTGTTTTCGTCTAAATTTCAGTATGTTGCTTCATTTATTTAATTATTTAATTAAAAATAATTTCTGAGATTTTTAATCATCCTAATTTCTCTAGAAAATAACCGACTTATGGGTTTATAGAATTCCTTATTTGGCATCGTTTTTCGTCATCGTAAGTCTGATTTAAGTGTAATCAACGCTAAAACGATCATGTGAAAGATGTCTATATTATCCACTGATTGATTTTCTAATTAACGGTAAGTTTCCTTGACCTAGTTTCGAAATTTAGTTTTTAGAGTGTGTTCATATAATTTATGTTTGACGTTTACCCATAAATTGTTGGGTTAGATCAATTGAAGGACAATGAGTCAAAGAATAAAGGCGGTTTGCTCGTGGAATCGTATCCGTGTGTGAAAGTGTCGAAATAAGGTAAGAGGTGAGATAGTGTTTGAACGGAAAAATTGTATTTCCCAACGATTCATCTAGAGACTCGCTACATACGACAGTAGCCCTTTGAGAGATAAATTAATTAATTTAAAAATATGAGGATTGTGAGATTAAAATGGTAAATTGAAATATTTAAAAGGTGTTGATTGATTTAATTTTTGGTAATCGTGTGGTATTTGATATTATTGTGATGTTGGATGTCGAATGAAATTATGTGCATTTGTTTGATTAGACGAATTTATGTGATGTGACGATAAAAAGGTGGATGCAATGTATGATATATCTTTATGTGACAATAATGATGATGTTTGATTTATGATAGTGATGTTATAAATTTGTGATGACTTTATATGATGACCATGATTATGTATGATTAATGATGTTATAAAATTGTGATAACAATATCGAAGTACCCATAATTGATGAAATAGTGATGATTCCAACTTGGGCTAAAGATGATGCTCTTAATGGGAGTAGTCTAGGCTAACGAAGGGAGAAAAATAAATGTCGGGAATATTTGAAGTTGATGTGAATTTTTGAACTGGAGATTATTTTGTCATCATATAGGTAGGTTCTGACAAGCCTAGTGATTCCGGGGAAGTATAACGATTGAGCCTAATTGTGGCGGTATGTTGTTGAGCCTTAAGGCAAGATTGTTAGACCTTGGAGGTATTCGAGTGAGGAATTCATAGGCGACTTGGAGGTAGCACTTCAAATGTCGAGAGCTAGCATTAGGGGTGGGAATAGGTCAGGTCAAGTCAGGCTTTGAAAGGCCTGAGCCTGGCCTACGATTAATTTTTTAGGTCTAAGCCTAGCCTACGGCCTATCATAGGCTTTTTTTTTCGGCCTGACCTTTTTAAAAGTCTAGCTTGTCCTAGAAGCCTAATTTAAAAGCTTTATTCGTATTAAAATATTTAAATGCTCTACTCATACCAGATGATGCTCTCCACATACCAATATCAATGTACATATCTATATATATTAAACAAAAAATTAATTTTTCAAACAAAATAATTTTAAGAAAATCTGAAACAAACATCCTTTAAACCCTAAAATATAATTTTTGATTTCAAAGAATAGATTTTTTTTCTTCTGAAACAAACGCACTCATTATTATCTCTCAAACAAATATGAAACGACTACTGAGTGATTGACTAATTGAATGACTACCAAATATGGAACGACTACCGAACATGGAACGACTACTGAGTGATTGCCTAATTGATAGAATTTAAAATAGGAAATAATATTATTAATACAATAATAAAAAATAATATGAATAAATAATAAAATATATATATGTCGATCTGTCTGGCCTAATAGGCTTTTTTATAAGCTTGAGTCTGACCTATTTAAATAAATAGGTTTTAAAAACAGCCTGAGCCTAGCCTTTTTATTAAATAGGTCAGGTCAGGCCAGACCATAAGTAGGCCAGGCCATAGGCCCCTGACGGATGGCCTAGCCTATTCTCATCCCTAGCTACCATGCAACACATGTTTACCTCGATTGTCGTGTATATGTGTCTCGGGTTGAGTTGAGAGGATCTATGAGAACAATGTCAATTTGAATTGTCCGTCAATGAGGACAGTGGCATAGTATCAAGCCTCCTAATTAAGTACTTCAGAGTTAGAATGGTACCAAATTGTGAAGTAGAGTCTAAGCTCATGCATAATATTGCATTTTTGTGATTATTGTGTTTCAAAAGTTATAATAATTTTCCTTGGATGATGTGATGATATAATGATATACTGAATTTACTTGAGTGTTTTTCGTTATAATATGATGTTATTTTTCTTGACTATTTTGATATATCATGATGTGTTATGATATGATCTATTATAATTGTTGCATGTTCTTCTTACTTATATTACACTATCAACATGATTTCGAAACTCGTCTCCTTCGTTGTTTGTGTTTGATTGGTTTGACTCTACGTTTGCGAAATCGCAGTTATTACACGTTAATGAGTATTGAAGTTCAAGTTTGGGAGAAACCTCGCTCTGATAGGTGATACCGGAAATAAGAGTTGTAATTTGTATTTTACTTTTACTTACTCAATTAGAAATGACTTTTTGTATCAAAACCTTATAAGTACTAGTAAGTTTTTGGAATTAAATTAAGAAAAGTCAAGTTCATTAAGATGGCATTGTTTAAATTGAGGAGTAAAGTTCATTAAGATGGCATTGTTTAAATTGAGGAGTAAAGTTGAATTGTTACATGTGTATTTAGAGGAATGTGACATCTGAAATTAGTTATAAAAGTTTTATTTGTTTGGATTATTACATGTTGTAACTTGTAATGTTGTAGACATGTAGGTTGCAAATGGCCTTATTGGTTCAAAGTAGACAGTCTTTCCAACTGGTGAGTTTTCTTTACATCATCATCAGAGAGAACAATGTTGAAGGTTTCTCCAAAAACAACCCAATGTGGTCGGAAAAATATAGAGAATGCATCAAGTTTCTTTAATATAGTAATCTAAGCCGACAGTCGGTGTGACGGTAATTGATATAACGGTGGTAAATATCGGTTTCAATGATTGGTTTATTTATTTCTTGCCATTTTTATTTAATTTTTGTAAAATACACACATATTATATATTTTTTAATTTATTATTACTATTTTTTTTTCTAAATAATAATTTAACCGAAATAAATTATAAGTAAAACTAAAATAAATTACCCAAATTAAAAACAGTAGTTGACATTATTTAATATATCTAATATTAGTTAAAAATTAGTCTATTATCTATATTTTCAAACATGATTAAGAAATTTTATCATGGACATTAGAAAAGAAAAATTGAACCAATAGTATTTTAGATATAATGTATTTAAATAAGAGACAAATCGTTATTTTTCATTAATTTTCCTTCAAAATAATATAGACTAATATTTCTTATATTGTTCACGAAATAGAGTTTTTAATAATATAGTTAATATAATTAATATAAAACATTATTTTTCGTCAAACTAAATATATAAAAAATACAACTATTTACATTCTATTTAATACAATTATTCTGTAATTATTGTTAATTTAATTTATATTTGTAACACTTTATTTTCAATCGTGAACTTTTGTGTGTTTCAAATAAAATAAAATAAACAAGTGTTATGTTATGTTATAACATGAGAAATTTACAAAGAATAACTATGTTTGTTTAACAATGTACAAGTAGTTTTTGTTGCTTATATTAAAGACATAAAGATTTACATTATATTTGAGGCCGTATAATTATTAAAAAGGCTTCAATCGGATATGAATTTATAGATACTTTTAATTATATAAATCATTATACCTTTCAGGAGGCATGTTTTACAAATAAACTATTACTCAATATATAGTGAGTGTTTAATGTGTATCAAATAAAGAACAAATATTTATATAATATTATTATTTAAAAAAATGTATTCAATTTTCTAAAAATATATTGCTAGATTTAATTTAATGTTGAAAATTTTAAATTTTGTTCACACTTATATTTCTTTTTTGGAAAGATATTGTCACTTATATATGTCAAAGTATTATATTAAACAAAAATATAATTATATACATATTGACTTGTTTATAACTCTAAAACATCATTCACATTTATACCTTGTACTTTTAAAAAAAACATATTTAAAAGTTAAAGAACGAATACTAACCCGGCATTCCACGAGTCATTCACATTAGTATGTTAAATTTTTGAAATGCAAATGTTTTTGTATACACAAGATTTTAAATAGTGAGGTATTCCGTTAAAGATATGTTTGACTTATGTAATGCAAATGTGGTACCTAATAACGATAATTTTTCATGCGTTATTTTTTGTATAATAAAAATATGAGCTATGCTGTTTCTAATGACACTCAAAAAGATGAAACACAAAATATGCAGTACATAGCTATAAAAATATTTTTCTAATATTTAAAACAACAAAGAGGCTATTTGGTTGAAAACATCATCAAGTTAGTGTTATTCGCCGGTCTGGTAGTTTCAGTCTTCGTAATAAAATAGTATTTCTCTAAATATAACGTGGTTAATTTATATTTTGAATAGAAATTATACTAGTAAGTTAGAATATAAATAAATATTACAATGGTATATTGATTTCTACTTCAACTGTGGACTATATCAATTTAAAATTTTCTTATAGTTTTATTATTTAAGATATTGAGATGATTAACCGATAAAATTTAAAATTTTATAATTTCAACCAAGTTCAAAGGTCCTTTCTAATGTCGGTTACAAGGAGGACCTGTAATAGAGCTTATAGGAATAAAAAGATATGGTGTATCCCATGCATACGTAAATGCCTCACGATCAGAATCCACTAAGATGTGTCCATTTGATAAGAGGCAATTATCGCCATTTTTGGATAGAATTAAAGGGTCGATCTTTTGCACACTCTGAAACCCTTTACAAGCCAACTTTATTTGACTTTGTGAACAAATGCAGTTGTTTGTTACCAACACATTCCATTCAGGCTTGCCTTGTATTACTTTTCCAGTTTTTGTTTGGACAGTATTAAGACTTTTCAATGGACATGAGTCTTCACATGATCCTGAAAAATTGATAACAAAATCAGAAAAAAAGATGGAAAATCTAGAGAAGTAGATATGTTAGAATAGTAAAAAGGAGTACTTAGATAAATGAAAAAAAAAAAAAGATATATATAATTTCAAACAATTTTCATATCATACCTTTGATGACAAAAGTAAGGAAGAGGATAGAAATAAGACACTTGAGGTTGAGAGTCTTTTCTATTGTTTTTAGTTGATGACTCTTTTCCCTTCTATTTATACACCATCACCATTCCTTATTAATATTTTTGAAGGATTTATTATTCATCTAGAAAACACAGTTATTATTAAATGTTTTTAAATCAATTTCTATTTTTTTTTTCCAACTTTACAAATATGTTATGCTATCAAAATATTTATATTTTAGCTGAATTTGAAATATTAAATCAAATATTCTAAAACAAAGCATTTTAATTTTTTTACGATATTTTAAACACTTTTTGAACTATTATATATAAATTTTAAAAATATTAAATAAAAATATAATATTAAAATTTCTTAAAGATAATACACTTTATTATTTTTACATATAGAAAAGCACATAATAAATTATTGAGTGGTAATATTATATATATATATATATATATATATATATATATATATAAATGATTTTGAAGTATTATTCTAACTTTTTTATGCCATGTAATCTGAATTTTTAATTTGAAAGTTTGCTGAAAAGTATTTATTTATGTTTTTCGAAACAATATTAAAGGAAAATAATTTTTGCTTACTACGTTAAAGAAATATAAAAATGAAAACGAACATATGAAAAACTATAATTATCAATTTTTTAAGCTCTCGAGAAGTCATATTAAAAGTAATTTTGCTTTGCCGTATTTTTTTAAAAACAATTAATAATTCTGTAACAAAATTGCATGTAAAAATATTTAGACAACATAATTATTTATCATGTAATATCTATATTACGAAAGAAATATTAAGGTATTTGGATTAACAAATATTGTTAATCATTTTTCATAATAATATTTGTGTACCAATAGTATAATGACATCCTATATTATCAAATATCAATAATTAAAGGTTTAAATATGTATTTGGTTCATGCAAATATTCCACCTTTTGATTTTAGTACTTGTAAATTTTTTGTTTGGATTTAGTCTTGTAAAACCATAGACGGTTGACTTTCACTACGCGAAAAATAGCATTTTACAGCGCTTTTTTTAATCTATTTACAGCGTTTTTTCAAAAAAAAAAAAAAACGCTGTAGAATCGAGCGATGTAAAAGATACAACAGCGCTTTTAAAAAAGCGTTATAAAACATGTAGATGTAATGCACGCTTGTTTTGCACATTTTACAGCGCTTATTTGAAAAAGCGCTGTAAAATGCATACCCATAATAAATATATTGGGTGCACATTTTACAGCGCTTTTTCGAATAAGCGCTGTAAAATGCACACCAAATATATGAATTATGGGTATGCATTTTACAGCGCTTTTTAGAAAAAGCGTTGTAAAATGTACACCCAACATATGAATTATAGGTGCATATTTTACAGCGCTTTTTCAAAAAAGCGCTGCAAAATGGGTTTTTTTTTTAACGTTGTAAATTAAATTTTTAAAAAAGCGCTTTTTATGGCATTTTTTTAGATAGCACTGTCTTTTATCTTTTTATCCAAAATTATTTTGATCCAGAATCAGTTCACACAACAACAAAACATATTCAGATACCATAAGCATTCACACAATCAGTAGACAAAAAAACAGAACTCTGTAACTTAATTAAGATATATGTAACTCTGTAATTTACAACATAATTAACTACATATACATTGAACCTAATTTACAACCTAATTAACTACATATTCATATGCATGTTCATATATTGTGTCCTATGATCATATACATATAATAACTAACAGAATATACAGAATATGCACAAGCTACCATATAATATTTAGATCCCTTGCCCAACAGCATGCTATTTCCCAGAAAATCAAATAATTTGCATTTCAAGCACATACTGACACCATTCTTCCTTTAATTCCATTAGATCTTCATCAGAATATGATGAACTGGAATTGTCAAAGTACTGCAATATAAAAATTGAACATATTATATTAAGTTAGTATCAAATATATAGATAATTTAATTATATATGAAAATCATATAATGAAAATACCGTACCGTTTCTGGGATAATAGTTTTATTCTTGTTAACAATCTCCTTCATGAATCTCAATACGTAGTACCCACAGTCGATGTTGTTTGTTTGACGAGGGCACTGTAAAATAAAAACATATAAGTCAATAAAATATTTGTGCATTAATCGTAAAGGCATATATTTGTAAATGAAAATTTAAAGGCATATATTTCAAACCTTTATTGGGATCCATGTGATGTTATTAGACTTTTGCTTCGACACTGTAGCACCTCTTTGAGCTCGAAAAACTTGTAAGGCACTATCGAATGAATAAATGTGATTATTATAGCATGAACAAACACATTATTTATATATATATAT
>NC_021163.2:41358497-41361888 GCF_000331145.2 Cicer arietinum | reverse complement strand
CAAGAATGAGTATTTATTTGACAATTTCCTCGTGCACACGACCTTCTCATACAAAAACCTTCAATGAAAATTTTAAACTAGGTTAATTACCAATACATTTAATTAATTACCAATAAATGCAATTAAAAGTATTTTTTACCTTATGTACAAGCACATGACAGTAGCACTAAGCTCCTTATGGTTGAGAAGTTCGTATATGTGCTCCTTTTCGAGAAATTCATCATACTCATCTCCGAATATAGCTTTATTCATGGGTATGATGCGCGAATCGTCGTTGCTGTCCATGTTTTGTTTTACTTGGATGTCAAGACACGCCCCGTGTTTAGCAAGGCGTGGTTGACTTATTTTAGGAACATGGGCAGCAGCGACCGGTTTTCCCTGATCCAGTTTTCTTGCTGCAATTTTGGCAGCTTTATTACCCTCCAGCCTTTGTAGTTTGGCAGCCCTATTACCCTCCAATGTTGGAGGTTTGCTGGCTCTTTTTGGCTGTACGGGTGGTTTATTTAATTGGATCTACAAAAATGAGGTTAAATGTTAGTTTATTGAATCTGAAAAAATGACAAACCTTAGGGAATAAATGTGACAAACCTTTTCGGGAGATGTAACTGATTTGTTTCTGGGAATCTTTTTTTCGAGGGCAACAAGGTGGGTGGGCCATGCCACGTAACTACCAATAGCTTCGCCCAATAACTGCATATCTCCATCGTTGTCCGGTATCGGCAACGGTGCAGTTGGTCTGAAAGCAACAACAAGTGATACTTTGACATGGCCCGTAGGGATCGGAGTATTGTGCAATACTTCTCCCGAAGTATGGTACAATTTTCCTTTTCCCACCTTCCGATGATTAGGCGAGGACAAGTATAGCACGCATGTAGTGACACCCTAAATCAAATAGTTAAAACATAAGTACTGTTAATATATAAGTTTATTTAATACATAAGTAATTACATAATCAAGTAAGTAATTAATTACCTTGGGAATACTTTTGAGACCGACGTTGCAACTCGCGGTTTCACTCTCTATTTGTATTTCATGTTGGAGCTGATCCGGGAGTTGCTTGTCTTTGTTTGTATTCACCAAAAGTGCCACTTGCTTTGTAAGAATTTTGAGCTTCTCTAATACTTCCTCGTTGGAAGGTTTTTGGCGCTTCTCTTGAGAAAAATATCACTCTCCATTTGTATTTCATGTTGGAGCTGATTCGGGAGTTGCTTGTCTTTGTTCGTATTCACCAAAAGTGCCACTTGCTCTGTAAGAATTTTGAGCTTCTCTAATACTTCCTCGTTGGAAGGTTTTTGGCGCTTCTCTTGAGAAAAATACATTTTGGGAGTTACGCCAAATCCTTTCCCCCTAACCCGACCGAAATACACAGGGACATTAAGCACTTTACCCAGAATGTCCCTGCAAGTATCCTTGTTGCCCTCTTGAGTTTCAGAACTTTGTTCGATAATCTCCTAAAATACATGTAGGATTAAAAAGATAAGTTCAATAGCATTTTTAAAATACAATATTAAAAAGTGTTCAAGTGATATTAAAGTGATAATGTTACTTACACAAAGTTCTACTACTTTTTGGACATTTTCATTATCAACAACTCCGTCTTTATTAACATGCGCTTCCTTCCATAATCTATGACGACCCAAGGGTTGATCGGCTTGGGTGTCTTGTCGCTATTCGTTAAGATCATAAACAAAATAATACAAATTAGTTACAGACTATAGTTTATAATACAAATTATAATTACTTCATTATATAAAAGTGATGTTTAATTACTTACAAGTTTTTAATCAAGGCGTGCATATCCCATACGTGATTTTTTGTATGGGTGGGTTGGATTGCTTGCCCTTTCGCGATTTGCCTTACTAATATTCTATATAAAAAAATAGCAATTGTGTAAAAATTTAAAATACTCTACGAATATGAATAATAAAACACAAATGCTAATAAATTAATCACTTACGACAAATGCGGGGTCCAAACGTTTGGAAACAAATGCACTCCATTCCTCATTTGATATATAATGTTTATATATTTTTGGAGCTTCAGCATTTGTGTTTCCTTCTCTTTCTTTTAGATAGAAATTAGAGAAATGTGATCTAAATCCCCGATGGAGTTTCCCAGCAACTCTCAAAACATATCTCTTTCGTCCCTCATCAAGAACAAAAGTAGTCTGCAATGAACAAAATTATAAGTAAAGTATTTCAATGAAAAAAATTATAAATGACAAAAGAGTGGATCAAAAAAGTTACTTGAATGTCATTCCATATTATATCTTTGGCATCCTTCAACGCCTTATCTCTCCAATCGTCAATCATAATTGGGATGTTTTGTCGAACAACAGCCCCAATGTAACTAACAAACATTGAGCTGTTGATGTCAATTGGCTGACCACTCTCATTCCAGCCAACCTAATAAACTCATATAGTAAGTACATGCTATTAAAAAAAGATAAAAAAAATACACAGCAAACATTATCTCTCCAGTTGTCTATTGTTATTGGGACATTTTGACGAACAACAGCCCCAATGTAGCTTACAAACATGGAGCTGTTGGGGTCAACTGGCTGACCACTCTCGTTCCAGCCAACCTAATAAACTCATATAGTAAGTACATGCCCTAAACCCTAAAAAAAGATAAAAAAACACACAGCAAACAGAGTATATATAGTATACCTCAAATTTAATGCCACTGCTCCGTGCTTTAATCACCCTTTGCATGATAGTTGCACCACGTTTGACTTCTTTTTCGTAAGTCTTAGAGGTGCCAACTTCTTCATTTTGACATTCTAAATCTTTGTTTGTATCTTTGTTTGTATCCATTTAACTACAACAAGTTCAACATGCAGTTTAGTATAACATCAACAAGCTCAACATGCATCATGCATTATTCTAAGTACATATCAGTATCAGTATATCTTAAACAAGCTCAACATGCATTCTAATGATTACAAAAATTTAATAACATCAATACCTGAATAATGAGGGTTCGAAGAAAGACGAAATGCGAAGAAAAGAGGGTTTGCAGAAAGTTCACAGAAATATGGTTCACAAAAATACGGTTTGAAGAAATACGTAATGAGGGTTACGTATTTCAATGAAAATATATTGTGTGCAATGGGAGAGATGGATCTTGGATGGAAATAAGGTTCGAAATGAAGGAGATGATCGTGGAAATAAGGTTCGTAATGGATGGGATGATAGGGTTTGCAAAAGAAGAGAAGAACGATGAAGGTTGAGATGATAGTGAAGTTTACGTAATGAAGAGGAAACTGAAGCGGTTACTGTTATATATACGTAACCCTTTTAGAGCGCTTTTTTATAAGCCTTTTACAGCACTTGTTTGAAAAGCGCTCTAAAAGGCGTCTTTATTTAAATTTTTAAAAGGCTCTTTTACA
>NC_021163.2:41348547-41358395 GCF_000331145.2 Cicer arietinum | reverse complement strand
GGTCTCATTATGTTAATTTTAAAAGGGTCTTTTACAGCGCTTATTTGAAAAAGCGCTGTAAAAGACCTCCTTGTTTTATTATGGTATATGAATATTTTTTTTAAAGCCTGTTACAACGCTTTTTTAAATAAGCGCTGTAAAAGGCCTCATTGTTTTATTACAGCGCTTCTCTTCCTCTTCACCAAACTCTTCTCATTTTATGCATCTTCTTCACAAACATCAAAGCTTACTCTCTCAGAATTCAATCTCCACCTCAACACCCTTTTTCTCTCTTTACATTCCCTTTATTTCTTAAATCGTGTGCTAATTCGTCGATAAGTGGTTCGAAACTTGGTCTTCAGGTTCATTGCCATGTTGCGAAAAATGGGTTTGAGTCTGATGTTTTTGTTAACAATGTGTTTTTGGGGATTCCCATGATGCGTACAAGGTGTTTGAAGAAAATCATGTTAGATAAGGTCCTGTTAGGTGTCTAATGAATGTTATTTTTAAAGCCTTTTACAGTGCTGTTTCAAATAAGCACTGTAAAATGTCTCTTTATTTTATTTTTAAAAGGGTCTTTTACAGCGCTTTTTCAAATAAGCGCTGTAAAATGTCTCTTTGTTTTATTTTTGTGTTTGGTTTATTTGGGTTGGGATGACATTAAAAACATTGTTATCATTGTTTATTGGATTAAAAACATTGTTATCATTGTCTTTATCACAATACTTTAGGAGATGATGAATTATTAGAAATGAGAACTTCTGAAGAATCTATATATGCACTGAGACTGAGCAAAAGAGAATCTCTATATTCAGTTCAGTTCAGTTCATGTAAATTACTAATTTATATTCAGTTCAGTTCATGTAAATCAAGCTAAATATAAAACACTCATTGTTACATGAACTTGGTATAAAACACTCAAATCAAGCTAAATATAAGCAGAAAATAAATTAATCAGAAAATAAATTAATCAGAACTTAGTATAAAACACTCAATTCAGATTACATGCATATTTACAATAACACAGTTCAGATTACATGCATAGCTTATATAAAACAATTAAACATATACATTAAGATGCCCTTCTTCTTTTCCTGGTGACATTCACATTTGTTTGTCCATTTACAATACGAAACGATGGATTAATCCAAATTCCCTCATCATGATCATCTCTAAGATATAAACCATCATCAGTTGAATCAATTTCATGTGGTTGTTGTGATGTTTCAAATAAAAGATCATTACCAACATCTTCATCATTATTGTTATCATCACTTATTTTATTGGTCGATAGGACAACAGACCATTTATCATCAGAAGGATCAGTGACATAAAACACTTGTTGAGCTTGCGACGCTAAAATAAAAGGCTCGTCTTTGTATCCCACCCTATTAAAATCGACAAGCAAGAATCCTGACTCATCAATCCGAACGCCATTATTATTATCGACCCACTTGCAACCAAATATGGGAACACGAAACATTGTGTAGTCTAACTCCCATATGCGCTCGATAACCCCAAAATATGATAGATTTGCATATATTGGGTTTTTGTCTTTTGCACTTGAGACATGCATCGCTTCAGCTACGAGAGTGACTCCACTATTTTGCATAGTGGTCTGATCATCTTGTTCTTTGGTATAAAATGTGTAGCCGTTAATAACATAACCAGTGTAAGAAAAGACATGTAAGCTCGGACCATTTGCTAGCCACCTCAATCTATTTGAAATTGATCCGGGGTCTATATCAAATTTTGACATTATGTGATTTTTTAACCATGTTACAAAACTTCGATTGTGCTCTCGAGTTATCCAATTTTGATTCCTATTCATGTTCAAACGAGATAACTGATCAATGTGTATTGTAACATACGGTTGAACCTCATCATCATTGTGCAGAACATACAATTGTGCCTGCTCCCATTCTGTCCTTGATATAGTCAGTAGTCTCCTTCCAGTTATCCCTTCTCCTGATAGTCTTCCCGAATGACGAGACATGGGAAGCCCTATGGATTCAACATTGGACAGATATTCAGTACAAAATTCAGCAGCCTCTTCAACAATGTATCGTTCAGCAATACAACCTTCTGGTCGACTTCTACTTTTTACGTACCCTTTTAATATTTTCATATATCGTTCTATCGGATACATCCATCTCATATAAGCTGGCCCACAAAGTTGTGTCTCCTTAACCAGATGAACAGTAAGGTGAACCATTATATCAAAAAACGATGGTGGGAAATACATTTCAAGCTCACACAAAGTAACAACAATTTCCCTCTGCAATGTCGGTAATTTCTGAGGGTCGATCACTTTACTACAAATTTCCCTGAAGAAGAAACATAATCTAGTTAAGGCTAGTCGAACTTTTTCAGGTAAAATGGAACGTATACCTATTGGTAGCAAATGCTCCATTATAATATGACAATCATGGGTCTTCAAACCTTTTAACTTGAGGTCTTTCATACAAACCAAATTTTTAATGTTCGAAGAGTATCCTTCTGGAACTTTAACTTCGTGTAGAAATTTACATAAAACAATTTTTTCCTTTCTAGATAGAGTATGAGCGGCTGGAGGTAGATATGTGCGATTTCCTTTCTTTACTGGAGCCAGTTCATTTCTTATTCCCATATCGACCAAGTCCAATCTTGCATTGACGCCATCTTTAGACTTTCCTGGAACATTGAGTAACGTACCAATAACACTTTCAAATACATTTTTTTCAATATGCATCACATCGAGGAAATGTCTTACATACAATGACTTCCAATATGGCAATTCAAAGAAAATTGACTTTTTCTTCCACCCAGTTTTCACCAGCTCTCCCGCAAAAGGTTTGCCAAATTTATTGGTCAAACCTTGTACTTTTTCAAGTATTTGATATCCAGTCGGTGCTAAAGGAGCTTTACCTTCCTCTGATTTTCCATTGAATGCATTTCTCCACCCACGATACTGATGACTATAAGGTAAAAATCTACGATGTCCAAGAAACACATTCTTCTTACAATGTTTCAACCGCATCCAATTTGTACTCTCTTCACATATAGGACATGCACACTGACCTTTAATGCTATATCCTGATAAATTACCATATGCTGGAAAATCATTAATTATGCCGAACAACATAACCCTTAAATTGAAACATTCTTTCTTATACCCATCATAAACTTCCACACCTGTCTCCCACATACTTTTTAAATTTTCGATTAGAGGAGTCAAGTATACGTCGATATCATTCCCCGGTTGTTTGGGTCCAGAAATTAACAGAGACAACATCATAAACTTACGCTTCATACATAACCATGGAGGTAGGTTATATATTACCAAAATCACAGGCCACGTGCTATGTGAGATGCTTTGAAGACCATGTGGATTCATTCCATCAGTAGAAAGTGCAAGTCTTAGATTTCTTGACTCTATCCCGAATTCAGGATACTCGTGATCAATTTTTGCCCATTGTGGGGAATCTGCAGGGTGTCGAAACATTCCATCTCTAATTCTTTCATCTGCATGCCATGTCAAGTGTTTTGAATCTTCTTCACTGCGATACATGCGCCTAAATCTTGGTATTATAGGAAAATACCACACGACTTTTGCTGGAGTAGATTCTTTCTTCTTATATCGAGAGACATTGCATTTCGGACACGCCTTAAGTAGTTCATATTCGTTTCGAAATAAAATGCAATCGTTAGGACACGCATGAATCCTTTCGTAACTCATTCCAATAGAACACAAAATCCGTTTAGCCTCGTAGGTTCGACTGGGAAGTTCATTATCATCTGGCAACATATCTTTTATGAGTGTTAATAATTCTATAAAGCTTTTATCATACCATCCATTACTCGCTTTTAAGTTGTACAACTTTAATATCGCCAACAGTCTTGTGAATTTAGTACAACCATTATATAATTCTTTCTTTGCATCACTCAATAAACTTTCAAACATTTTAGGACAATCTCGAAGATCTTCTTCAACTGCTTTTGCGATCTCATCAACTCGGTCCGGCTCATATGTATCTGTATCGAAGTCAGTTGAAGCATATGTCGAACTATTCTCAAAATTAATGTTTCCTTTTTTTTTTCTCACCATGTCTTATCCAACATGTGTAACTTTGATCAATTCCATTACATACTAGATGTCCTTCTAATTCATCTTCTCTAACACATTTTCCAAAACAACATTAAACAAGGACAAACGACTCTATTTGGATCTTTTGCATTCTTCATTGCAAACTCAACAAACTCTTTCACTCCATTTTCATACTCTTTTGACAATCGATTGGCAGACATCCATTTCCTATCCATATTATACGACCTATATAAATGTAGTTACAAAAATAATAAGCTTTCAAAACATATCAACAAGTTTCAAAAAGAAACCAATATCAACATATCTAATAACAATTTCAAAACAGAAAAGATTTCAAAACAGAACAGGTCAACAAATTTCAACAAAAAGATATTTAATATATATATAACAATTTTTAGTTTTCAATTATTAAAAAACTAAAGATTTGTTGACAAAAACAAATTAAAAAATACCTGAGACAACGTAGATGGCTGCACATTAGGTAGAGGATATGAGGGTTCCCAAAGTAGAGGTGATGAGGGTTCGTAAATTTGTTTTAAAAGTAAATTATATTTATTTGAAAGCGTCTGTATTTTACAGCGCTTGTACAAAAAGCGTTGTAATAGGTAGTTAAATTGATTGAAAGCGCATGTATTTTACAGCGCTTGTAAAAAAAGCACTGTAATTAGAATGGTACCAAATTGTGAAGTAGAATCTAAGCTCATGCATAATATTGTACTTTTTAGGATTTTTGTTGTTGTGATTAATGTGTTTCAAAAGTGATAATAATTTAGCTTTGATGATGTAACGATATATTGACTTTACTTAGTGATTTTGAAATAATAATATGATATTGTTTTCTTGAGTATTTTGATATATCATGGTGTGTTATGATACGGTCTATTATGATTTTTTGTATGTTCTTCTTACTTATATTACACTATCAACGTGATTTCAAAACTCGCATCTTTCGTTGTTTGTGTTTGATTGGTTTGGCCATGCGTTTGCAAAATTGCAGTCATTACAGGTTATTGAGTCTTGAAGTTCAAATTTGGGAGGAATCCCGCTCTGATAGATGATACCAAGAATTAAGAGTTTCACTTTGTATTTTACTTATTTAATTACCAATGACTTTTTATATGATAATCTTAGTATTAGTAATTTTTTGGAATTAAATTAAAAAATTATAGTGAAATCAAGTTCATTTACATTAAAATATTTTAATTGAGGAATAAAGTTTGAATTGTTCCATGTGTACTTCGAGAAACGCGATATCCTAAATTAGTTATACAAGTTTTATTTCATTAGAAACACATTTTCTTTATCCGCTGCGAATTTTGCTCAAATAATCTAGTATAAATTATTATATATGTCATTTTGGGGTTGAGGGTGTCACAGTTTTCTTTCAATTATTTCATTCATTTAATTAATTAACTTAAGTATGGTATAGAAATTGAGCAACTGAGTCCCTTCTTATCGCATAATATTCTTGTAATGGAGATTCATCTTTATGTGCATAAAAGTTGTTTGCAAAATGTTTTCTTTGGGTTTGGCTTTTAGAACTGTGTTGTGTAGAAATTTATACCATTTTTATGTTTTAATGCAGTAAGATGTTGGAAAAATATATGTAATTGATTGAGGAAAGGATGACTAAAAGTGTAGATGGTTAAAGAAGATAATGAATTCAACAAATTAGAGGAAAACCATTTCTTATATCATGAATTATAGATGCTTTTATTAAATCATGATGTCAATCCTCTTAATAATAATAATAATAATAATAATAATAATAATAATAATAATAATAATAATAATAATAATAATAATAATAATAATAATAATAATAATAATAATAATATTTTATGTTTCCAGAGTTTGAGAAAATATTGATTGCATGGAGAAATCAGTGTTTTATCATGCTTATGGGTTTATGTGTGACTGTGACTCTGTGAGGGTTAAAATTCTAGTCCTTTGAACCAAACTATACCTTTGGAGTTGGACCTTATCTAATCTAAATACCTCTGGACCTAGGTCTCCACAATAATTTTTATAGTTTTTAAAATTATATAAAAATATATTTGTTATTTGAAACAAATATATAGATACATGCGATTAGCATTTTGATATTTGTTTTTGTTATGTTAAAAATATTGTATATTTGTTATTTAAAATTAAAATATAGATACATGTGGTTAGCATTTAGCTATTTTTTTTTGTTTTTGTTTTGTTATAATTTTAATCAAAAGACCTTGATTTATGTCGTCATTTGTGTTAGTCTTTCTTACTCATAATTTGGAATCATATATCCATATTGAATGCACATGGTCATCTTGTAGTTGGTATATGTGATATGAAATTATGAGTCTCAATTTTAAAACATTTTAATTTAAGTTAAAAGAATATTGCTATATGCAAATTAGGTTGCTGTTACTTTCTAGTCTTTGTTTTCTTTTTCTCTCCTCTTTTGAGATTTATTTAAATTTTTATTTATTTTGATTTTTTGTTGATTTTACCTCGAGTTAATCTGAGCATAGGTTCCTTGTTCACTATCTTGTATTTCTGTTGATTCTGCTACATGTTATACTTACAGTTATCTGTCAATCACTTAATGTCAATTCTACTACCTAGTAATTCGGATACCTTGTATTATAGTTCATGTTACCTTAATTCACTATACTAAGTTCACTGCTACCTTAACTCATGCTACCTTGCTACCTTAACTCATGCTACCTTGTATTGTAATTCATCTACCTTGTATTGTTCACTGCTAATTATGTCATACTTTTGGTTTTGTTCTATGTGAGTGTGAGTGTGTGAGGTCTAAAATTCTAGTCTTTTGAATCAAACTATTCCTTTGGAGTTGGACCTTATCTAGTCTAAATACCTATTGTTATAATAGGTCTCTACCAGCATTTAGCTATTTGTTTTTGTTATGTTATCAATATTGTATATTTTTAACTTGAAAGAAAAATATATATACATTTGGTTAGCATTTAACTATTTTTTTTTTGTGTTATATTTTTATTCATAAGTGAAACAAAAATATATATACATTTGGTTAGTATTTAACTATTTTTTTTGTGTTATATTTTTATTCATAAGACTGTGAATTGTATCATTATTTATCTTAGTGTTTCTTACTCATTAATTTGGAATCCTAAATCTATATAGAATCCACATGGTCATGTTGCAATTGGTATATGTGGAATGAAATTAGGGATCTCGGTTGGTATATAGAACATATATTTTTAAAATTTTATTTACAATCAATGCTTAACTATATCGATGTACATATTTTATTTTATAGTGTTGTCGCCAAGATAACAATATGGATTGTAGGTACTATATTTTATGATTCATGAAGGAGATCATTGCTATGAATCAAAATACAATTCTTGAAATAGTATGATATTTTTATTAGTTATGATTTTCATATATAAACCACCTATATATTTAACTCTAACTTATTTATTTATGTTCAAATATTATATTATATCTCACATAGTACTTTGACAACTCCTAGTTAACTTACTATAGACCTGATTTAACTGAAATCAAAGAAGAATGGTGTTAATACGTGCTCGAACTGATAATTATATAATTTATTATTAGGTGAATTTCATATTGTAAACTATTATTGTATATATTTTTTTTTTTTTGTGAATTGAGAATTATTCTAATTTGTTTTATTTTTTCGTCACAATATGGTTAAAGTTGGAAGTTGCTATTATGTTGATGATCTTGAAAAATTGATGGTGCTAGAAATTAAGAAAGTATTGATGTTGATAACACATATTTTGAGTTTATAGTTAGAAAATGATAGAGTTTGATCATAAATGTATAGTAGAATTTGTGTCACATTTATGTTCTCTTATTGAAGTTGAAGTTGCGACGGATTATATATATATATATATATATATATAGGGAGTCTATCAAAATAGAACTTATAGTTATTATGAGAAACGAGAACTATTAATAATAACAATTAGATTTAATTAATGTATAAGATTAAATTAATGTTATTTCATTGTATCCCCACCCAATAACTTTGGATACTTTATGCTATAATATCTTTAATTTTATTTTCTTTCTATTTTTATAATAACTCGAATTAAAAACTCCATAATAAAGATATTATTTTTATTTTTATATTTTTTTGACTCAAAGATTTTATTTTTATTAAATCTGCATTTTTACTGTTTAGTGTAATATTATTGTAACTTTCAAATCACAATTCTTATTATTGTAATATTTTATTGGCTCAAATTTCACAAATTTCAAATTTCAATCATTGTAACTATACTATTGAAAATGTTATTTCGAGTTTATAGAATATGACAATTTTTTTTATTTAAGCATTATTAATTTAGAATTAACTATTATAAACAATTTTATTAATAAATTCATTAATTTGTTTATTATAATAAAACGGTGGAAATGCCAAAGTTTTTAAGGGATTGTTTGGAAATACCAAAGTTTTTCATTAATTTGAAGATTATTTTTTAAGGGATTGTTTGGAAATGCCAAATTTTTCATTAATTTGAAAATTATTTTTTAAGGGATTGTTTGGAAATGCCAAAAATTTTCAGATTTATTTTTATAAATAAAAAACGATAATTGAAGAGTAGTTTTTATTTTGGTAAATAATAAAAACCCAGGTTTAATAAAATTAAAATTCTTGAGTCAAAAAAATATAAAAATAAAAATAAAATCCATAAATAATTATATCGCATAAGTACTGAAAGGAGTTTTATTTTTTGGATACAATATTAAGCAGTTTTTAATTCGAATTATTACAGAAATAAAAAGAAAATAAATTTAGAGCTATTACAACTTGTAATATCCAAGAGGTATTGGGTGGTAATACAGTCAGATAACATCTTTAGTGTTAATTAAATTCAATGATTATTATTAATAGTTCTCGTTTCTCGTAATGTGTGTTTGTGTGTTTAATTATTAATTTATTTTTTGAATTGTAAATAGAGTTTCGAATGATCATAGATGATTTATGGAAAAATAAAATCAATATATGATAGTGTTTATGCAAAATTTGTATCTAAAAAATTAACATCAATATATGACAACACTTTTTTAATTGAACATTGTTATCATGTGGCTAACAGATGACATTGTTTTTTTTTTTTTTCTTTCTCTAAAATAACATTATAAGAAAAGTGATATAAAAGATGTATTAAAGAACACTTAGGACATAGTTTTTCAGAAGAAGAAAAAAAATGCTTTAAAATTCAACCTACAACAGTGTTTTTTCAAAAAAAAAAAAGTGTAATTAGATGATAGCTATAATAACGCTTTTTGAAAAGAAGTGCTATAAAAGTGCTATTAAATCCTACCTACGACAACGCTTTTTAAAAAAAAACGCTATTAAATATCACCATTGACAACAAGTTTTACATTTAAAAAACTTTGTCGTATATTTTAACAACGGTACATACTATAAAACTTAAAAGTATTGTTAAATACATAAAAAAAAAAAAAAAAAAAAAAAAGCGTTGTTAAAACCTATTTTTAATAATGTCATATTAAAATTAGGTTTAAATATGTATTTAGTCACTACAAGTATACTATTTTTTCATTTTAGTCTCTATAATCTTTTTTGTTAAAAGAATGAAGAGTTTTTTAAAAACCACTAAACGTTTTATTTAATTTTTATTTATATATTTTTTTATATAAAATAATGTAGTACCTCAATTTTGTCCATTTTTGTTAAAAATAAATCAAAAAGGAAAATAAATCAAAAAAAGGAAATATGTATTTAAAAAAGGAAATAAAAATAATTACAATA
>NC_021163.2:41346125-41348436 GCF_000331145.2 Cicer arietinum | reverse complement strand
GTAAACTATAGAGTTGTAATATTAATATATATATATATATATATATATATATATATATATATATTATGTTTTATTCTATCTTTTTAATGCCATGTAAACTGAATTTGTAATTTAAAAGTTTGCTGAAAAGTATTTATTTATGTTTTTCAAACCTTATTAAATAAATTACGATGTAATTTTTATTTACTACGTCAAAGAATTAGAAAAAAGAAAACAAACATACGAATGAATATAATTATCAAGTTTTTAAGTTTTGGAGATGTCATTTTAATAAAAATAGTTGACACTGTCACATCAAAATATAAGATTAAATGTAAAAATTTAAGATTAGATGTATAATGGTCAATAGTGTTACAGATATTAATAGTAATTTTGATTTGCGGTATCTTTTTTAAAAATAATTAGGAATTGTGTAGCAAAACTGCATGCAAAAATATTTAGACAACTAATTTGTTTATTATGTAAAATATATATTTTTAAATAAATATGAAAGTATATTTGGATCTCAATGAAAATTGTTAAACATTTTCCAAAATAATATTTGTGTACCAATAGACGAACGACATCATATATTATCAAATGTCAATTATTAAATGAGTATTAAATAATATATTAACTTTGCATTAAAGTTATTTTTAAGTATAAAAATCACATGTAGAAAACATGTTGTAAACATGTTTGTATGTCTTTTGCCATATTTATTTTATTTTAATCAAAATAACACATATGATATATTTTTTTAATTTACCATTACTATTTTATTTTCTTTAAATAATTATTTAAAAAATAAATTATAAGTAAAAGTAAAATAAATTACACAAATTCAAAAAGTTATTTGACAATATTCAATATATGCAATATTAGTTAAAAAAAATAAATCTATTATATATTTTTTTAAACATGATAAAAAAAATTTATCATTGGAATTAGAAATGAAAAATTAAATTAATAGTATTTTAGACATACTTAATTAAATAAGAGACAAATTGTTATTTTTTATTAATTTTCCTTTCAAATAATATAGACTAATATTTTTTATATTTTTCTTGAAATAAAGTTGTTCATTTTAATATAATTAATATAAAATTAAATATAACAAAAATCAACATTTTACCTTCTGTTTGATACCATAATTCTGTAATTATTGTTAATATTATCTATGTTTGTAACACTTTATTTTCAATCATCAATTTTTGTGTGTTTCAAATTAAAAAAAAAAGTATTATGATATGTTATAACATGAGAAACTTAATAAGCAGAACTATGTTTCTTTAACAATGTACAAGTAGTTTTTGTTGCTTATATTAAAAACATAAAGATTTATATTATATTTGAGGTCATATAATCATTTAAAGGACTCAATAGGATATGAAGTTATAGATAATATTAATTATATAAATCATTATACTTTCAAAAGAAATATTTTACAATTAAACTATTACTTGATATATAGTTCTAAGGTATTAGATTTAATTCGCTCTAATGTATGCGATTTACATGGTTGGCCTACAATTGGTGGTAAAAAGTATTTTGTCACTTTTATTGATGATTACTCTAGATTTTGTTATGTTTATTTAATGCACTCTAAGAATGAAGTTTTAGACAAATTAAAAATATTTAAAGCACAAGTAGAACTTCAACATGAAACTTTTATTAAGTGTTTTAGAAGTGATAGGGGAGGAGAGTTCTATCATCTTGAGTATTTTGAGTCCACTGGTATTGTGCATCAAACAACTGGACCATATTCCCTACAACAAAATGGAATTGCATAAAGGAATTATAGGGTGTTAGAAAAAATGGTGAATTTCATGTTATCCTATTCTGGTTTATCCAAAGGTTATTGGGGTGAAGCCATGCTAACTGCATGTTATTTGCTAAATAGAGTTCCCAATAAAAGAAACAATATAACCCCATATGAACTCTGGAAGAAAAAGAAAACTCAATCTTAACTATATAAAAGTTTGGGCCTATAGAGAAATTGTTAAGGTTCCTGAACCAAAAAGAAAGAAATTGGGAGAAAGAGGAATTGAAAGTGTATTTCTGGGCTATGCTGAAAATAGCAAGGCCTATAGATTCATGGTTGTTGAATCTAATCACTCATATCCTTTTAACACAATGATTGAGTCAAGAGATGCAATTTTTCAAGAAAATAGATTTAACTCAATTCCACATCCCAAGGAAACTGTATGTTCTAGTTTAGAAAATAATGTATCTAATAATGATACTTTGACATGTTCAGAACCTAGAAGAAGTAAAAGAGCCAATAAAGAGAAAAATTATAGACTAGACTTCTTTATGTTCCTTGTAGAAG
>NC_021163.2:41316723-41345737 GCF_000331145.2 Cicer arietinum | reverse complement strand
CAGTTGGGTAACTTATGTTGAGGATCATGCTTCCACAAGTGGATGGATCTTCAACATTGGTGGAAGTGCAGCTTCTTGGAGATCAAAGAAACAAACTTGTATTTCCGACTCCACCATGGCTGCAGAGTTCATTGCCCTAGCTGCAGGTAGTAAAGAGGCAGAATGACTAATAAATTTGTTATATGAGATACCAATTTGGCCAAAGCCAATGGCACCGGTATCCATACATTGCGATAATCAATCCACACTATCCAAAGCATATAGCCAAGTATATAATGGAAAATCTAAACATATTGGTCTAAGACATAGGTATGTAAAGAATTTAATTATAAATGGAGTAATATCCATTGTGTTTGTAAGAATTGAAAAGAATCTCGCAGATCCTTTGACGAAAGGTCTAACAAGTGACATGGTGTTGAAGACATCATTGGGGATGAGACTCAAGCCCATATCTAATTAATCATCAATGGTGGAAAATCGACTCACACTTGAGTAACATCAAGTCTTGAGTTCAATGATAAAAGTACGCTATAATTAGAATGATTGCAAGTACTTGAATATAGATACATCCCAAAGGTTGAAAGTACTTGACCATAAGTATAAAGTTGGAAGGTTGAGTTTTACTCTTAATAGACATATAGCATAAATTTGCTGAAATACATATTATGGGTGTATTTCTGATATAGTCTACCTATGTGAGGATGAAGAGAGGTCGCTTCAAAGAGTTAAAGGGATTGACTCTTAAATTCTCATGAAAAGGGTACATGACACAAGACCTTAACAAATGTGTCATCTTTATAATTCTTTCGATAGTACCGAAATTTTATGTTTGAGTTGTGCACACTTGTTCTAATTAGTAGTTGGTTCAAAACTTGTATACCAATCTATTTGGGATAAGTGGAACCCATAGCTTACTAAGTAATGGTTCAAATCGTAAGATACCATTATATGAAATCATGGTATTTCTAAAATTATGGGACTAAGTATATTTTGAAAATGGTGGGGGATTGTGAGATATTTCCAAAATATTGGATAATATATATATCTATAATTGGTTATAATTGACATGAATTATTGTTGGTTTAGTGGTCGTGTTCATTGTGTATCAACATAAGGTTTTTTTGTGACATACTAGTGAAAGATATTCTTGGTGTGATACTGCAAATCATATCAAGATTTTCCAAAGTACACCTTTAGAATTTGCTACATATAATCTTCATCAACAACTTCACTATGAAAGTCTTGCAGCAATTGTCACCAACACAGATCCAATATTTTACAATGAAACTATTACTTAATATATAGTAGAATGTTCAAAGTGTATCAAATGAAGAACAATTATTCATATAATATTATTATTCAGAAAAATGTAAAATATTTCATTGTAAAATATTTCTCTTGAAAGTATAATGATTTATAAAATTAAAAGTATATTTAGACAAATGATTTATCTATTATGTAATATCTATATTATGAAATAAATATTAAGGTATTTGGATTACAATGAAAATTGTTAATCATTTTTCAAAATAATATTTGTGTACCATTAGTAGAACAATATCGTATATTATTAAATATTAATTATTAAATGAATATTCAATAGTATATTAACTTTGAATTAAAGTTATTTATAAGTATATTGTAGACATCTAGGTTGCAAATGGCCTTATCGTTTTGAATGTGTGTTTTGTCAGTCTCTTTCTATTTTTCTCAAATTTTTGCAAAATATACACATATTATTATTTTTTTAATTTATTATTACTATTTTTTCTCTAATACTTATTTAATTTAAATAAATTATTCAAAAAATTATTATAGTTTATGAAAATTAAATAAACTCATTGACAATAATGAATATTTGCAATAATAATTAAAATATCAAGTCTATTATCTAGATTAATAAACTTGATGAAGAAATTTTATTATTAGAAGTAAAAAAATGAAAAACTTAATAAATAGTTAATTAGAAGTACTGTAATTAAATAAGAGTCAGATTGTTGATTTTGGTTTATATTTCATTCAAAATAATATAGACTAATATTTTTTATATTTCTCTCCAAACAGTGTTGTTAATAACGTAGTTAATATAATTAATACAAAATGTTATTTTTTGTGAAATAGAATATAAGAAAAATCAGCTATTAACCTTCTATGTAATACCGTTATTCTTTAATTATTGTTAATTTAATCAATGTGTTTGTAAGATTTATTTTCAATCGCCAATTTTTGTGTTTCAAATTTAATAAAAGAATCAAGTATATTATGTTATGTTACAATATTAGAAACTTAATAAGAATAACTATGTTTCTTTACGATGTACAAGTAGTTTTTGTTTCTTATATTAAAAACATAAATATTTTTGTTATATATGAGGTCGTATAATCATTAAAGAGGCCTCAATCGGATATGAATTTACAGATACTTTTAGTTATGCAAATCAATATACCTTTCAGAGACATATTTTACAATTAAACTATTATTCAATATATAGTAGAGTGTTCAAAGTATATCAAAATAAAGAAGAACTATTCAGAGAATATTATTATTTAAAAAAATGTATTCAATATTTCTAAAAATATATTGCAAGATTTTACTTCAATTGTGGATCATATCCGTATAAAATTTTCTTACATTTTTATTACTTAAGATCTTCAAATGATTAACCGATAAAATTTAAAATTTTACAATCTTAACAAAGTTCAAAGGTCCTTGTTAATGTCGGTTACAAGGAGGACTTGTATTAGAGCTTATAGGAATAAAAGGATATGGTGTATCCCACGCATACGTAAATGCCTCACGATCAGAATCCACTAAGATGTGTCTATTTGATAAGAGACAATTATCGCCATTCTTAGATAGAACTAAGGGGTCGATAGCTTGCACACTCTGAAATCCTTTACAAGTCAACTTTTTTTGACTTTGTGAACAAATGCAGTTGTTAGTCACCAACACATTCTATTCGAGTATTGCTTGCCTTGTATTACATTTCCAGTATTACTTTTTCAATTTTTGTTTGGACAATAGTAAGACTTTTCGATGGACATGAGTCATCACATGATTCTGAAAATTTGAGAGATTGATAACAAAATGAGAAAAAGAGATGGAGAATCTAGAGAAGTAGATATGTTAGGATAGTAAAAAGGAGAACTTAGACAAATGAAAGAAAAAAAAGGAATATATAATTTCAAACAATTTTTGTATGATACCTTTGATGACAAAAGTAAGGAAGGTGATAGAAATAAGACACTTGGTTGAGAGTCCTTTCCATTATTTTTGGTTGATGACTATTTTGCCTTAGGTTGTTCTATTTATACACAATAACAGATCCTTATTATTAAATGTTCTTAAATCAATTTCCATTATTTTTTTATTGCCAACTTTATAAATATGTTACACCGTCAAAATCTTGTTATTTTAGCTGAATTTGAAATATTTTAAAACTAATCATTTTAATTTTTTGGCTTAATTGCAGTTTTGGTCCCCCTATTTTAGCTAAATCGCGAAAGTAGTCCCTGCATTTTATTTATCTCCAGCTTTGGTCCCCCAAACAGAATTTTGGTCCAAAATGTGATAAAATTTCATTTTTTAAAGCCGTACTACACCATTTATGATCATATATTTTCAGGTACAATTGTTGCAAATGAGATCTTGAGGCATGGTGTGACTTAAATAAATTCAAAAAAAAAAATTCATAAAGTTTTAGACCAAAATTCTGCTTGGGGGTCCAAAGCTGGGAAGATAATACACCTTACTAACTATTATATATATAATAGTTAGTAACGATATTTTAAACACCTTACTAACTATTATATATAAATTTTAAAAATATTAAATAAAAATATAATATTTAAATTTCTTAAAGATAATACAGTTTATTTTTTTTTTCAATATAGAAAAGCAAATAATAAATTATTGAGGTAATTGTATATATATGATTTTGAGGTATTATTCTAACTTTTTATGCCATGTAATCTGAATTTATAATTTGAAAGTTTGCTTAAAAGTATTTATATATGTTTTTTTAACAATATTAAATGAATTATGATGTAATTTTTTTTAAGTTCCTGAGGTGTCATCTTAATAAAAATAGTTGATATTGTAACCTCAAAATATAAGATTAAGTGTAAAATGGTCAATGATATTATCGATATTAATATTAATTTTGCTTTGCCATATCTTTTTTAAAAACAATTAACAATTCTGTAACAAAATTGCATGTAAAAGTATTTAGGCAACAGATTTATCTATTATGTAATATCTATATTATGAAATAAATATTAAGGTATTTGGATTACAATGAAAATTGTTAATCGTTTTTCAAAATAACATTTGTGTACCGATAGTAAAACGACATCCTGTATTATCAAATATCAATTATTAAAGGTTTAAATATGTATTTGATTTCAATAAATATACCACATTTTGGTGGTAGTAATGTAATTTTTTTTTGTTTGGAATTAGTATCTATAAAATCAGAGACTTTGATCTCTCACGTTAAATCAATATTAAAAAAATGACGAGTTTCATTAAAAAATAACACTAATTGTTTAATGATCAATAGCTAAATTAATATATTAATAATATAAAATATTTTAATTTTTAATATATCATAAAAGATGATGAGTTGGTGTAACACCGCAAATTTTATATTAAACTATTTTATTAATGTAATATAATTTTAAATAATTAATTCCGTGTTAAAATTATTTTATAATGTATGTTGATTAATTTTATTTATATTTGTGCTTCCTATGATGTTCTAATCTTGTACATATTATACTAAATTATTGATATAAATAACAAATATTATATTATATTATTTTTACATATTTTTCTAAAAATAATAATATTTTAGTGTAAATATTTTAAAAGAATAAGATTTTAGGCGATTTTACGTGTATACATGTTTGTAATTAAAGCGGTTTTTTTTTTTATGTTTAACTAATGTTAAGTGTGCAGATATTTAAATTTTAATTATTTTTAAATATATCTTATTTTAATTATTTATTTTATAAATCACCATCTTGAGATATTAGTGATATTGTGTTTGATTTTCTTTATTTTTATATACTCGTTGTGATTTTATATATATATATATATATATATATATATATATATATATATTATGATTTATTAATTAATATGAAGTGTTGATGATATATTTATTTATTGTATAATTTTGACTATTCTCTAATAATGGTAGTATTTTAATTTGAATATTATGAAAAATGAGTATAATTATAATAATTATTTTAAATATGAAAGTTTTAGCTATTAGTAATGTGTAATTTTTTAAAAAATAAATAAGTTTATTATTTTAGTTACTCTAATTAAAAATATATTAGTTCTAAAATATTAGTAATGTTTTAAATTTTAGATGGTGTTTGGAGGAGTATTAAAAAAGGAGATTAAATAATTATAAATTTTATTTTATCAAAATAAAAATAGTAAAAAATAAATAAGGAGACCAATAGGCGTAGCCCATATATCCAAATCCCTATTTGTGTTACTAAAATAAAATAAAAAATAATAATAATAAATAAGGGAGTTTTTCCTGCCGCTAGACAAGGAATGGGAAAAGAGTGTTACAATGCTATTGCTCGACACTAATGATCGATAATTATTTCAGAAAATTTTATCCGTTTTCATCTAAATTTCAGTATGTTGTTTCACTTATTTAATTATTTAATTAGTCAATTAAAAATACTTTCTGAGATTTTTAATCATTCTAATTTCTCTAGAAAATATCCGACTTATAGGTTTATAGAATTCCTTATTTTGCATTGTTTTTCGTCATCGTAAGTCTGATTTAAGTGAAACCAACGGTAAAACGATCGTGTGAAAGGTGACTATATTATCCATAGATTGGTTTTCTGATTAACAGCAGTATCGAAATTTAGTTTTTAGAGTGTGTTCATATAATTTATTTTTGACGTTTACCCATAAACTGTTGGGTTAGATCAATTGAAGGGCAATGAGTCAAAGAACAAAGGCGATTTGCTCGTGAAATCATATTCATGTGTGAAAGTGTCGAAATAAGATAAGAGGTGAGAGAGTTTTTGAATTCACGAGTATAATATATTGTGAGATGAACGGTGGATGCATTGTATGATATATCTTTATGTGATAATAATGATGATGTTTGATTTATGATAGTGATGTTATAAATTTGTGATTAGTTTATATGATGATCATGATTATGTATGATTAATGATGTTATAAAATTGTGATAACAATATCGAAGTATCCATAATTGATGAAATAGTAATGATTCTAACTTAGGCTAAAGATGATGCTCTTAATGGGAGTAGTCTAGGCTAACAAGAGGAGAAAAATAAATGTTGGAAATATTTGAAGTTGATGTGAATTTTTGAAGTGGAGATTATTTTGTCATCATATAGGTAGGGTGTGATAAGCTTAGTGATTCCAGTGAAGTATAACTGAATGAGTCTGGTCGTGGCGGTACGTTGTTGAGCCTTAAGGCAAGATTGTTAGACCTTAGAGGTATTCAGGAGGCGAATTCCTAGGCGACTTGGAGGTAGCACTTCAAATGTCGGGAGCTACCATGCAACACATACTTACTTCGATTTTCGTGTATATGTGTCTCGAGTTGAGTTGAGGGGGTCTATGAGAACAAGACCAATTTGAGTTGTTCATCAATGGGGATGGTGGCATAATATCAAACCTCCTAATTAAGTACTTCAGAGTTAGAATAGTACCAAATTGTGAAGTAGACTCTAAGCTCATGAATAATATTGCATTTTTGTGATTGTTTTATTGTGTTTCAAAAGTTATAATAATTTCCCTTGGATGATGTGATGATATGATGATATACTGAATTTACTTGAGTTATTTTTCATTATAATATGATATTATTTTTCTTGACTATTTTGATATATCATGATGTGTTATGATACGATTTCTTACTTATATTACACTATCAACATGATTTCGAAACTCGCCTCCTTCGTTGTTTGTGTTTGATTGGTTTGACTCTACGTTTGTGAAATCGCAGTTATTACTGGTTAATGAGTATTGAAGTTCAAGTTTGAGAGAAACCCCGCTCTAATAGGTGATATCGGAAATAAGAGTTGTAATTTGTATTTTACTTTTACTTACTCAATTAGATATGACTTTTTGTATCAAAACCTTATAAGTACTAGTAAGTTTTTGGAATTAAATTAAGAAATTATAGTAAGTCAAGTTCATTAAGATTGCACTGTTTTAATTGAGGAATAAATTTGAATTGTTACATGTGTATTTAGAGGAATGTGATATCTGAAATTAGTTATAAAAGTTTTATTTGTTTGGAAACATTTTTTTTTATCCGCTACGAATTTTGTTAAAAAAAATTAGTATAAATTATTGTATACATTATTTTAGGGTTTAGGGTGCCACATTTGTTGTTTATTTATAAACTCGCGTGTCATGGCTTTTAAGGAATCAAAATCGATTGTCTCTGATTTTACTGGAATTAAATCTAAACAAAAATGCTTACAAAGACTAAAATCAAAACATTATATATTTGCATAGACCAAATAAATATTTAAATCATTTTTAAATGAGTATTCAATAGTATATTAACTTTGCATTAAAGTTATTTTTAAGTACAAAAATCACATGTCCATTACATGTTGTAACTTGTAATGTTGTAGACATGTAGGTTGCAAATGGCCTTATTGGTTCAAATTAGATAGTCTTTCCAACTGGTGAGTTTTCTTTACATCATCATCATCAGAGAGAACAATGTTGAAGACTTCTCCAAAAACAACCAATGTGGTCGGAAAAATACAGAGAACCAAGTCGTTAGGATTTAGGAGATACATTTAATATTTTAATCTCTTAAATTATTGTATTGAATGCATCAAGTTTCTTTAATATAGTAATCTAAGCCGACGGTCGGTGTGACAGTAATTGATATAACGGTGGTAATTTATTATTTAGGAGATACATTTAATATTTTTATTTAATTTTTGTAAAATATACACATATTATATATTTTTTAATTTATTATTACTATTTTTTTTCTCTAAATAATAATTTAACCAAAATAAATTATAAGTAAAACTAAAATAAATTACCCAAATGAAAAACAGTAGTTGACATTATTTAATATATAATATTAGTTAAAAATTAGTCTATTATCTATATTTTCAAACATGATTAAGAAATTTTATCATTGACATTAGAAAAGAAAAATTGAACCAATAGTATTTTAGATATAATGTATTTAAATAAGAGACAAATCGTTATTTTTCATTAATTTTCCTTCAAAATAATATAGACTAATATTTCTTATATTGTTCACGAAATAGAGTTGTTAATAGTATAGTTAATATAATTAATACAAATCATTATTTTTCGTCAAACTAAATATAAAAAAAAAATCAATTATTTACATTCTATTTAATACAATTATTCTGTAATTATTGTTAATTTAATTTATATTTGTAACACTTTATTTTCAATCGTGAGCTTTTGTGTGTTTCAAATAAAATAAAATAAACAAGTATTATGTTATGTTATAACATGAGAACTTTACAAAGAATAACTATGTTTGTTTACAATGTACAAGTAGTTTTTGTTGCTTATATTAAAGACATAAAGATTTACATTATATTTGAGGCCGTATAATTATTAAAAAGGCTTCAATCGGATATGAATTTATAGATACTTTTAATTATATAAATCATTATACCTTTCAGGAGGCATGTTTTACAAATAAACTATTACTCAATATATAGTGAGTGTTTAATGTGTATCAAATAAAGAACAACTATTTATATAATATTATTATTTAAAAAAAATGTATTCAATTTTCTAAAAATATATTGCTAGATTTAATTTAATCTTGAAAATTTTAAATTTTGTTCACACTTATATTTCTTTTTTGAAAAGATATTGTCACTTATATATGTCAAAGTATTATATTAAACAAAAATATAATTATATACATATTGACTTGTTTATAACTCTAAAACATCATTCACATTTATACCTTGTACTTTTAAAAAAAAATCCATATTTAAAAGTTAAAGACCGAATACTAACCCGGCATTCCACGAGTCATCCACATTAGTATGTTAAATTTTTGAAATGCAAATGTTTTTGTATAGACAAGATTTTAAATAGTGAAGTATTCCGTTAAAGATATGTTTGACTTATGTAATGCAAATGTCGTACCTCATAACGATAATTTTTCATGCGTTATTTTTTGTATAATAAAAATATGAGCTATGCTATTTCTAATGACACTCAAAAAGATGAAACACAAAATATGCAGTACATAGCTATAAAAATATTTGTCTAATATTTAAAACAACAAAAGAGGCTATTTGGTTGAAAACATATCGAAGTTAGTGTTATTCGCTCGTCTCGTAGTTTCAGTCTTTGTAACAAAATAATATTTCTCTAAATATAACGTGGTTAATTTATATTTTGCACATACATTATACTAGTAAATTAGAATATAAACAAATATTACAATGGTATATTAATTTCTACTTCAATTGTGGATCATATCAATTTAAAATTTTCTTATAGTTTTATTATTTAAGATATTCAGATTATTAACCGATAAAATTTAAAATTTTACAATTTCAACCAAGTTCAAAGGTCTTTTCTAATTTCGGTTACAAGGAGGACTTGTAATAGAGCTTATTGGAATAAAAGGATATGGTGTATTCCATGCATACGTAAATGCCTCACGATCAGAATCCACTAAGATGTGTCCATTTGATAAGAGGCAATTATCACCATTTTTGGATAGAATTAAAGGGTCGATCTTTTGCACACTCTGAAACCCTTTACAAGCCAGCTTTATTTGACTTTGTGAACAAATGCAGTTGTTTGTTACCAATACATTCCATTCAGGCTTGCCTTGTATTACTTTTCCAGTTTTTGTTTGGACAATATTAAGACTTTTCAATGGACATGAGTCTTCACATGATCCTGAAAATTTGAAAAATTGATAACAAAATGAGAAAAAGTGATGAAAAATCTAGAAAAGTAGATATGTTAGAATAGTAAAAAGGAGTACTTAGATAAATGAAAAAAAAAATATATATATATATAATTTCAAACAATTTTCATATCATACCTTTGATGACAAAAGTAAGGAAGAAGATAGAAATAAGACACTTGAGGTTGAGAGTCTTTTCCATTGTTTTTAGTTGATGACTCTTTTCCCTTAGGTTGTCCTATTTATACATAATCACCATTCCTTATTAATATTTTTAAAGGATTTATTATTCATCTAGAAAACACAGTTATTATTAAATGTTTTTAAATCAATTTCTATTTTTTTTTTCCAACTTTACAAATATGTTATGCTATCAAAATATTTATATTTAAGCTGAATTTGAAATATTAAATCAAATATTCTAAAACAAATCGTTTTAATTTTTTTACGATATTTTAACACTTTTTGAACTATTATATATAAATTTTAAAAATATTAAATAAAAACATAATATTAAAATTTCTTAAAGATAATACAGTTTATTATTTAGAAAAGCACATAATAAATTATTGAGTGGTAATATTATATATATATATATATATATATATAAATGATTTTGATGTATTATTCTAACTTTTTTATGCCATGTAATCTGAATTTGTAATTTGAAAGTTTGCTGAAAAGTATTTATTTATGTTTTTCGAAACAATATTAAATGAAAGTAATTTTTGCTTACTACTTTAAAGAATTATAAAAATGAAAACCAACATATGAAAAACTATAATTATCAATTTTTTAAGCTCTCATCTTAATAAAAATACTTGACACTATAATCTGAAAAGATAAGGTTAGGTGTAAAATGGTCAATAATATTATGGATATTAATAGTAATTTTGCTTTGCCGTATTTTTTAAAAAACAATTAATAATTCTGTAACAAAATTGCATGTAAAAATATTTAGACAAGATAATTATTTATCATGTAATATCTATATTACGAAAGAAATATTAAGGTATTTGGATTACAACAAAAATTGTTAATCATTTTTCATAATAATATTTGTGTACCAATAGTAGAATGACATCTTATATTATCAAATATCAATTATTAAAGGTTTAAATATGTATTTGGTTCATCCAAATATACCACCTTTTGATTTTAGTACTTGTAAGTTTTTGTTTGGATTTAGTCTTGTAAAATCATAGACCGTTGACTTTGATCCATAACTTCAAATCAACATTAAAAGAATGAAGAGTTTTTCAAAACAAAAAAAAAACTTGAACATTTTGTTTTAATTTCTATTCATATTTTCATAATAAAATAACACTAATTATTAAATGATCAATAAATAAATTAATATGTTAATAATATAAAATATTTTAATTTTTAATATATCATAAACGATGACGTGTTTGAGTGTATTTAAACACCCACTTGTCATGGCGGTTTATCAACATTTTTTTAAGAATCAAAACTGATTGTCTCTTATTTTATAGGAACTAAATTTAAACAAAAAACTTACAAAGGCTATAAAATAAAAAATTGTATATTTGTAGAGATCAAATACATATTTTCAACATTTTTAAATGAATATTCAATAGTATATTTACTTTGCATTAAAGTTACTTTTAAGTACAAAAATCACATGTCCATTACATGTTGTAGACATGTAGCTTGCAGATGGCCTTATCAGTTCAACTTAGACAATTTTTCCAACTTGTGGGTTTTTTTTATATCATCACAAGAGAGAACAATGTTGAGGGTTTCTCCGAAAACAATCCATTGTGGTCGAAAAAATACAGAGAATGAAATCGTTAGGATTTAGGAGATATATTTGATATTTTCATCTCTTAAACTTTAGTATCGAATGAATCAAGTTTCTTTAATATAGTAATCTAAGTCAATGGTCGGTGTGGCGTTAATCAATGTAACGGTGGTCAATATCGTTTTGAATGTTTGGTTTGTAAATCTCTTGCCTATTTAAGTTTTACAAAATATACATATATTATATTTTTTAATTTACTATTATTATTTTTTTCTCTAAATAATTATTTAACCGATATAAATTATATGTAAAAGTAAAATAAATTACACAAATTAAAAACTGAAGTTGACTCTATTTAATATATAGAAATTTTATTATTGGAATTAGAAAGGAAAAATTGAACTAATAGTGTTTTAGATATATGTAATTAAATAAGAGACAGATCGTTATTTCCTTCAAAATAATATAGACTAATATTTCATTATTATTTTCAAGAAATAGAGTTTTTAATATTATTAATACAAAATATTATTTTTCGTCAAATTAAATATAACACAAATCAACGATTTACATTCTGTTTAATATCATTATTCTTTAATTATTGTTAATTTAATCTATATTTGCAACACTTTATTTCCAATCGTCAACTTTTGTGGGTTTCAAATTAAAAAAAAATTAAAAAAATAAACAAGTATTATGTTATGTTATAACATGAGAACTAACCCGGCATTCCACGAGTCATCCACATTAGTTTGTTAAATTTTTGAAATACAAATGCTTATGTATACACAAATTTTTAAATAGTGAGGTGTTTCCGTTAAAGATAGTTAGAATCACACTCATAACAATTATTTTGCATGCGTTATTTTTTGCATAAAAAAATATGAGCTGTGTTATTTATTACGACACTCAAAAAGATAAAACACACGATATGCAGTACATATTCGCATTCTATTTAGCTTTGCTTTGTATAATTTTTCCAATTTTTGTTTGGACAATAGTAAAACTTTTCAATGGACATGAGTCATCAGATGAACATGAAAATGTGCCAAATTGATAAGAAAATGAGAAAAAGAGATGGAGAAACTAGATAAGTAGATATGTTTTTCAAACAATATTAAATGATTTATGATCGATGTAATTTTTACTTAAAAAAGAAAACGGACATATGAAAATATATAATTATCAATTTTTTAAATTCTCGTAGTGTCATCTTAATAAAAATACTTGACAAGAAGGTTAAGTATAAAATGGTGTTTAGTATTAATGATATTCACATTAATTTTACTTTGTTGTATCTTTTTTAAATACAATTAACAATTGTGTTACAAAATTGCAAGCCAAAACATTTAGACAACAAATTTATTTATTATGTAGTATCTATATTATGAAATAAATATTAAGGTATTTAGATTACAATGAAAATTGTTAATCATTTTTCAAAATAATATTTGTTTACTAGACATCGTATATTATCAAATATCAATTATTAAATGAGCATTCAATTGTATATTTACTTTACATTAATGTTATTATTAAGTGTAAAGATCACATGTCCAATACATGTTGTAGACATGTAGTTTGCAAATGGCCTTATGGGTTCAAATTAGACAGTCTTTTCAATTTGTGGGTTTTGTTTTCATCATCATGAGAGAGAAAAATATGGTCCGCAAAAATACAGAAAATGAAGTCGTTATTATTTTTTTTAATATTTTTTTTATTACTACTATGTATATAATTTTTTGCAAAATATATACATATTATATATTCTTTTTAATTTAGTACTACTATTTTTTTTTATCTAAATAATTATATAATTAAAATAAATTATGAACAAAAATATGATAGCTTATGCGAATTAAATAAACTAGTTGACTATATTGAATATCTACAATATTAATTAAGGCACAATTGCTACTGCGGTTCCTTAACTTAATTTCAGATAGCACGTCAGTTCTTTATCTTTTTTTCTTCTCGATTTGGTATTTTATTTTATTTTATTGCATAAATTTAAAAATATAAAGAATGAAAATATGAGTTTGTTTTAATATTTGAGTTATAAATTTAATGAAATTTGTATTATATTAAATATGATAATTAATTTTTATGAGTTTTATTTGAAAATTTTGATGAATTTTTGTAAAAAAATATAACATTGTTAATATTTTAAAACATAAAAGATCAAATTGTTTAATTAAAATTAAATAAATGACCTAATCGAAAAAAATAAATAAATAAAGCCGCTAAACTGTTATATAAAATTAAGTTAAGGAAACGTAAGAACAATTATGACTAATTAAAACATTAAGTCTATTATCTAGATTTACAAACATGATTAAGAAATTTTATTATTAGAGGTAAAAAACGAAAAATTTAATAAATAGTATTTTAGATGTATTGTTATTCAATAAGAGTCAGATTGTTGATTTTGTTTATATTTCATTCAAAACAATATAGACTAATATTTTTAATATTTCTCTCCAAATAGAGTTGTTAATAATGTAGTTAATATAATTAATACAAAATGTTATTTTTTGTGAACATTATGTTTAATACCATTATTCTTTTATTATTGTTAATTTAATCTACATCTCTAAGACTATATTTTCAATCGTCAATTTTTGCGTGTTTCAAATTAAAATAAAAAAACTTGAGTATTATTTTATGTTATAAATGAAAAGACATAAATATTTACATTATATTTGAGGTCCTATAATCATTAAAAAGACCTCAATCCGATTTTAAATTATAGATACTTTTAATTATATAAATTATTATACCTTTCAAGAGGCATATTTTACAATAACACTATTACTCAATATATATATATAGTAGATTGTTCAAAGTGTATCAAATAAAGAACAACTATTCATATAATATCATCATTTAAAAAAATGTATTCAATATTTCTAAAAATATAGTCCTAGATTTAATTTAATCTTGAGAATCTTAAATTTTATTCACAAATATACATTTCTTTTTTGGACAGATATTGTCACTTATAAATGTCAAATTAAACAAAATTATGATATACGTTTTTTCTAAAACTTTTTTTTAAAATTTAAAGAGCGAATACTAACCCGGACATTCCTGGAGTCATCAAAAATTAACAATTGTGTAACAAAATTGCATTGCAAAAATATTTAGACAACTGATTTATTTATTACGTAAAATCTATATTATGAAATAAATATTAAAGTATTTGGACTAAAATGAAAATTGCTAATCATTTAAAAAAAAAATATTTGTGTACCAATATTATAACAACATCATATATTATCAAATATCAATTATTAGATGAGTATTAAATAGTATATCAACTTTGCATTAAAATTATTTTTAAATATAAAAATCACATGTCCAATACATGTTTTAGACAGGTAGGATGGAAACGGCCTTGTCCGTTCAAATTAGACAGTGTTTCCAACTTGTGTGTTATGTTTTCATCATCATTTGAGGGAACAATATGTTGACGGTTTCTCCGAAAACAGGAGCACACTATGGTCGGAAAAAATAAAGAGAATGAACTCGTTAGGATTTAGGAGATATATTTGATATTTCCATCTATGTATCTTTAATATCGAATGCATCGAGTTTTAGTAAATCTAAGACGATGGTTGGTGTGGCGGTAATCGATGTAACAGTGGTCAGTGAATGTTAGGTCTGTGTCTCTTGCCATTTTTATTTAATTTTTGCAAAAATTATGCATATTATATGTTTTTTAATTTATTATTACTATTTTATTTTCTCTAAATAATTATTTAACTGAAATAAATTATAAGAAAAAGTAAAATAGATTATACAAATTAAAAAATAGTTAGTTATAATTAATATATGCAATATTAGTTAAAAAAAATTAATCTATTATCTAGATTTTTAAACATGATTAAGAAATTTGATCATTAGAAATTGAATTAACAGTATTTTCGATATCTATACAATAGAAGAAAGAAAAGATGATATTTTGAGAAGTTTAACAAGTGTCACTTAATTAGTTAGAGTGTATAGACAAATATAAAGTTTCTATTAATAGAAAATAGAAAGAAAAAAATAAAACACAACCATCTCATTATGCAGTTTTTTTAAAAGAAAAAAAATTAAAGCTTTTGTTATATCACGATTTGACAGTTTTTTTAGGCAATCGTTGAGAATTTATTGGTGAATTAAAAATAATACCGTCAGTTTATTCAGAGAAAAAAAAAAGACTTTTTATTGAGATTAGTTGAAAATTTATTTATAAATTAAAAAAGAAATACAATCAATTACAACACGATTTGACATGTCTTTTGAAAGTAATGGTTTTTCACCGCTTCAAATTCTTAATGAAGATTACATACCTTAAATTAAAATATTTATTTTATTTTACGATTTGTTTTTGTGTCTTCCGACTTTTCTTCTTCTTTCGTCCTCTCAATATTTTTCTTCTTCTTACAACCGCCGTCTTTTTTTTTTTAACCGTCTCTCATCAATAATCTTCCATTTTCGGTGACTCCTTTATAAATATCATTCATATTATCTCATCTTTACACAATTTCATTTTAATTTTCTTTTACCAAAGATACCTTAATTTTCTTTTACCAAAGATTCCTTATTTTGTGTTTATCTGTCTGTGATTTGTAACATCCTAAATCAAAGGAATGAAAATAATTAGATTTCAAATTTTAAAATATTTTAATTTATAGATTATTATTATTAATATTATTATTATTATTATTATTATTATTATTATTATTATTATTATTATTATTATTATTATTATTATTATTATTATTATTATTATTATTATTATTATATAAATTGGTTAAAATAAGGTAACATTAGCAAGTTGTTTTGTTTGTTAGAGAGTGTAATAATATGATGTTTGTTTTGTTTGTTAAAGGTTTACGTGAAATGGATAACAACAAATAAGCTATTATAACAATTGTTGCCTAATTATCTATTATTAAAGATTCAAACAAAACCAAACAAACAATCAAAAACCAAACAACAAATGAATTCAATATGTATTTATTTTATTTATAACAATCAAAAGTTTAGTGGGGCAAATATAGGATACCTAGTCAAATCATCTTATAAATATTTAAAAATAAATAGATACAAAGATGAAAATACAAATTAAAAATTCAATAGAGAGAACTATGCCAACATAAAGAAGAGCAAAAGTACGGTTGCGGTTGCAATAGCGGTTAATAATATACATAACCTTTTTATAAAATAACGCTTCAACAGGTGAGTAATCACACCCTTTAAACTTTCATGATACACTTATTTTGTGAATTTGGGATGGAAAAAGAGTTAGATATTTTGAATGATATTTATCAAGTTTGAATTGTTTCATGTGTACTTCGAGAAACGCGATATCCTGAATTAGTTATACAAGTTTTATTTCCTTATAAACAATATTTTTTTATCCGCTGCGAATTTTGCTTAAATAATCTAGTATAAATTATTATATATGTCATTTTGGGATTTAGGGTGTCACAATTTTCCTTCAATTATTTCATTCATTTAATTAACTTAAGTATGGTATAGACATTGAGCAACTGAGACCCTTCTTATCGCATCATTCTTTTAATGGAGATTCATCTTTATGTGGATAAAAGTTGTTTGCAAAATGTTTACCGTGGATTTTGCTTTTAGAATTGTGTTGTGTAGAAATTTATACCATTTTTATGTTTTAATGCAATAACATGTTGGAGTAATATATGTAATTGATTGAGAAAAGGATGAATAAAATTGTAGATTATTAAAGAAGATAATGAATTGAACAAATTAGAGGAAAACCATTTCTTATATCATGAATTATAGATGCTTTTATTAAATCACGATGTCAATAATAATAATAATAATAATAATAATAATAATAATAATAATAATAATAACAAAAATAATAATAATAATAATAATAATAATAATAATATCAATAATATTTTATGCTTCTAGAGTTTGAGAAAATATTGATTGTGTGGGGAAATCAGTTCTTTATCATGCTTATGGATTTTTTATGTGTGAGTGTGATTCTGTGAGGGTTAAAATTCTAGTCCTTTACCAAACTATGCCTTTGGAGTTGGACTTTATTTAATCTAAATACCTCTGGACCTAGGTCTTTACAATAATTTTTATAGTTCTTTTAAGTCATATAAAAATATATTTGTTATTTGAAACAAATACATAGATACATTCGATTAGCATTTAGCTATTTGTTTTTGTTATGTTAAATATATTGTATATTTGTTATTTAAAACAAAAATATAGATACATGCTATTAGCATTTAGCTATTTGTTTTTGTTATGTTAAAAATATTGTATATTTGTTATTTAAAATAAAAATATAGATACATGTTGTTAACATTTAGCTATTTGTTTTTATTTTATTATATTTTATTCAAAAGACCTTGATTTGTGTCTTTATTTATGTTAGTCTTTCTTACTCATAATTTGGAATCATGTATCCATATTGAATGCACATGGTCATCTTGTAGTTGGTATATGTGAAATGAAATTATCACTCTCAATTTTAAAACATTTTAAGTTAAAGAATACTGCTATATGCAAATTATGTTGCTCTTATTTTCCAGTCTTTGTTTTCTTTTTCTCTCCTCTCTTGAGATTTATTTAAATTTTTATTGATTTCGATTTGTTGTTGTTTTTACCTCGAGTTAATCTGAGCATAGGTTCCTTGTTCACTATCTTGTGTTTCTGTTGATTCTGCTACCTGCTATACTTAAAGTTATCTGTCAATCACTTAATGTCAATTCTACTACCTTGTATTATAGTTCATGTTACCTTAATTCACTATACTAAGTTCACTGCTACCTTAACTCATGCTACCTTGTATTGTAATTCATCTACCTTGTATTGTTCACTGCTAATTCTATCATACTTTTGGGTTTGTTCTATGTGAATGTGACTGTGTGAGGTCTAAAATTTTAGTTTTTTGGATCAAACTATTCCTTTGGAGTTGGACCTTATCTAGTCTAAATACCTCTTGTTATAATAGGTCTCTACCATCATTTTTATAGTTCTTTAAGTTATATAATAATATTGTGTATTTGTGATTTGAAACAAAAATATAAATACATGCGGTAAGTATTTAGCTATTTTTTTTTTGTTATGTTAGTAATATTGTATATTTTTTACTTGAAACAAAAATATATATACATTTGGTTAGCATTTAACTATATTTTTTTTTCTGTTATATTTTTATTCAAAAGACCGTGACTTGTGTCATTATTGTTAGTGTTTCTTACTCATTAATTTGGAATCCTGCGTCTATAAAGAATCCACATGGTCATGTTGCAATTGGTATATGTGGAATGAAATTAGGGCTCTCTGTTGGTATATAGAACATATACCTTTAAAATTTCATTTACAATCAATACATAACTATATATCGGCGTACATATTTTATTTTATAGTGTTGTCGCCAAGATAACAATATGGATTGTAGGTACTATATTTTACGATTCATGAAGGAGATCGTTGCTATGAATCAAAGTACAATTCCTGAAATAGTAGGTTATTTTTATTAGTTATGATTTTCATATATAAACCACCTATATATTTAACTCTAACTTATTTATTTATGTTCAAATATTATATCTCACATAGTACTTTGACAACTCCAAGACAAGTTACTATAGACGTGATCTAACTGAAATCAAAGAAGAATGATGTTAGTATGTGCTCGAACTGATAATTATATAATTTATTATTAGGTGAATTTCATATTGTAAACTATTATTGTATATTTTTTTGTGTAAATTGAGAATTATTCTAATTTATTTTATTTTTCGTCACAATAGGGTTAAAGTTGGAAGTTGCTATTATGTTAATGATCTTGAAAAATTGATGTTGCTAGAAATTAAGAAAGTATTGATGCTGATAACACATATTTTGAGTTTATAGTTAGAAAATGATAGAGTTTGATCTTAAATTATAGGGAGTCTATCAAAATAGAACTTATAGTTATTATGAGAAACGAGAACTATTAATAATAACCACTAGATTTAATTAATGCATAAGATTAAATTAATGTTAATTGATTGTATCCCCATCCAATAACTTTGGATACTATATGTTATGATATCTCTAAATTTATTTTCTTCCTATTTTTGTAATAACTCGAATTAAAAACTCTATAATAAATATATTATTTTTATTTTTATACTTTTTTGATTCAAAGATTTTATTTTTATTAAATCTGCATTTTTATTGTTTAGTGTAATATTATTGTAACTTTCAAATCACAATTCTTATTATTGTAATATTTTATTGGCTCAAATTTCACAAATTTCAATCATTGTAACTCACCTATTGAAAATGTTATTTCGAGTTTATATAATATGACAATTTTTTTTATTTAAGCATTACTAATTTAGAATTAACTATTATAAATAATTTTATAAATAAACTCATTAATTTGTTTATTGTAATAAAACGGTGGGTGTGGCTAGTTTGAATTATGATATTAAAAATTGGATTTTTACAAGGTCTATATTTAATTTTGAAAATTATTTTTTAAGGGATTGTTTGGAAATGCCAAAGTTTTCAGATATATTTTAATAAATAAAAAATGATAATTGAAGAATAGTTTTTATTTTGGTAAATAATAAAAACCTAGGTTTAATAAATATAAAATTCATGAGTCAAAAAAATATAAAAATAAAAATAAAATCCTTAAAAATTCTATCGCATAAGTATGGGAAGGAGATTTGTTTTTTGGATACAATATTAAACAATTTTTAATTCAAATTATTACAAAAATAGAAAGAAAATAAATTTAGAGCTATTATAGCATGTAATATTCAAAAGTTATTCGGTGGAAATATAGTCAAATAACATCTTTAGTATTAATTAAATTCAATGATTATTTATATAATTCTCGTTTCTCATAATGTGTGTTTGTGTGTTTAATTATTTATTTTTTGATTTGTAAATAGAGTTTTGAATGAACATGGATGATTTATGGAAAAATAAAATCAACATATGATAGTATTTATACAAAATTGGTATCTGAAAAATTAACATCAATATATGAAAACACTATTTTAATTGAACATTGTTATTGGGTGTCTAACATATGACATTGTTTTTTCCCCTCTAAAATAACACCTACAACAACGCTTTTCTAAGAAAAGCGATATAAAAGCTCTATTAAAGAACACTTAGGACATAGCTTTTTAGAAGAAAAAAAACGAATGCTTTAAAATTCCATATTCAACCGTGTTTTTCCAAAAAAAAAAAGTATAATTAAATGATAGTTATATTAAAGCTTTTTGAAAAAAATTATTATAAAAGTGCTATTAAATCCTACCGACGACAACGCTTTTTAGAAAAAAAACACTATTAAATATCACCATTGACAACAAGTTTTACGTTTTAAAAATTTTGTAATATATTTTAACAACGCTACATATTATAAAACTTAAAAGTATTAATAACAACAAGTATTAATATCACCAACTTTAAAAATATTTTACGCAATATTATTATTGTACTTGAATTTGAAATATTAATATCAAATATTTTAATATTAATTATTTATTAAATTTTATACTATATTTTGACCATATTTTAAACACTTTATTAACTATTATAGATAAATTTAAAGATATTAAATACAAATATAATATTTAAATTTTCTAAAGATAATACAATTTATTATTTTTCACTATAGAAAACCATATAGTAAACTATTGAGTTGTAATATTAATATATATATATATATATATATATATATATATATATATATTATGTTTTATTCTATCTTTTTAATGCCATGTAAACTGAATTTGTAATTTAAAAGTTTGCTGAAAAGTATTTATTTATGTTTTTCAAACCTTATTAAATAAATTACGATGTAATTTTTATTTACTACGTCAAAGAATTAGAAAAAAGAAAACAAACATACGAATGAATATAATTATCAAGTTTTTAAGTTTTGGAGATGTCATTTTAATAAAAATAGTTGACACTGTCACATCAAAATATAAGATTAAATGTAAAAATTTAAGATTAGATGTATAATGGTCAATAGTGTTACAGATATTAATAGTAATTTTGATTTGATGTATCTTTTTTAAAAACAATTAAGAATTGTGTAGCAAAACTGCATGCAAAAATATTTAGACAACTAATTTGTTTATTATGTAAAATCTATTTTTAAATAAAGATTAAAGTATATTTGGATTACAATGAAATTGTTAAACATCTTCCAAAATAATAATTGTGTATCAATAGAAGAACGACATCATATATTATCAAATATCAATTATTAAATTAGTATTCAATAGTAAATTAACTTTGCATTAAAGTTATTTTAAAGTATAAAAATCACATGTAGAAAACATGTTGTAGACATTTAAGTTAGAAATGGCCTTATCCATTCAAATTAGATAGTGTGTTCAACTTGGTGTCAGTGTAAATGTTTTGTTTGTATGTTTTTTTTGCCATATTTATTTTATTTTTATCAAAATAACACATATTATATATTTTTTAATTTACCATTACTATTTTATTTTCTCTAAATAATTATTTAACTGAAATAAATTATAAGTAAAAGTAAAATAAATTACACAAATTCAAAAAGTTATTTGACAATATTTAATATATGCAATATTAGTTAAAAAATAAATCTATTATATATTTTTTCAAACATGATTAAAAAAATTTATAATTGGAATTAGAAATGAAAAATTAAATTAATAGTATTTTAGACATACTATAATTAAATAAGAGACACATTGTTATTTTTTATTAATTTTCCTTTCAAATAATATAGACTAATATTTTTTATATTTTTCTTGAAATAAAGTTGTTAATTTTAATATAATTACTACAAAATATTATTTTTCGTCAAATTAAATATAACAAAAATCAACAATTTACATTCTGTTTGATACCATAATTCTGTAATTATTGTTGATATTATCTATGTTTGTAACACTTTATTTTCAATCATCAATTTTTGTGTGTTTCAAATTAAAACAAAAAACAAAAAAAAAACAAAAAACAAGTATTATGTTATGTTATAACATGAGAAACTTAATAAGCAGAACTATGTTTCTTTAACAATGTACAAGTAGTTTTTGTTACTTATATTAAAAACATAAAGATTTACATTATATTTGAGGTCATATAATCATTTAAAGCCCTCAATAGGATATGAAGTTATAGATACTTTTAATTATATAAATCATTATACTTTCAAGAGAAATATTTTACAATGAAACTATTACTTAATATATAGTAGAATGTTCAAAGTGGATCAAATAAAGAACAACTAATCATATAATATTATTATCTAGAAAAATGTAGATTATTTCATTGTAAAATATTTCTTTGAAAGTATAATGATTTATATAATTAAAAGTATATTTAGACAAATGATTTATCTATTATGTAATATCTATATTATGAAATAAATATTAAGGTATTTGGATTATACAATGGAAATTGTTAATCATTTTTCAAAATAATATTTGTGTACCAATAGTAGAACAATATCGTATATTATTAAATATTAATTATTAAATGAATATTCAATAGTCTATTAACTTTGAATTAAAGTTATTTATAAGTATATTGTAGCCATCTAGGTTGCAAATGGCTTTATGGTTTTGAATGTGTTTTGTCTGTCTCTTTCCATTTTTCTATAATTTTTGCAAAATATACACATATTTTTTTTTTAATTTATTAATACTTTTTTTTCTTCTCTAATACTTATTTAATTTAAATAAATTATTCAAAAAAATACGAAAGTTTATGCAAATTAAATAAACACGTTGATTATATTGAATATCTGCAATAATAATTAAAATATCAAGTCTATTATCTAGATTAATAAACTTGATAAAGAAATTTTATTATTAGAAGTAAAAAATGAAAAACTTAATAAATAGTTAATTAGAAGTACTGTAATTAAGTAAGAGTCAGATTGTTGATTTTAGTTTATATTTCATTCAGAATAATATAGACTAATATTTTTTATATTTCTCTCCAAAAAGTGTTATTAATAACGTATTTAATATAATTAATACAAAATCTTATTTTTTGTGACATAGAATATAAGAAAAATCAGCTATTAACCTTCTATTTAATACCGTTATTCTTTAATTATTGTTAATTTAATCGATGTTTGTAAGACTTTATTTTCAATCTTCAATTTTTGTGTTTCAAATTTAATAAAAAATGAGAAACTTAATAAGAATAACTATGTTTCTTTACAATGTACAAGTAGTTTTTGTTTCTTATATTAAAAACATAAATATTTTTGTTATATATGAGGTTGTATAATCATTAAAAAGGCCTCAATCAGATATGAAATTACAGATACTTTTAATTATATAAATCAATATACCTTTCAAGAGACATATTTTACAATAAAACTATTATTCAATATAAAGTAAAGTGTTCAAAGTATATCCAAATAAAGAAGAACTATTCAGATAATATTATTATTTAAAAAAATGTATTCAATATTTCTAAAAATATATTGCAAGATTTTACTTCAATTGTGGATCATATCCGTTTAAAATTTTCTTACATTTTTATTACTTAAGATCTTCAAATAATTAACCGATAAAATTTAAAATTTTACAATCATAACAAAGTTCAAAGGTCCTTGTTAATTTCGGTTACAAGGAGGACCTGTAGTATAACTTATAGGAATAAAAGGATATGGTGTATCCCATGCATATGTAAATGCCTCACGATCATAATCCACTAAGATGTGTCCACATTTGATAAGAGGCAATTATCGCCATTCTTGGATAGAATTAAAGGGTCGATCGCTTGCACACTCTGAAATCCTTCACAAGCCAACTTTATTTGACTTTATGAACAAATGCAGTTGTTAGTCACCAACACATTCCATTCAGGCTTGCCTTGTATTACTTTTCCAGTTTTTGTTTGGACAATAGATATGTTAGGATAGTAAAAAGGAGAACATAGACAAATGAAAGAAAAAAAGGAATATATAATTTCAAACAATTTTCATATGATACCTTTGATGACAAAAGTAAGGAAGAGGATAAAAATAAGACACTTGAGGTTGAGACTCCTTTCCATTGTTTTTGGTTGATGACTATTTTTCCTTAGGTTGTTCTATTTATACACAATAACAGATCCTTATTAATAATTTTCGAGGACCTATTATTCATCTAGAAAACACAATTATTATTAATTGTTTTTAAATCAATTTCTACTATTATTTTTTACAAACTTTAAAAATATGTTACGCCATCAAAATCTTGTTATTTTAGCTGAATTTGAAATATTAATTTGAAATATTTTAAAACTAATCATTTTTATTTTTCTACTATATTCTAACGATATTTTAAACACCTTACTAACTATTATATATAAATTTTAAAAATATTAATAAAAACATAATATTTAAATTTCTTAAAGATAATCCAGTTTATTTTTTTCAATATAGAAAAGCACATAATAAATTATTGAGGTAATTTTATATATATGATTTTGAGGTATTATTCTAACTTTTTATGCCATGTAATCTGAATTTGTAATTTGAAAGTTTGCTTAAAATTATTTATATATGTTTTTTTAACAATATTAAAAGAATTACGATGTAATTTTTTTAAGTTCTTGAGGTGTCATCTTAATAAAAATACTTGATACTGTAAAATGGTCAATAATATTATCGATATTAATAGTAATTTTGCTTTGCCATATCTTTTTTAAAAACAATTAAAAATATTCAGGTATTTGGATTACAATGAAAATTGTTAAACATTTTTCAAAATAATATATGTATATCGATAGTAGAACGACATCCTATATTATTAAATATCAATTATTAAAGGTTTAAATATGTATTTGGTTTCAGCAAATATACCACATTTTGATCGTAGTCCTTGTAATTTTTTATTTTATTTGGAATTAGTCTCTATAAAATCATAGACTTTGATTCTTCATGTTTAATCAACATTAAAAGAACGGCGAGTTTTCTAAAAATCCTTAAACCCTTCTTTTAATTTCTATTCATATTTTCATTATAAAATAATACTAATTATTTAATGATGAATAGCTAAATTAATATATTAATAATATAAAATATTTTAATTTTTAATATATCATAAAAGATGATGAGTTGGTGTAACACCCCAAATTTTATAATAGACTATTTTATTAATGTAATATAATTTTAAATAATTAATTTTGTGTTAAAATTATTTTATAATATATCTTGATTAATTTTAGGATTAATTTTATTTATATGTGTGCTTCCTATGATGTTCTAATCTTGTACATATTATACATTTTTATTGATATAAATAAAAAATACTATATTTTATTATTTTGATATATTTTTCTCAAAATAATAGTATTTTAGTGTAAATATTTTAAAAGAATAAGATTTTAGGCGATTTTATGTGTATACGTAAATTGGTAATTAAAGCAATTTTTTTTATGTTTGACTAATGTTAAGTGTGCACATATTTATATTTTAATTATTTTTAAATATATCTTATTTTAATTATTTATTTTATAAATCATCATCTTGAGATATTAGTAATATTGTGTTTGATTTCCTTTATTTTTATGTACTCATTATGAATATATATATATATATATATATATATATATATTTATATATATATTTATTATGATTTATTAATTAATATAAAGTGTTGATGATATATTTATTTATTATATAATTTTGACTATTCTCTAATAATGGTATTATTTAATGTGAATATTGTGAAAAATAAGTATAATTATAATTATTATTTTAAATATGAGAGTTTCAGTTATATAGTAATGTGTAATTTAAAAAAAATAAATAAGTTGATTATTTTAGTTACTCTAATTTAAAATATATTAGTTCTGAAATATTAGTAATGTTTTAAAATTAGATGGTGTTTGGAGGAGTATTAAAAAAGGAGATTAAATAATTATTAATTTTGATTAATCAAAATAAAAAAAGTAAAAAATATAAAAAGAGACCAATAGGCGTAGCCCAAATATTCAAATCCCTATTTGTGTTACTAAAATAAAATAAAATAATAATAATAATAATAATAATAATAAGGAAGGGAATTTTTCCCACCGCCAGACAAGGAATGGGAAGAGAGTGTTAAATGCTATTGCTTGACTTTGCACCGTTTTATGGGTTTATAGAATTCCTTACTTTGCACCGTTTTTCATCATCGTAAGTCTGATTTAAGTGAAACCAACGCTAAAATGATCGTGTGAAAGGTGGCTATATTATCCCCTGATTGGTTTTCTAATTAACAGCAGTTTTGAAATTTAGTTTTTAGAGTGTTCATATAATTTATTTTTGACGTTTACCCATAAATTGTTGGGTTAGGTCAATAGAAGGGCAATGAGTCAAAGAACAAAGAAGATTTGCTCGTGGAATTGTATTCGTGTGTGAAAGTGTCGAAATAAGGTAAGAGGTGATAGATTGTTTGAATTCATAAGTATAATATATTGTGAGAAGAACGGAAAAACTGTATTTTCCAACGATTCATCTGAGGTTCGCTACATACGGCAGTAGCCCTTTGAGAGATAAATTAATTAATATGAAAATGTGAGAATTGTGAGATTAAAATGGTAAATTGAAATATTTATAAGGTGTTGATTGATTTAATTTTTTGTAATCGTGTGGTATTTGATATTTGACATTTGATATTATTGTTATGTTGGATGTCGAATGAAATTATGTGCATTTGTTTGATTAGATGAATTCATGTGATGTGATAATAAAAGGTGGATCCATTGTATGATATTTCTTTATATGATAATAATGATGATGTTTGATTTGTGATAGTGATGTTATAAATTTTGATGAGTTTATATGATGATCATGATTCTGTATGATTAATGATGTTATAAAATTGTGATAACAATATCGAAGTACCCATAATTGATGAAATAGTGTTGATTCCAACTTGGGCTAAAAATGATGCTCTTAATGGGAGTAGTCTAGGCTAACGAGGGGGAAAAATAAATATTGGGAATATTTGAAGTTGGTGTGAATTTTTGAAGTGGAAATTATTTTGTCATCATATAGGTAGGATCTAACAAGCCTAGTGATTCTGGAGAAGTATAACGGAATGAGCCTGATTGTGGCGGTATGTTGTTGAGTCTTAAGGCAAGATTGTTAGACCTTGGAGGTATTCGGGTGTGGAATTCCTAGGCGACTTGGAGGTAGCACTTCAAATATCAGGAGCTACCATGCAACACATGTTTACCTCGATTGTCGTGTATGTGTCTCGAGTTAAGTTGAGGGGATCTATGAGAACAGGATCAATCACTACGCGAAAAATAAGATTTTACAGCGCTTTTTCAAAAAAAACAAGCGCTGTAGAAACGAGCGCTATAAAAAGATACAACAACGCTTTTTAAAATAAAAAAGCGCTATAAAAATGTAGATATATTGTGCGCGCTTGTTATGCACATTTTACAACGCTTTTCAAATAAGTGCTGTAAAATGTGCACCCAATATATGCATTATAATGCACATTTTACAGCACTTTTTCAAATAAGCGCTGTAAAATGTGCACCCAATATAAGCATTATAATGCACATTTTACAGCGCTTTTTCAAATAAGCGCTGTAAAATGTGCATTCAATATATGCATTGTTATTCACCTTTTACAGCGCTTTCTCAAATAAGCGCTGTAAAAGTGCATTTTTTTTTTTAATTTAAAAACGTTGTAAATTAAATTTTTAAAAAGCGCTTTTTGGTTTTTTATGACATTTTTTTAGAAAGCGCTGTCTTTTAATTTTTTTTCCAAAATCATTTTCATCCAGAATTAGTTCACAATTAGTTCACACAAAAACAGGACATATTCAGATGCATATTCAGAATCAGTTCACACAATCAGTACACAAAAACAGAACTATATAACTTAACTTTATAACTTAATTTACACAACAACAGAACACATTCAGATACATATATAACTTAACTACATATACAATTTAGATATTGTACAACAACACATATTGATATACATATTCAGATACTGTGCCCTATTCATATACATATAACTAACATTATTACACAGAACAGAACTAGCTACCATATAATATTCAGATCCCTTGCAGCATGCTATTTCCCAGAAAATCAAATAATTTTCATTTCAAGCACATACTGACACCAGTCTTCCTTTAATTCAATTAGATATTTCTCAGAGTATGTTGGACTGGAATTCTCAAAGTACTGTGCAATATAAAAATTGAACATAAATAAGTTAGAATCAAATATATACATAATTTATATATGAAAATCAAATAATGAAAATACCGTACCG
>NC_021163.2:41314236-41316368 GCF_000331145.2 Cicer arietinum | reverse complement strand
AAGCACATACTGACACCATTCTTCCTTTAATTCCATTAGATCTTCATCAGAATATGAGGGACTGGAATTGTCAAAGTACTGCGATATAAAAATTGAACATATTATATTAAGTTAGTATCAAATATATAGATAATTTAATTATATATGAAAATCATATAATGAAAATACCGTACCGTTTCTGGGATAATAGTTTTATTCTTGTTAACAATCTCCTTCATGAATCTCAATACGTAGTACCCACAGTCGATGTTGTTTGTTTGACGAGGGCACTGTAAAATAAAAACATATAAGTCAATAAAATATTTGTGCATTGATTGTAAAGGCATATATTTGTAAATGAAAATTTAAAGGCATATATTTCAAACCTTTATTGGAATCCATGTGGTGTTATTAGACTTTTGCTTCGACACTGTAGCACCTCTTTGAGCTCGAAAAACTTGTAAAGCACTATCGAATAAATAAATGTGATTATTATAGCATTAACAAACACATTATTTATACATTAACAAACACATTACTTACGTGTCGAACATAGTCTTTATATCAGAGTGATTATTGTAATTGCCGTGCAAGGGATCTAAATAGTATATAACTTCAGAGGTCGCATTGATTGCAAATAGCACCCAATGTGCCCTACAACAACAAAAATTTGGTTTGCAATTTTGTTTACACAACTAATAAATATAAGATCTCATAAATTAAAAAAGATATAAATAAATAATATATAATTACGTACCCTAAATTATATGGTGCAAAGAACAACTTATCTTTCTCTATATTTCCTAATAACATATCTACAATGTATTTTTTTACATTCACTGGATCGAGTTTACACATCGAAACCTTATGCGGAGACAAGAATGAATATCTATTTGACAATCTGCGCAAGCACACCAACTCCTCATACCAAAACCTTCAATGAAAATTTCAACTTAGATTAATTATCAATAAATTTAATTAATTACCAATAAATGCAATTAAAAGTAGTTTTTTACCTTATGTACAAGCTGATGACAGTAGCACTCAGCTCCTTATGGTTGAGAAGTTCTTATATGTGCTCATTTTCAAGAAATTCTTCATACTCATCTCCGAATATAGCTTTATTCATGATTATGATGTGTGAATCGTCGTTGCTGCCCATATTCCTTTTTACTTGGATGTCAAGACACGCTCCATATTTAGCAAGGCATGACTGACTTATTTTAGGAGCAGCAGCGACTGATTTTCCCCGATCCAGTTTTTTAGCTGCAACTTTGGCAACTTTATTACCCTCCAGCTTTTGTAGTTTGCCAGCTTTATTACCCTCCAATTGTTGAGGTTTGCTGACTTTATTTTGCTGTGCGGATGGTTTATTTGATTGAATCTGAAAAAATGAGGTTAAATGTTAGTTTATTGAATCTGAAAAAATGATAAACCTTAGGGAATAAATGCGACAAACCTTTTTGGGCGATGTAATTGACTCGTTTCTGGGAATCTTTTTATCATTCCCTTTAGGATTTTTCAGAATCTAAATCTAAATGTGAAATTAAAGTTAGCAGCGGAAAAAAATAAGCAATTAATTATACATATCAATGAAACATACATTTCAATTAATTAAACATACCTTATCAAGGGCAACAAGATGTGTGGGCCATGCCACGTAACTACCAATTGCTTCGCCCAAAAACCTCATATCTGCATTGTTGTCCGGTATAGGCAACGGTGCATTTGGTTCCAAAGCAATGACAAGTGATACTTTGACATGGCCCACAGGGATCCGTGTGTTGTGCAATACTTCTCCCGAAGTATTGTACAATGTTCCCTTTCTGACCTTCCGATAAGTAGGGGAGGATAAGTACAGAACGCATGGAGTGACACCCTAAATCAATGGTTAATACATAAGTATGGTTAATACATAAGTAATTACATAAGTAAGTAATTAATTACCTCGGGAAGAGTTTTGAGACCAATGTTGCAACTCGCGTTTTCACTCTCCATTTGGAGCTGATCCGGGATTGCTTGTCTTTATTCGTCTTCAACAAAAGTGCCACTTGCTCTGATAGGAGTTTGAGCTTCTCTAAAATTTCCTCATTGGATGGATTTTGGCGCTTCTCTTGTGAAAAATAGCTTTTAGGAGTTACGCCAAATCCTTT
>NC_021163.2:41312359-41314146 GCF_000331145.2 Cicer arietinum | reverse complement strand
ATACAATATTAAAAAATATTAAAGTGATCATATACTTACACAAAGTTCTATTATTTTTTGAACATTTTCATTATCAACCACTCCGTCCTTATTTACACGAGCTTCCTTCCACAATATATGACGACCCAACGGTTGATCGGATTGGGTGTCTTGTCGCTATTCGTTAAGATCATAAACAAAATATTAGTTAGAAACTATAGTTTATAATACAAATTCCTTCATTATATAAAACTGATGTTTAATTACTTACAAGTTTTTGCTCTAGATGTGCATATCCCATACGTGATTTTTTGTATGGGTGTGTCGGACTTCTTTCCCTCTCGCGATTTGCCTTACTTATATTCTATATAAAAAAAATAACAATCGTGTAAAAATTTAAAATACGCTATGAATATGAATAATAAAACACAAATGCTAATAAATTAATCACTTACTACAAACGCGGAGTCGGAACGTTTTGATACAAATGCACTCCATTCTTCATTTGATATATAATGTTTATATATTCTTGGAGCTTCTGCATTCATATTTCCCTCACTATCTTTTAGATAGAAATTTGAGAGGTGAGATCTAAAACCCCGGTGTATTTTCCCGGCAACTATCAAGATGTAATTCTTTCTCACCTCATCAAGAACAAAATCAGTCTGCAAACGAAATAAAGATATAGTTTGAGTAAAGTATTTCAATGGAAAAAATTATAAATGACAAAAGAGTGGATCAAAAGAGTTACCTGTATATCATTCCACAATATCTCTTTCGCATCCTTCAATGCCTTATCTCTCTAGTCATCGATTGTAATGGGGATATTTTGACGAACAACAACCCCAATGTAACTTACAACCATGGAGCTATTGGGGTCGATGGGCTGACCACTCTCATTCCATCCAACCTAATAAACTCATATAGTAAGTACATGCTTTCAAAAAAGATAAAAAATAAACAGCAAACAGAGTATAGTATACCTCAAATTTTATCTCACTGCTCCTTGCTTTTATGACCTTTTGCATTATGGGTGCACCACGTTTGACTTCATTTTCGTAAGTCTTGGTGTTGACAACTTCCTCATTTTGACAATCCAAAGCCTTGTTAGAATCCATTTATCTACAACAAGTTCAACATACAGTTCAGTATAACTTCAACAAGTTCAACATGCAGTAGTCTAAGTACGTATCAGTATAAGTTCAACATGCATTTTAGTGATAACAAAAAAATTAATAACATCAATACCTGAATAGTGAGACGAAATACGTAGACGAAATACATAGGGTTCGTAGGAGAAATGCGCAGAAATATGGTTCGCGTAAACTGAAGTATGGTTCGAAGAAATACGTAATGAGGGTTACGTATTTCAATGAAAAGAGATGGTTTGTAATGGTAGAGATGATCGTGGATGGAAATAAGGTTCGAAATGAGAGAGATGATCGTGGAAATATGGTTCGTAATGGAAGAGATGATAGGGTTCACAAAGGAAGAGAAGAACGATGAAGAAGAGATGATAGTGAAGTTTACGTAATGAAGAGGAAACTGAAGCGGTTTACTGTTATATATAAAACCCTATTACAGTCCTTTTTAAGAAGCCTTTTACAACACTTGTTGGAAAAGCGCGCTAAAAGACCTAACCTTTTAAAGCGCTTGTTGTAAACGCACTCTTAAAGACCTAAGCCTTTTACAACACTTTTTCAAATAAGCGCTCTAAAAGGCCTCCTTATTTTATTTTTAAAAGGCTCTTTTACAACGCTTTTTCAAATAGCGCTATAAAGACCTCTTTGTTTTCTTATGTTATATGA
>NC_021163.2:41169096-41312050 GCF_000331145.2 Cicer arietinum | reverse complement strand
CTTTTACAGCGCTTTTTCAAATAAGCGCTCTAAAAGGCCTCCTTATTTTATTTTTAAAAGGCTCTTTTACAGCGCTTGTAGAATAAGCGCTGTAAAAGACCTCTTTGTTTTCTTATGTTATATGACTGTGTTTTTTAAAGGCCTTTTACAGCGCTTTTTCAAATAAGCGCTCTAAAAGGCCTCCTTATTTTATTTTTAAAAGGCTCTTTTACAACGCTTGTAGAATAAGCGCTGTAAAAGACCTCTTTGTTTTCTTATGTTATATGATTGTATTTTTTAAAGGCCTTTTACAGCGCTTTTTCAAATAACCGCTATAAAAGGCCTCCTTATTTTATTTTTAAAAGGCTCTTTTACAGCGCTTTTTCAAATAAGCGCTCTAAAAGGCCTCTTTGTTTTCTTATGTTATATGACTGTTTTTTAAAGGACCTTTTAACTTGGTATAAAACAAAGCTTTGTGACCTCCTTAATTTATATTCAGTTTAGTTCATGTAAATTACCTATATTTGGATTTTTTTTTCAGTTCAGTTCAGTTCATGTAAATGACTAGTTTATATTCAGTTCAGTTCATGTAAATTACTAGTTTATATTAAATTACATGAACTTAGTATAAAACACTAAGATCAAGCTAAATATAAGCAGAAAATAAATATAAGCAAAAAATCAAATACATGGCTGCTTATATAAAACAATTAAACATGTTTAAACAAATAAATTACATGAACTCAGTTCAAATTACATGGCTTATATAAAACAATTAAACATGTACATTAAGATGCTCTTCTTCTTTTCTTGGTGGGATTCACATTTGTTTGTCCATTATTAACGATACGAAACGATGGATTAATCCAAATTCCCTCATCATGATCATCTCTAAGATGTAAACCATCATCAATTGAATCAATTTCATGTGGTTGTGATGTTGCAAATAAAAGATCATTACCAACAACTTCATCATTATTGTTATCATCACTTATTTTATTGGTCGATAGAACAACAAACCATTTATCATCAGCAAGATCAGTGAAATAAAATACTTGTTGAGCTTGCGACGCTAAAATAAAAGGCTCGTCTTTGTATCCCACCCTATTAAAATCGACAAGCAAGAATCCTGACTCATCAATCCGAACGCCATTATTATTATCGACCCACTTGCAACCAAATATGGGAACACGAAACATTGTGTAGTCTAACTCCCATATGCGCTCGATAACCCCAAAATATGATAGATTTGCATATATTGGGTTTTTGTCTTTTGCACTTGAGACATGCATCGCTTCAGCTACGAGAGTGACTCCACTATTTTGCATAGTGGTCTGATCATCTTGTTCTTTGGTATAAAATGTGTAGCCGTTAATAACATAACCAGTGTAAGAAAAGACATGTAAGCTCGGACCATTTGCTAGCCACCTCAATCTATTTGAAATTGATCCGGGGTCTATATCAAATTTTGACATTATGTGATTTTTTAACCATGTTACAAAACTTCGATTGTGCTCTCGAGTTATCCAATTTTGATTCCTATTCATGTTCAAACGAGATAACTGATCAATGTGTATTGTAACATACGGTTGAACCTCATCATCATTGTGCAGAACATACAATTGTGCCTGCTCCCATTCTGTCCTTGATATAGTCAGTAGTCTCCTTCCAGTTATCCCTTCTCCTGATAGTCTTCCCGAATGACGAGACATGGGAAGCCCTATGGATTCAACATTGGACAGATATTCAGTACAAAATTCAGCAGCCTCTTCAACAATGTATCGTTCAGCAATACAACCTTCTGGTCGACTTCTACTTTTTACGTACCCTTTTAATATTTTCATATATCGTTCTATCGGATACATCCATCTCATATAAGCTGGCCCACAAAGTTGTGTCTCCTTAACCAGATGAACAGTAAGGTGAACCATTATATCAAAAAACGATGGTGGGAAATACATTTCAAGCTCACACAAAGTAACAACAATTTCCCTCTGCAATGTCGGTAATTTATGAGGATCGATCACTTTACTACAAATTTCCCTGAAGAAGAAACATAATCTAGTTAAGGCTCATCTTACTTTTTCAGGTAAAATGGAACGTATACCTATTGGTAGCAAATGCTCCATTAGAATATAACAATCATGGGTCTTCAAACCTTTTAACTTGAGGTCTTTCAGACAAACCAAATTTTTAATGTTTGACGAGTATCCTTCTGGAAGTTTAACTTCGTGTAGAAATTTACATAAAACATTTTTTTTCCTTTCTAGATAGAGTATGAGCGGCTGGAGGTAGATATATGCGATTTCCTTTCTTTACGGGACCCAATTCATTTCTTATTCCCATATCGACCAAGTCCAATCTTGCATTGATGCCATCTTTAGACTTTCCTGGAACATTGAGTAACTTACCAATAACACTATCAAATACATTTTTTTCAATATGCATCACATCGAGGAAATGTCTTATATACAATGACTTCCAATATGGAAATTCAAAGAAAATTGACTTTTTCTTCCACCCAGTTTTGACCAGCTCTCCCGCAAAAGGTTTGCCAAATTTATTGGTCAAACATTGTACTTTTTCAAGTATTTGATATCCAGTCAGTGCTAAAGGAGCTTTACCTTCCTCTGATTTTCCATTGAATGCATTTCTCCACCCACGATACTGATGACTATAAGGTAAAAATCTACGATTTACAAGAAATACATTCTTCTTACAATGTTTCAACCGCATCCAATCTGTACGCTCTTCACATATAGGACATGCACACTGACCTTTAATGCTATATCCTGATAAATTACCATTGCTGGAAAATCATTAATTGTGCCGAACAACATATCCCTCAAATTGAAACATTCTTTCCTATACCCATCATAAACTTCCACACATGTCTCCCACATAATTTTTAAATCTTCAATTAAAGGAGTCAAGTATACGTCGATATCATTCCCCAGTTGTTTGAGTCTAGAAATTAACAGAGACAACATCATAAACTTATGCTTCATACATAACCATGGAGGTAGGTTATAAATCAACAAAATCACAGGCCACGTGCTGTGTGAGATGCTTTGAAGACCATGTGGATTCATTCCATCAATAGAAAGTGCAAGTCTTAGATTTCTTGACTCTATCCCAAATTCAGGATACTCGTGATCAATTTTTGGCCATTGTGGGGAATCTGCAGGGTGTCTAAACTATCAATCTCTAATTCTTTCATCTGCATGGCATGTCAAGTGTTTTGAATCTTCTTCATTACGATACGTGCGCCTAAATCTTGGTATTATAGGAAAATACCACACGACTTTTGCTGGAATGGATTCTTTCTTCTTATATCGAGAGACATTGCATTTCGGACACGTCTTTAGTAATTCATATTCGTTTCGAAATAAAATGCAATTGTTAGGACACACATGAATCTTTTCGTAACTCATGCCAATAGAACACAAAATCCGTTTAGCCTCGTAGGTTTGACTGGAAAGTTCGTTATCATCTGGCAATATATCTTTTAAGAGTGTTAATAATTTTGTGAAGCTTTTATCAGACCATCCATTACTCGCTTTTAAGTTGTACAACTTTAATATCGCCGACAGTCTTGTGAATTTAGTACAACCATTATATAATGGTTTCTCTGCATCACTCAACAAACTCTCAAACATTTTAGGACAATCCCGAAGATCTTCTTCAACTGCTTTTGTAATCTCCTCAACTCGGTCCGGCTCATATGTATCTGTATCGAAGTCAGTTGAAGCATATGTCGAACCATTCTCAAAATTAATGTTTCCTTTTTTTTCTCACCATGTCTTATCCAACATGTATAGCTTTGATCAATTCCATTCCATACTAAATGTCCTTCCAATTCATCTTCTCTAACACGTTTTCCAAAACAACATTTTAAACAAGGACAAACGTCTCTATTTGGATCTTTTGCATTCTTCACTGCAAACTCAACAAACTCCTTCACTCCATTTTCATACTCTTTTGACAATCGATTGGCAGACATCCATTTCCGGTCCATATTATATGACTTATATAAATGCAGTTACAAAAATAATAAGCTACTGATAACATTATACCAATATATAGTACACATATCTAATATTGGAAAATGGAAACCAAGGTCCATTATTATGTAACAATTTCAAAACAGAACAGATCAACAAATTTCAAAAAGAAAAGATTTATTATGTAACAATTTATTAGTTTTCGTGACAACAACAAATTAATAAATACAGTACCTGAGACAACGTATCTAATTTTTTTAAAGGAGGAGCAGTAGATGGCCGCACAGTACGTAGAGGAGATGAGGGTTCCCAAAGTAGAGGTGATGAGGGTTCGTAAATTTGTTTTAAATTTATTTTTATTTATTTAAAGTAAATGATTTTATTTAAAGTGAATGATTTTACAACGCTTGTAGAATAAGCGCTCTAATAGGTCCTTCAATTATGTGACATTTTACAATGCTTGTAACAAAAACGCTCTAATAGGTGCGCTTGTAAAAAAACGTTGTAATAAGTCATTTAATTATTTGACTTTTACAACGCTTGTAAAAAAAACGGTGTAATAAGTCATTTAATTATTTGACTTTTACAACGCTTGTACAAAAAGCGATGTAAAAGCCTTGTAAACATTATGCGCAAACGCTATATGACCCTACAACAGCGCTTGTCAAAAAAGCGTTGTTATATGCTCCGTTATTTTTAAAATATATTTACAACAGCGCTTGTATTTAGTAAGCGCTATAAAAGGCGCGCTATAAAATGTCATTTTTGGCGTAGTGAATTTGAATTGTCCGTCAACGGGGATGCTGGCATAGTATAAGCCTCCTATATTAAGTACTTCAGAGTTAGAATAGTACCAAATTGTGAAGTAGAGTTTAAGCTCATGCATAATATTGCATTTTTTTGTGATTGTTTTATCATGATTAATGTGTTTCAAAAGTTATAATAATTTCCCTTGGATGATGTGATGATATGACGATATACTGAATTTACTTGAGTGATTTTTTCATTATAATATGATATTATTTTTCTTGACTATTTGGATATATCATGATGTGTTATGATACAGTCTATTGTGATTGTTTGCGTGTTCTTCTTACGTATATTACACTATAAACATGATTTTGAAACTCACCTCATTTGCTGTTTGTGTTTGATTGGCTTGACTCTACGTTTGCAAAATCGCAGTTATTACAGGTTAATGAGTTTTGAAGTTCAAGTTTGGGAGAAACCCCGCTCTGATAGGTTAAAAAACTACATATATAATATAATATAAACTTACCAAAATTGAATCAAGCTTGATGAATATTTTTTGTAGAGAGAAGGTGGAGAGAATAGTTAGAAGGAGGTTTTAGAGAAAAGTTAGAAGTGAAAAAATGAAAGAGGAGTGAAGTAATATATATAGGATATGCTTGATCCTTTGTGGCGGCCAAAGCAGCCACAATGACCAACGGATATTAGGCATTTGTGGCGGCCTGGGCGGCCAGAACTGCCAACGGTACTATTGTTGTTTGTGGCGGCCTTTGCCGCCACAAAATGTAACCGTCTTAACCTTTGTGGCGGCCTAGGCAGCCAGAAATTCCAACGTTAATTTTTGTCCTTTGTGGCGGCCTTTGCAGCCACAAAATGTAACGTTCACTTGCTTTTGTGGCGACCTATGCAGCCACCAATGGACATGTCACTTCAGTCTTTTATGGAGGCCTTGCCCCTCACAAAATTTATATTTTGTGGCTGAAAAAGCCCTCACAAAATTCTTAAAAATTTAACTGGATTTTGTGGCTGCCTAAGCCCTCACAAAATCACAACGTTGTGATTTTGTGAGGGCTTAGGCAGCCACAAAATCCAGTTAAATGTTTAAGAATTTGTGAGGGATTTTTCAGCCACAAATAAAGACCAATTTCAATTTTTGTATTTGTGAGGGCTTTTTCGGTCACTAATTTGTGAGGGTTTTATTCGACCACAAAATATTTATAAAGTTGGCCACAAAATAGTGTTTTTCTTGTAGTGACTGGGAATAAAAGTTGTAATTTGTATTTTACTTTTACTTACTCAATTAGAAATGACTTTTTGTCTCAAAACCTTATAAGTACTAGTAAGTTTTGGGAATTAAATTAAGAAATTATAGTTAAGTCAAGTTCATTAAGATTGCACTGTTTTAATTGAGGAATAAAGTTGAATTGTTACCTTTGTATTTAGAGGAATGTGATATCTTAAATTAGTTATAAAAAATTTATTTGTTTGGAAATATTTTTTTTTATCCGCTATGAATTTTGTTAAAAAAAGAAATTTAGTATAAATTATTGTTGGAATTTAGTCCTTTGAATCCTAATTTTGACATAATTAACAAACATACAATGTTTACACATCATATGATAAATCTAACATTTTAATTGAGCAAGATTTCAGGAACAACAATCCAATCCTACACACTTGAAACAAGTTGCTTGGAACACAAGAAATCAACAAAAGTTGACTATTGACTGAGTAAATCGATTGGGAAATCGATTTCATAACAAGGGTGTAAGGAAACATAACTGTTTGTGATTGTATAATCGATTAGGCAATCGACTGGCACAATTAGAAATGAAAATTACACAAGTCAGTGGCAACCTGTTTTACAGGCTAATCGATTGGCAAATCGATTGTACACATCACAAAGTAAAACTGATTGAAACCAATCGACTGAGAAATCGATTGATCAAGTCACAGTGAGAATCCAATTTCTAGGGTAATCGATTGGCAAATCGATTGCTTAGATAATATTTGAAAAATAACTTGACCTGTGACAACCACAATCGATTGGACAATCTATTGTGAAAATTTCAATCATGTTAAGTTTGGTTGCAATCGATTGGGAAATCGATTGAACTAAATATCAGGTAAGAACTTTTCAGGCAAATACAAACAAATCGATTGGCACTTCGATTAACATCAAAATAGCTAAGTCATTGTCTTGAACACAATCGATTGGCAAATCGATTGAAAGAACCTTTTTGAAATCACAGTGAACTTTGAGCTTGTGGCCAAATCGATTCTGAGTATTTGTAAATCGATTATGAGACTTAATAAATCGATTAAGTAATCGATTGGTGTGATTTTTACTTTGAATAAAACACCTGCAATCGATTATGAAATCGATGCATATAAGTCTGAACATAATTTACTGAAAAGAGTTTGTTTAAAGAATCGATTGGCTTATGTAGTTTCAAGATTCAAGAAAAACAAGACTCGCGATAATCGATTGGCAAATCGATTACACTTGTTTTATAACTTTAAGGAATCGATTGGCAAATCGATTTATTAGTTGTTTTTCAGAAACTATATAAACTGGTTTCAATCATTCTCTCATTAACACTCATAAACTCTCATTAACACAATACAACACATTGTTAACATTCTAATATTGCTTTTTCAGATCAAAGCCAAAAAGATTAACCATAATCATTGAGAGAGCTGAAAAAGTATTCTTGAGAGAAAAGACAATGTTCTCATAATCCATCATTGAATAACCAGATTCGTGAGAAGACACATTGATTCAAGATTGAAGACTTCTTTTATTCTGTTTGAAATAAATACTTTGTAAAGAAAACGACTGCTAGAAATCCAGCTAGAAACTGGTGGCAATCTTCTTGGGTGAGAGGCCTCATCAAGAAGGAGTCGTACTTTGATTTTGTGTGAGTCTGCTGAGTGACTACAAGGATCAAGGGGTGAGCAATAGGAAAGCGATTGTGAGAGATAGATAGGTTTCGAGGAAACTGGACAATCTGTAAACAATTCACAATTCTTTCTATTGGAGAAAAAGCTGAAATCCAGTTGGATTGTCAGGACTGGATGTAGGTTGTCTCGTTGACAACTGAACCAGGATAAATCTTGGTGCATTCTATCCCTTATCTTTTTACTTTTAATTGCTAATCTTGTATGCCGCATTATAATTCCGTTGTGTATGTAATATTGCTTTAATTTGATTAAAGACTGATATATTCTGATTATTTCGAGGTCATAATAATCAACAATTATTATATACGTTATTTTGGGGTTTAGGATGTCACATTTGTTGTGTATTTATAAACTCACGTGTCATGGCTTTTTAGATATCAAAATCGATTGTCTTTGATTTTACGGAAATTAAATCTAAACAAAAATACTTACAAAGACTAAAATCAAAACATTATAAATTTGCATAGACCAAATATATATTTAAACCATTTTTAAATGAGTATTCAATAGTATATTAACTTTGCATTAAAGTGATTTTTAAGTACAAAAATCACATGTCCATTACATGTTGTAACTTGTAATGTTGTAGACATGTAGGTTGCAAATGACCTTATTGGTTCAAATTAGACGGTCTTTCCAACCGGTGAGTTTTCTTTACATCATCATCAGAGAGAACAATGTTAAGGTTTCTCCAAAAATAACCCAATGTGGTTGAAAAAATACAGAGAACGAAGTCGTTAGGATTTATAAGGAGATACATTTAATATTTTAATCTCTTAAACTATAGTATCAAATGCATCGAGTTTCTTTAATATAGTAATCTAATCTGATGGTCGGTGTGACGGTAATTGATATAACGGTGGTAAATATCATTTTGAATGAATGGTTTATGTTCATATGTTCATGTTTTCTTTTGGATAGAAAATATTAATAGAAAATATTTTTAGATAGAAAATAAATCAAATGCAGTGGTATGAATTTTGTTGTCCTGTGTAATTATTTGACAAATGAAAAATTTAATAAAAGTATGGAATACAATCATTATCGAGAACAATTACAACAAATATGAAAAATATAGGTATCTCGGAATTCCGGAATTTTACAGCACAATTTCAAGTCATAATTTTATAATCTTAACTACCAAAACCAATCAATAATCAAATACATTAGAGAACAAAAACATATCATGATTGACGGTACCTAAAAAAAGGAGGATTGCAAAACAAACAAAAAAACATGATATGAAAAATAGACATAAGCATTAGAACTTTGTGTTAGAGTTGTGTATTTTTTAAATAAGATTTTTGAAGTTGACGTTTTTAATTACTTAAGTGGAATAAATTACAGCCCTAACTTTAATACAATGGTGTTGCATATGGTCAGTTCGTTTTTAATGTACCCCTCGTCAAACACTAAAATTATGGCTGGTGTTTTCCATTACATAAATTGTAATGGTTAATTATCCTTAGTTTTAAATGTGATTGATTGAGGTTTGTGCTTGATTGTAATCACTTTTGAATTTATTTTTAACTAGTAGACACTTGTGCTGTGCTTAGTTATAATATCCTGACAAATTAAAAAGTATGTACATTAACGATGCATATAAGTTAAATTTTGTAAGATAATCTTTAAAAAATTTGATATTGTAGAATATGATTCTTTAATAAAATAAATAATAAGTATAGTTAAAAAATAATTACATTTTAGTATATAAAAATAATGATAGCCCATATAATTACTATATACAATAAGGTCATCCATGAGATGTTGGATACTTTGTGTGAGTGATATGTTTGATGCCCTGCACGTATTATATATAGACAATCTTCAACATAAAAATTAAATATTACATAAGCGTTAAAAAAAAGTTATTAACAACCTAAAATCAAAGTTGAACTATATAGCAAAATTAGTTAAACATGTATCTACCAGCTCAACATGTAATAGTAACATACAACTAACAACAACAATCATCTACATATTAATTTTTGAATATCATCCTCCTTGTATTTTTTGCTGCAAAATCATTAATGATATGTTTACAATCAAGATTCTTTAAACCCCTTTGGTTTATTCCAATTTTTCATTATATATTGAGTAATTATTTAGTGATTTAATTTGTTGTTAAATCATAGAAAGTAAAATAATTTCACTTGCATGTAGGAGATGTGTAAGAGAAACAATAAAGGAAAAAACAAGTATTTCCTTGTACGTGTGATTCCAAGACTTTGGCTAGGAGAAGACATGAGATAGTATGTTTAACACTATCTTTATCTAGTTCATTTTTAATATTAGGTATTATATTATTTTATTCATAATTATAATGTATATTATTTTTTTACACTATTGAGACCGGTAAGACTATCGGAAATGACCCAAAAATAGAAAGATGACACTTATGTGAACAACAAAGCTATGGAGATAGAGGTAAATTGATAATCTACCTCTTAATATATTTTAAATTTATGTTTTTAGAATTGAAGAAAATAAATGGCAGTCATTGGTTATTTGTATTGTATGCAAGAGAAAATTGATCATTATATATAAGCTGAATTGCAAAAGTAATCCTTCAATTTTATTTTTCCTCAGTTTTGGTCTCCAAACAGAATTTTGGTTCAAAATTTGATGAAGTTTCATTTTTTCAAGTCACACCACACCATTTATAATCATAGATTTCAGGTACAATTGTTGCACAACGAGATCTTGAGGTATGGTGTGACTTAAATAAACGCAAAAAAATAAAACTTCATAAAGTTTTTGACTAAAATTTTGTTTGGGACCAAAATTGGGGAGAAAAAGAATGGGGGGACTATTTTTATGATTCAGCTAAATAAGGAGATCAAAACTGCAATTAAACCTTATATATATGAAAACCTTGAAGCTTTTTCTGAAACTTCTCTAAATGACGTTGTCGGTAAGATATTTGGAAAAGAACATCTTGATCGTGTTTGAGCAATAGGCATGCGACTTCGTGGTATGAAATTTGGTTCTTCAAGTGATATTTCTTTAAGTTTGTGCGAAAGGTGGTACACTCCCTACGGACTTAGCTGCCTCATTTGCCAATCCTACACAACAAGTATATCAATTAGTTAAATTTTTGTTAAGAATTGGATGCCACAAAGTTCTATGTATGTCGTCTGCGATCAATTATATTCTTGATATAAATCTTTACATATGTACATGTTTATGACAGATAGTTCTTACATCTTAATAGTGATTAGGTAAAGTAATATTACTGTTATATTTTTTGCAGGCATCTAATGTAGGAAAGTTGACCTTCATCACCTAATGAGATAAAGATCATCAGATGCAAGTAATGCAGATGGAGGTAATCAAAGTTTTTCTAATGACACTTGCATTGCTTACGTTATTTTTATGTTTTGAAAGTGGTTTATTTTTGGGAATGGCTTAAGATAATGATATGATGTCATTTTTATATTTTGAAATTGGTTTATTTTGAGAATGACATAAGATAAGGACACGTGAATGGTTTATGTCATTTTTAAGTTTAGACTTGTTTTTATTTTGAAAATAGCTAAGAATATTTGCATAAACTTTTAGATTTATGATCTCATTTTGAAGGATGTTGAACAATTGCATTGACTATATATATATATATATATATATATATATATATATATATATATATATTGATTTGCTTATAAAAATATATATATTTAGTGATTATGTTCTTTAAATTTTTAATTTTTTTCATAATAGGTTTAATAGTTCTAATCAATAAACCTGCATTTTAAAATTACATATTAAGATGGTTTTTTGTGCAGTTCAGTTAATAAAATAGATAGCTATGAATTGTGAAGGTTTAAAATACCAATATTTACAATTTATTATGGTGGTCGGAATGAATTATAAATAAGTTGTATTAGTTTAAAAAAAAATTAACAGTTAAAACCGCCATAATATACTCACTTTAGCCACCAAAATTATGTGTTTTTGATAGTGAAAAAAAAGTTAATAAAAATGATTCACTTGTATTGTCTCATGACATATACACAAGAACAAGTTCACATCAACTCGTTTAATTATCGCATTATTAAAATTGGACGTTAGATTTGAGGACAAAATGTGAAAAATATTTAAAATAAATGAATTAAAACTGGTTAAAAAATTTATAAAGACCTAATTCTGTTAATTGATTAAACTGGTTAAAAACAATAACTATTTAAATTTAACATTCATAAAATTAAACTAACCTATTAGTTCGATCATCGGTCCAATAACATGCTGCCCCACTAGCCATTATTATGATCGAGAATCAATAAAATGTTAAGAGTTTTAAAATGATGATTTTGTATAACAAATTTCACTAGTAATTACTTCCTCCCATTAATAACTAATATTTTAAAAGAATTGCTCCAAATTCAATGTTATTTCTACTTTCGGATGTAATTTTGTTGGCTTTTTTTCTTCTGAAATATTATAGTTTAATATACTGATATTTAATAAAAATAGATTAGTAAAATCATAATCATCTTTCTTTTGAAATCTATACCCGGATATCAAATGCGACAAATATTTTAAATAAAGATATATACTAATATTCATTTGATTTTGTATATTAATAAATTTTTGTGGATCGGGTGATATTAGCAAATTTCTTCAAATTAATAAAATATAAATTGCGTTACACAATGAACGAAAACTCAAAGCCGGTGTAATAAAAACAAGAATCAAGATAGGATTAATAAAATTGAAATATAATTTTATTTCTTGAATGCGTATATATATCTGAGTTAACAAGGACCTACAACAGTGCTGGATGGTCTCAATAGAAAGGGAGGATCCCAAGCATAGGAGAATTTAACAGTACCAAAAGGAGCCAAGGGACTGCCTCTAATAAGGAGACAAGTATTATATCTCACAAAAAGAATTGCAGGGTCAACAGGTTCTTTAGTTTGAAATCCTATACAAGCAAATTTTATATGGCTTTGTGTGCAGTTGCAGTGGTTGTTAACAACCACGTTCCATTCAGGTACGCCATCTATTTCTCTCCCACTTCTTATTGTGCCTACTACGATGTCTCTCACCGAACATCCATGGGATCCTAAAATGTTCATAAAATAAAAATAAAATCAATATTAATTTGGTTAAGATGTGAATATATATATTAATAAAAAAGAAGAACGGATAAATTTTTTTGAGATAATTATGTAAGCATACCTTCCATAAGAAGAGCAAGGAAGACGATAGAGAAAAGACACCGGAACGTTGATGCCATTGTCGCTTCGCTGGTAGTTCACTCTTTGGGTGTATTTGCTTACCCGTTTTTATAGTAGTACTACTAAAGTTGGTATTATTATGAGAGTTGAATTCGTGGTTTAATGGTATTTTTAATTTCTTAAATAAAAATTAATAGTATAGAAATATATTAATTTTCAATTGTAGTGTTTGTTGATATATGTTTCCAACCATCTCATATTAAATCACATTAGAACAATTAATTATTTCTCCGTTTATAAATATTTAATAACAATTGTTCCTTCCGTTGACTGACTTATAAACTTATGAAATTAAATGGTATTTTGAGAATTAATTACAGACGATCGAAATCATTGACCATCCAAATTACTGATTACCACAACACTTGCGTATCACTGCGTTCAAAATTTGAAAATCATGGCTTTAAAATTTTAATCTCTAGTCCGGATCTATTCAATCATTTTGCAGTTTACATCATATTATAAACTTTTCCTTCTTGATTGATTGTTGGATGAAATATTTTTGTTGTTTTTTAAGAGATATATACTGACATCTATATATTTTTTTTTTGTTTTTAAATATTATTAAAAAGTTATTTTTTATTTTTTATCTTAACAAAATAGTAAAATATACCATTATAATTAATCTATACAAGATCTAAAGTTTGAATTCATAACAAAATATTTAATATTTTCCTAAGACTTAAAAGATGTTTTAGTTGTGATATATATACATCAAAGTTTTGAAGTTATATTTTAGTTTAGTTGTGGGTTAGATATTATATAAAATTATTTTTCTAAAACCCAATTTTTTTACGTTTAAATTAGTTTATGAATCTACTTAGAACATCTCCAGCGGTAATTTCAATATAAGTTTATTAAATAAGATTCACTCATTCATTTTTTTACTAACGGTGAACTCAACATGAATAAATAGGGTCTAACGTGACAATTTTAATTTATACATTAATATTTTATTTTATTACAACTAAAAAAATTAATTTAAATATTTCAATTAATATTATTATACATTATTTTAATTTAAATTTAAAATAAAATAAAATTTAAATTTTTATAACAATAATAAAAAGTAAATAAAAAATAAAATAATGGTTATAAATTAATAAAAAAGATAACGGTCATAAAATTATTATTAATAAATTAAAAAGAAGTCAACGGTCATAAATTAATAAAAAAAGTTAACGGTTATAAAATTATTATTATTAATAAATTAAAAATAAGTTAATAGTTATAAATTAATAAAAAAAAAAAGTTAACAGTCATAAATTTATTATTGTTAATAAATTAATAAAAAAAGGTAACGGTTATAAATTTATTATTATTAAATTATGAAAGTATCTTATACTCTTATAAACTATTAATTAGAGCATCTTCAATCGTAAACTCAATAGAGGTTAATTAAATAGGATCCATTGTGCCACATCAACTCATTCATTATAAACTCAACATGATTAATTAAACAAGGTCTACAACATCCCATTCATTTTATACCGTTTAACCTTAAGAACATATTAGGTCCCACAATTTTAATTTATACATCAATATTTATATTTAATTTTATTACAACTTAAAATATTAATTTAAATATTTCAATTAATATTATTATACATTATTTTAATTTAAATTTCAAATAAAATTGAACTTAAATTTTTATAACAATAATAAAAATTATATATTAAATACCTAATACAAATAATTAAAAATAATAAAAGTAAATTAATAAAAAAGATAACGGTCATAAATTTTTTATTATTAAACTATAAAAATATCGTTCTTTCTTGAAGGAACCATGACGCCAAAAACTAAATTTTATGTCCTTGTGCCAAGTGTAGAAATCGTAGTTGCAGAAGAAGAAAAGTGGTATGTGATCATCTAATAGGATTCAGTTTTGTACAAGGCTACGATGTTGTGGTAAACCACTGAGAGCAAATATCATTGCCTAACGAAATTGATGATCACATGGAAGATCAAAAGGACTCACGTGATGACATCAATGGCTTACTTCATGACACATTTAGGCACATTGAAAAAGTAGAGCGAGGCAACAAGGGACCCAATGAGGATGCTAAGGAAGTTGTAATAAACTTGAGTTATTTCCTTGGCACTATCGCAAGGCATTCAACTTTTTGTCCTTTGATTTATTCAAACTTTAAGAAAGTGTACAAAAATCACGAGGAACGTATATGGTCTTCTATTCAGATATTAGAGTTTAATTTTCATATTTTATTTTCTCATCAAATAGTTATCACATGTTGATCACATTAATTTTTTTTCAGATTAAATTTATTATTTGTGAGAAAGGAAATAAAGCTGTTTTTTCTCGAATAAATGATGCATGGAGACGTTACAAATGTTATATCAAGAGGAACCATTTTTTGAAATACTCAACCTTAAAGGAAAATTTAAAAAACAGGCCTGAAAGCATACCAAAACCTCATTTCAAGAAATTGTTGAAATATTGGAATAATAATACCTTCCAAGTAATTGTGTACATATTTTACATTACTTTTAGCCACTCTTTGTTGTATAGAATTTTTTGTATATATATCCTACTTTAATTTTTTTTCACTTATATTGTAGAACATTAGCAAGAAAAATATTGTCAATAGGGCTAAATAGAAGTTTATGCGTTGAATCAGGACAAAAATTTTTGCTAGAATTCGGGAAAAATAGGTACAATATTTATTCTTATTTATGTGTCTTTGATATATATAAATAAAAAGTTGTCCTAATAAGTTTTAGTTACTCTATTTTCAATTTTTTACCAAAATAACGTGCAAAGAAGGAAAATGAGAAGGAAGTCACCCAAACTGAAATGTTTGTCATAACTCGTTGGCGAGGAAAAGGAAAAATTGATGAAGAAACAGAGAATACCATTTTAGGTTTTTCTTTTCATTATATACTTTTAATGTCTAAATTTTCAACTTTTAACATTAATTTTTTTCCTATCAAGCTAAACTTCAAGATTCAATTCAAAACTAAAGTGAGCCTCTTGACCAAGCCTTTCAATCATTGTTTGGTAAACAAAAGCCCGGTAGAGTTCGTTATTATTGAAGAACAGCTACACCAACAATGTTAAAAAAATGAAGAGATTGCTAACATTAAGAAATATTATGAATGTGAAATTAGTAGCATGAAGGAAATGATGGAAGAATATGAGTCATTTACAAAGAAAATGATGGAAGTATATGAGGAATTTCTAAAATGTGTGTTGAAGCAGCAAAACCCAAGTTTAAGTAAAACTGTTGTTGATAACAGGATGGGACATCCTTTAGGCATTGCAAATAGTGCGACACTCCATCACTTCAGATGGGATTATCCTCTTTAGAGGAAGAATTGGTGTATCTAATACTGAAAACTAGAGGAGAATGATTTTAGAAGAAGCCCAAAGAAGTGGGTTATCAATCCACCTAGGTGCCACCAAGATTTATCAAGACCTTAAGAAGAACTATTGGTGGTTTGGGATGAAAAGTGAGATAGCAATGTATGTTCCAAATGCTTAGTATGTCAAAAGGTTAAAAATGAACACCAAAGACCAACATGTTTACTTCAGTCATTAGAGATTCCAGAGTGGAAATTGGATAAGATATCCATGGACTTTGTAATAGGGTTACCTTATACCCAAGAAGGATACGATTCTATATGAGTCATAGTAGATCGATTAACTATGTCAACCTACTCTATTCCAATGAAAACTACATTCAATACCCTCAGGTTTGCCAAGATATTTATAAAGGAGATAGTAAGGTTGCATGGAGTGCCAACCAACATTGTGTCAAACAAGGATCCTAAGTTTACATCACAATTTTGGAAAGTATTCCATAGAGCTTTTGGAACTTGTTTGAATCTTAGTACCGCTTAACACCCTCAAACCAACGGTCAAACTGAGAGCACCATTAATATTATTAGACATTAATACATTAATATGTTATTTTTATTTAATTTTATTACAACTTAAAAAATTAATTTAAATATTTCAATTAATATTATTATACATTATTTTAATTTAAATTTAAAATAAAATAAAATTTAAATTTTTATAACAATAATAAAAACAATAAAAACAATAAAAAACAAACTAATGATCATAAATTAATAAAAAAAGATAACGGTCATAAAATTATTATTAATAAATTAAAAAGAAGTCAACGGTCATAAATTAATAAAAAAATTTAACGATCATAAAATTATTATTATTTATAAATTAAAAAGAAGTCAACGGTTATTAATTAATAAATAAAAAATAACAGTTATAAATTTATTATTGTTAATAAATTAATAAAAAAGGTAACGGTTATAAATTTATTATTATCAAATTATAAAAGTATACTCTAATAAACTATTAATTAGATCATCTTCAATGGTTTATAGTGGTTCATTAAATATGGTCCATTGTGCCACATCAACTGATTCATTATAAACTCAAGATGATTAATTAAACAAGGTCTACAACAACCCGTTCATTTTATACGGTTTAACCTTAAGAACATATTAGGTCCCCCAACTTTAATTTATACGTCAATATTTTTATTTAATTTTAATACAACTTAAAATATTAATTTAAATATTTTAATTAATATTATTATACATTATTTTAATTTAAATTTAAAATAAAATTGAACTTAAATTTCTAAAACAATAAAAAAATTAAATGTTAAATACCTAATATAAATAATTAAAAATAATAAAAGTAAAAAAAAAAAAGATAACGGTTATAAATTTATTATTATTAAACTATAAAATATTGTTCTTTCTTGAAGGAACCATGACGCCAAAAATTAAATTTTACATAACTACATGGTGGTGGACCAACTTATTTGACAATCTTAGAGATCGATGCTCTTAGTAAAAATATTTATATAATGTGGGAAGTTAGCATTGACTACACATAAAAACATTGATGTGGTCAATTTATAAATAGTAAAATTTGTTATGAATATCGATTTATAAATAAATAAATAAAGAATATATTTTTTATATCTACAAATTTATTTTATTTGAGTTTTAGTCTCAATAGTTTTTATGGATATCCTAACAATTTTAATAAAGTTAACAGAAATTCCTAATATATTTTACTAATTTAAAAACATTGATGTGATCAATTTTCACTTACATATCACTTGCAAACTGCCTTTTAAATTATTGTTTATATATTTTTTATTATTAATAGTAATTTAATAAATTATTATGTCATTTAACTAAAGTAACTCAACTTCGAATCTATAAATTCATCATTTCTTAATATGTTTTTCTTATTAAAAAACACTAATGTCTTAAATTTTTATTGACATGTCATTTGCTTACTGAATTTTAAGTTAGTGTTCATACATTTTTTTTTATTATTAATAATAACTTAATAAATTAGTGTGTCATTTAATTAAAGAAACTCGACCTCAAAACCCATAAATTCATGCAAAAACACCAAAAAGCATCAAGTTTTCGACGATATGTCATCAATCCGCCTTCAACGACATGTTTTACATCCACCTACATGCTATTGGAAGATGTGCAGGAACCGCTCCTCTATCGCCCCGTTTACAGATCCTAGGGAAGTGCTCGTAAATTCAACACTACAACATAAGTAGCATCATAAAATAACACAATTTATTAAATAAATGACACAACTTAATATAAATGATATATACCTGTAATAGGGTCATGTAACATCCCAACTGTCGAGTGTCGTGGACAGCTCCATCTCCCAGATTATCATAAAGAAAAACAATGTCGCAGTAGCCCACAAGTTGCAATCTAAATAAATAAATAAACTAATGTATTCCACATTCACACACGTATGTGTTTTATCGTCGAAAATAGTGCTGCCAACTAGATACAACAGATACATTCTAGCCGCACACTCAAACTAGTTAGTTTGAATAAGACGACTATATAAATCGCGCAACCATTGCAATTTATATTGGACACATTTATTATAATTAATTTCAGCTAGTGCTTCCTCACATGTTGCACCTAAATACTCATGTGAAGCTCTTGCAGCATTATTAGTGTTCATATTCACAGATGCATCAAAAAATTTACCATGGGGTGAGATGTGAAGGAGAGTCGCGACGTCATATAAATTGATAGTCATCTCTCCAAATGGCAAATGAAATGAGCTGGTCTCCCTATGTCATCTTTCAACAAATGCGGATATTAGACCAACATGTGCCATAGTGAGGTAGGCTGAAGACATATGTAGCAGTCCAGATTCCCGAATTCAATGCTTTACAGGATCTGGCACAGGAACTTCGGTAAACTTCTTCAACTTCAACCCATGAGTAATAACTTTTAATGATCCACGATCCTGCGAGTAATTACAGAACAATTAATTAATTATATAAACTTAAATAAACAATTAATTAAATAAATAATTAATTAAATAAATAAATTTAAATAAACAATTAATTAAATAAACATAAATAAATTAATTTAATAAACTTAAATAAACAAATAATTAAATATAATTAAAAATTAATTAACATATACCTCTCCTTCTCATAGCCTCCGAGCCACGTGGTGCTCATATTGTGTCAACACAAGTGTCACAATCGATCCCCCAGGGAAAACGGTCTCCTGATCCTGCTCATCAATATCATCAGCATCATCAGCATGTGCAGCAACATCATGAATATCATCACATCATCAGTATCGGCAGCATGTGCAGCATATTGTTCCTCAGCCTGCTCCATCTGTGGAGTCTCAGGGACATCTTCCTCCATCTGTGCATGCTCAATAGGCTCAACGATATCATCCTCGACATCTTGTCTTCGGCGATGCTGTCTAATTGGATGATTTGCTTCGTTCCGTCATCTGTTTGATGTTGTTGGTGGAATTATCTTTGCACCATCACCTCTATCACCTACCAAGTTGCGAATAATTTGGCCAAACACACCTCTCATTCTAGGCACTGCAATATATCAATATTAAAAAAAATGGAAAAAAAACTTTTATAAAAATGCGTTTTGGAACTTTCAGAAGGCCGAACTTTTGAAACATGATTCGGAAGTTTCATTGAATACCAAACTTCCGAAACAACTTCGAAACTTTCCATGCATTCCAATGTTTCGAAACTGGATTTTTGCATTTCGAAACTTTAATATTGTTCGAAAGTTTCAAAAGTTTCTCCATTTCGAAACTTTTATGTTCAATGAAACTTTTGAAAGTTTCATAATTTTTGGGAAAAATGTAATTCGAAAGTTTCATCATCATAGAAACTTTCGAAAATTTGAAAAAATACTGATTCAAAAGTTTCAAAATTTCGAAGGTTAGTCTTACTTTTCAATTTCGAAGGTTTCAAATTTTTGAGGTTTTAGCAATTTCGAAGGTTTCGAAGGAAATGGGTGAAAAAAGGAAAGTGAAATTTTTAGGGGTTTTTATAGATAACACTAGGGGGGAAATGGTTTTTTTCATATGAGTAGGGGGTGGGAGGTAAAAATGGGGGGATGCACAATATAATTCTCTAATATTTGAAGCATTACGTACTTAAAGAGTATCTCTTAGCCCTTTAGATTTGCATCTCTATTCAAGGAGGTGGAAGTCTAAGGGTTTATTATGCATGCCCTTGTATTTGTGACTTGACATATATATGTATGCAATTGCTTGATTAGACAAACATGATTATTGTTTTTTAACATTAAATCCTAACCGCTGAAAATGAACGAGTATGATTTAATGTGGCAGTTTGTAATGATGGTTTTTTGTGTGCGTGCACCATTTGGTTAACCGTAGCTTGATACTTAATTTTAAACTTCAAGTTTTCTATTATTGCTCTTCCTTTTTCTATCTGTTTGCGCTATATCTAGAAGATTTTAGTTTCATAATTGTGTCCATCTCAGCTTCCATTGTTCTCGTTCATGGTACGTTGACCTCTTACTCATTTCTTTCCCTAATCTTAAAATTTAATAAAGTACACGTCGCCGACATTTTTTATTCTGAGCAAACCCCAAGTGTTACGATAGATTAATTAGATGAAATGTTGGATATTGACTATCCAGAAGTGTCTTCTTCTACCTTTGTTTATAAGTATGATGCTAATCTTAGGCACTATGTCATGTTATACAAATCAAATAAAAAATTATGTGATAAAGAGTTGTCTTGATTTGACAAGGTAGAAGAAAGTGTTACAAATGCTCATTATGTCTTGGTAGATATAGGTCCTTTTAGGTCTTTTGTTGATAGTTGTCATATTTTGATAAAGGATGTTCATTTCACCGACGTTCAAGTCGTCCCATTTTAAAAGTCAGATTGTATATGTCTTAAAAGGATAATGACGAGGAGTTGGATTACTTCTTCATGTATCAACTTTTTTTAATAGGATTTAATTGTGTCTCCTTTTTATGGACTTTGAATGCGAGGTGATGCGATGGTTAGATGTTTCTCCTTTGTAATTGCATCTTAATAGTAGGCGAATATTACATGTTTTGGTGAGTTATAACTGAAGATTTCCATGTACGACAACAATATTCATATGCCTTGTCTTGAATAGAAAAAGAGGAAAAAAAGACATTATTCAACTGAGGTCAAATGTGGCATATCTTCATGTGAAGAAGGTGCTTCCACTATCCCATCTGGTGTCCAACCTCACAGTTTCTCCTGTTAGAAAATTTCTAACGATGATTTCATTATCCTGTTATTATATGTTGATGACATACTTATTGTTGGGAAAAACATTTCCAAGATTGACAGGTTAAAGAAAAAGTTGGGCGAGTCCTTTGCCGTGAAAGACATGGGAGTAGCTAAACAGATTCTTGGCATAAGAATCATGCGTGACAGTAAGGAGAAAAAACTTTGGATGTCACAAGAACACTTTATTGTGAGTGTTGCAAAGGTTCCACATGGAAAACTCCAAGGTTGTAAGTACTCCTTTTGCCGCTCACTTTAAGTTGAGTTCTAAACAAAGTCCTTCTAGTGAAGATGAGAAAAGAGACATGTAACGAGTTCCTTATGCTTCTGTTGTGAGTAGTTTGATGTATGCAATGGTGTATACAAGACCAGATATTGCGCATGTTGTTGGTACATTTAGTAAATTTTTGTCAAATACAAGTAGAGAGCATTGGAATGTTGTAAAATGGACTTTGAGGTATCTTCGTGGTACTACATGTATGAGGCTTTGCTTTGGAGGTGACAAACCTATTTTGGTGGGGTACTCCGACTCAGATATGGCTGGAGATATTGACTCGAGAAAATCAACTTCATGCTACATGATTAAATTTGCAGATGAAGTTGTGGCTTGGCAGTCTAGATTACAAAAATGTGTAGCATTGCCTACAACTGAGGCATAGTTCATTGCCATTACTTAAGCATGCAAAGAGTTGATTTGGTTGAAGAAATTTTTGTAGGAGCTTGGGTGTATTTAGGACAAATATGTATTATTTGTCGATAGTCAAAGTGCTATTCATCTTGGTAAGAATTCGACGTTTCATAGCAGGTCCAAACATATTGATGTGAGGTGTCATTGGATACGTGGTGTTTTGGAAGCTAAGTTGTTGGAATTGGCTAAAGTTCATATTTAATATAATGGTTCTGATATGATAACTAAAGCATTACCAAGAGGGAAGTTTGATACTTGTTGTGATATAGCCGGTTTGGCGATTATCTCCACATAGTTGTGAGGGGGAGATATGTTGGGTATTGGGCTCCCTTTCTGTGTGGAGAAAGGCCCAAATATTGTAGCTCATGTGTCTCATTTATTTAAGTGGAGAATGGTCTAATTAGGGATATAAGAGAGAGACTATTTTGATAGGAAAGCCAACCACCAAAAGAGAAAAGAGAAGAGTAACAATATTCCCGATTTTGTTAAATCATTCTCAGAAAAACATTTATTGCACATTCTTTAACCGTTGGATCGGGCTGAATTTTGGACATCAGGTTCGTAACATTCAGGCCTTCAGCTTCAACGATCGGATCAGCGAAACGATAATCGGAGGGGGAGAAATTATGCTCTCACATCAGCAGGTGTTTTGGGTGTTTTTCTTCTTCTTGCTTTTCATTTGTAGGCTTTAGTGCTTTGTTATTATGGCTGGTTGTAGGCACAATTTGTGCATCATTTTGAGACTCTCTTGCACCCTTATTTGATTATAATGGAGCTATTTCTTTGGTCTGGATGACCCGTGGTTTTTACCTTGCATTGAGGGGTTTTCCACGTTAAAATATTAGTGTTAATTATGCTATTTTATTTTGATTAATTTGCTGCCATATATTGGTTGTTGCTCCTCACGGGTTCTTGCAAGTTGGAGAAATTTTATATCTGCTGCGTATTACTTGTTATTGTGTTTTTTGAGTGTTTATTCATCAGACTGGACCTTCTAGATCAAGAGAAATGTCTTCAATTCAACCCTGAATTCTCAGCTTTTGGCTCCACGGATTCGAGGTCAACATGGAACATTGCCAATGGGTATTCTAAAATTATATGTAGCCTTATTTAGAAAATGAAGCACATTGGTGATCCCAACTTGTGTGTCATGTCGATATCTTGTATGCTCTAAGGTGCATGCATCGTTTAGCACCTCTAAGAGAATATTTATGACAAGACTTACGAGTTGCACATGGCTAAGACAAATGTGTAGGATTTATATAAGAGATTAGATGACCTGGCTAACGCTAGCAAATGATGAAGGATGTGACCTTGTAAATTAGTGGTTGAAAAAGAAGAAAACAATTGTTGATAAAAAAAAGTAAGAGCTTGGAAAAGTTGATGAAGGATGCTAAAGAGTCTTTAAAGAAATCAAAAGAGAAATCCTATAATTGGAAGATTGTTGCAAAGACGTCGAAAACTGAGGTGTCAAGTTTGAAAAAGGAGAATGTGGCCCTGAAGACCAAGGTGGAAAATTGAGGAAGGACAATCACAATTTGAACATGAATTATGCCATCTAATTCTTTGTCGGTTTTAATAAGGTTGTTGAATAGGTGAGACTTGTAGCCCCGAATGCTGACATTTCAAAGGTTAGCTACTTGAAGGAATTCAAAGATGTTCAGTTGGTTCTGCCTGAGGAAGAAGGTCATTCCCAACAAGTTGTTGCATTTGAGGTCCCCACTAGAGGAGGTGAGAAAATGCACCATAGAGTTAGATGATGCTAATCCTCTTCTTGGTCCAAACGATGTTAAAGTGTCAGATGCTGAAGGCCTAAAGTATGATGTTCAAGCTTGACATACTCTTGTAGTTTTTGTACTTTTTGTGATGTACTTTAAACATTGGGTCGGTGTGTTTGTCCACCGATCCATTTAATTTCCTAACTTGGACTTGTATTTAATATTATGCCACATCGTTACCAACTTCACTAACTTTGTTTTTACATTCTATGCTTGTGGTTGGGGCTATAAATATGCGTTTGTTTGAGAAGTTTTAACTTATTTGTCCACTCTATTACTTTTTCACTTCTCAACTTCTTCATAAATATGTTGCCATCTTTTTTGAGATGTCTTCAATCATGATCTATTCGACCGTTGTTGTTAGTTAATCATATTATTCTTACCATCGTTTGGTGAAGATAAGAACAATATGTTGTCCAATAGTTAACTTGTATGACAAGGAACTTAAGAATAATATGCTTAACAATAAAACATATATGTTGCTCGAATTTCATTATGAACTCGCCGCTTACATTAACTCCGATTATGGAAGCATGTCACTCATTCTTGGGAGAGTGTTTCTTGTTTCGGGGAGTCTATCCCTCATTTCGAGGAGTGTGTCCCTCATTCTTAGGAGTATGTCCTCTGTTTTTTCTTGGAAGTTAGTGGATGCTCCTGTTTCCAGTTTTAGATAGTTTAATTTTCTAGTTGGATGTGATATCTTCTTTGTAGACCCTTTAGGCATTACTATTGTTCCCTACATTGTAATACTAATCATAATGAAATAAATAATAGTTTATCATGTAAATTTGATTTACCATCGTTTATTTGTAATATATTGTTTATGAATTGATTGAATGTTGATGATGCTTAACGAATGTAAACGAGGTAGGTTTTATAGTTTTTATCATTCATTTCTAACTTCGATGGTGATGTTTAGATTATATTTATGTATTGTCACTACAACATTTTTAACTTTAGGTCACACTTCACTTAGCCACGGCTATAAAAGCATGGCTAGAAATGGAAATAGGCAACAACTTTTCAGGTGTTGCCTATAATTTACTTATAGAGTACAATTTCTTGACCTTAAATGAAAAATTGTTCCATATTTTGTTATTGTCACCGATTAAGTCACAATTTTGTAAATGTTGTTGTTTGACCACAATGAAAAACTGTTGGCTAATAAAATTTAATAACTACACATTTTAGGTGTGGTCTAAAGCTATAAAAATAGTGGCCACAAGTTACCCCAAATAATAATAAGCAGAAAATGTATAATTAATTAATTATAATATTTTATTTGTTTTCTTTATTGAAAAAAATAGAATCACAACTCTTATTCCTCCATTACCATAAATCCTAACTCTACCTTCACTCTCGATAATAAACTCATTGATTTCTCGTCTCAATTCAGTCGCGTTCAACCAGGAAGTTGACTTCGAGTTGTTGCTCCAGTATCTTCATTATTTCCTCTTCGTGTCGTTGCTCCGGTACCATCACTCTTTTCTTTTCACGCTGTGTTGTTTGTCCATCTTCTCCCTCTTCGTGCATCTAGGTATTCTTCTTCTCCCTCTTTATTTGATATTTTTGCTTGCTCATAGTCTTTGACGATTTGGTAGATATATTTGCTTATTCTTTTCATTTTTGTGAATTAGTTTGCTCTTCCAATTTTTTGTGTATGTATATGTGATATTTTCTTGTTCGACTAGTTGATTAGCTTGTTCTTATAATAATAATTGTCCGTTCCATAATTATGTTTTGATTTATGCTTTTCTTGGTTATCGATGTGATTTTTCGTTGTTCTAGTTGCTTGTTCTTAGCAATAATGTGGAGATTATGCTAATGATATAACCCCAACAAGACTGACTAGTGTTTTGCTTTTTAAATCCTTTTTTGGTCATAATTTTTTGGGGTCGAGAGTATGGTTGACAAGTATTGTTGAAGATATCAATTTCAGGTTATACAAAGCTTTCAAAGGATGGCTTACTGCTTGTTGTAATATAGGTTTTTTCATTCTTTATACAATATCTTGTAGGGGAAAAATCAATTTGATTCTTGTTTTGTGGGGGAAACATAATTTTAACTGGTTTGTTTTGTAAGGTTGTGGAAGCTTCAACTTATTGCTTAAGATCTGATTTTTACATATTAAAAAAAATGAAATAAAAGCATAAACAGAGTTAGCATTTGTATTACAACAAAAGCATACTGTCAAATTGAGATAAAAGCATAAACAGAGTTTTTGGCTTAATGCCAAATTGAAATAAAAGCCTACGAAGAGTTTTTTGGCATACTGCCAAACTTGTAGGTTTTTATCAGAAGCTAGTTTGCTATTTTCAATCCTCTTTTTGATGAACTTTGTTTGATGTTCCTGGCTGATGAACAAGTTCATTATTTAATTATTGTGTAGATGTTTGTTATCTTCAGTTTGCTCTCATAAATCGAAAAAGTCAACCAAAATTATTAGTGCAAGAGTTAGCAATTATATTTAATTCAATAAATGTATGGAGGTTTTTATTGTAAGAATTATTGATATTTCCTAGTGTGAGTTCAAGATGATATTCCTTTGTATGGTACTCTGTTCAAGATGGTTGACCTAATCAAACAAGTTGAATCCCATGTTGACGCTTTATTTCTTGTGTTAATTTATTTCTAATTTTTTATGTGAATCTTATTTATTAATTCTAGAGCATAATTGAACCAACTAATTAGGATGTTAGTTTTCACAATTTCTTCTTCTTAGTATTTTCAGCTTTATTTCTTTTTCTAGACAACTATAATATTATATATACATACATACACACACACACACACACACACACACACACACACACACACACACACACATATATATATATATATATATATATATATATAGACTTAATAGACTTAATTCAAAGTATCAGAAAGGTGTAAAATATATTTTAGATTTTGCCTTCACCAAAGGAGAACCTCAAGGCCGCACAATTTTATGTCCTTGTGTCAAGTGTAGAAATCGTAGTTGCAGAAGAAGAAAAGTTGTTTGTTATCATCTAATAGGATTCGGTTTTGTACAAGGCTACGATGTTTTGGTAAACCACAAAGAGCAAATATCATTGCCTAACGAAATTGATGATCACATGGAAGATCAAGAGGACTCACGTGATGAAATCAACGACTTACTTCATGACACATTTAGGCACATTGAAAGAGTAGAGCGACGCAACAAGGGGCCGAATGAGGATGCTAAGAAAGTTGTAACTAACTTGGGTTATTTCCTTTGCACTATCGCAAGGAATTCAACTTTTTGTCCTTTGATTTATTCAAACTTTAAGAAAGTGTACAAAAATCACGAGGAACGTATATGACCTTATATTCAAGTATTAGAGTTTAATTTTCATATTTTATTTGATCATCAAATAGTTATCACGTGTTGATCACAATAATGTTTTTGATTAAATTTATTATTCGTGAGAAAGGAAAGAAAGCTATTTTTTCTCGAATAAATGATGCATGGAAACGTTACAAATGTTATATCAAGAGGAACCATTTTTTGAAATACTCAACCTTAAAGGAAAGGTTAAAAAACATGCCTGAAAGCATACCAGAACCTCATTTCAAGAAATTGTTGAAATATTGGAATAATAATACCTTCCAAGTAAGTGTGTACATACTTTATATTACTTTTAGTCACTCTTTCTTGTATAGAATTTTTTGTATATATCCTACTTTAATTTTTTTCCACTTATATTGAAGAACATTAGCAAGAAAAATATTGTCAATAGGGCTAAATAGAAGTTTATGCATTGAATCAGGACGACAAATTTTACAAGAATTCGAGCAAAAGAGGTACAATATTTATTCTTATTTATGTGTCTTTGTTATATATAAATAAAAAAGTTGTCCTAATAAGTTTTAATTACTCTATTTTCAATTTTTTTACCAAAATAACATGCAAAGAAGGAAAACGGGAGGAAGTCACCCAAGATGAAATGTTTGTCATAACTCGTCAGCGAAGAAAAGGAAAAATTGATGAAGAAACAAATAATGCCATTTTAGGTTTTTCTTCTCATTATAAACTTTTAATGTCTAAATTTTCAACTTTTTCCTATCAAGCTAAACTTCAAGATTCAATTCAAAGCTATAGTGAGCTTCTTGACCAAGCCTTTCAATAATTGTTTGGTAAACAAAAGTCCGGTAGAGTTCGTTATTATTGAAGAACAGCTACATCAACAATGTTAAAAAAATGAAGAGATTGCTAACATTAAGAAACATTATGAATGTGAAATTAGTAGCATGAAGGAAATGATGGAAGAATATGAGTCATTTACAAAGAAAATGATGGAAGCATATGAGGAATTTCTAAAATGTGTGTTGAAGCAGCAAAACCCAAGTTTAAGTAAGATAGTTGTTGATAAAATGATGGGACATCCTTTAGACATTGCAAATAGGGTGGCACTCCATCACTTCAGATGGGATTATCCTCTTTAGAGGAAGAATTGGTGTATCTAATACTGAAAATTGGAGGAGAATGATTTTAGAAGAAGTCCAAAGAAGTGGGTTATCAATCCACCTTGGTACCACCAAGATGTATCAAGACCTTAAGAAGAACTGTTGGTGATCTGTGATGAAAAGTGAGATAACAATGTATGCTCCCAATGCTTAGTATGTCAAAGGGTTAAAAATGAACACCAAAGACCAGCAGTTTTACTTCAGCCATTAGAGAAGATATCCATGGACTTTGTAGTAGGGTTACCTCATACCCAAGAAGGTTATGATTCTATATGGTTCATAGTAGATCGATTAACTATGTCAGCCCACTTTATTCCAATGAAAACTACCTTTAATACCCTCAGGTTTGCCAAGATATTTATAAAGGAGATAGTAAGGTTGCATGGAGTGCCAACCAACATTGTGTCAAACAAGGATCCTATGTTTACATCACCATTTTGGAAAGTATCCCATAGAGCTTTTGGAACTTGTTTGAATCTTAGTACCGCTTACCACCCTCAAACCGACGGTCAAACTGAGAGGACCATTCAAACATTTAGAAGATATACTTATGGCTTGTATCTTAGAAGATGGGGGAAATTGGGATACACATTTACATTTAGTAGAGTTTTCATAGAATAACAATTACCATTCAAGTATAAGTATGACACCTTACGAAGCTTTGTATGGACGTAAGTGTAGGACCCATTTGTGTTGGCCAGAGGTTGGAGATAAAGAAATCTTAGGACTAGATGTTATCCGGGAAACTACCAAAAATATTACATTAATAAAAGATAAAATGAAAATAGCCTAAAGTCGACAAAAGAGTTATGCAAACAGTAGAAGAAGACCCTTAGACTTTGAAGAAGGTGGTCATGTTTTTCTTGAAGTCACTCACACTATAGGTATTGGAAGATTTGTAAGAGTAAAGAAATTGAGTCCTCGTTTCATGGGTCCTTATCAAATCATTCATTGTGTAGATCCAATGGCTTATCAGTTAGCTTTACCTCCTTCTCTTGTCTGGATTACACGATGTCTTCCATGTGTCTCAACTCAAAAAGTACATTCATGACCAGTCACAAACTTTACACCATAATTCAATCAAATTAAAACCAAACCTTACTTTTAAACCGGTACCAAGTCGAATTGTGGACCGAAGTTTCAAAACATTAAAAAAAAGGCAATTTTGTTAGTGAAGGTTGTTTGCGAATGTATGTCGCCCGAAGAGGCCACTTGGGAACTTGAGCTCGAAAATTTGGAGGAGTATCCTTGCTTTTTTTATTAGGTAAGTTGCTAAATTTTAAGGATAAAATTTATTTAAGGGATACAATTATAATTGGTAATAGGATATATATATATATATATAGATACATATTTTAGTTTGTTTTGGGGTTGTAAATAAGGGGAATTAGAAGAGTAAAAGAGTGAATCATAAATAGGATCTATTTAGTATGAACTCCATAAGGCAAAACCTCAATTCACCAAATCAACACCACTTATTTTTTTCATACCATTTACACAACAATACCAACAACAAAAAATAAAGAAAGAAATAAAAGAAAGGGGGGAAATTACTAAAATAGGAGAGAAAAAGAAGAAAAGAAAAAAAAAGGAAAAAGAAAAAAGAAAAAGAAGGGAGGAAGATAGAAACAAGAAACAAAGAGAGGGAGATGAAGAAAGGATAAGAGAGAGAGAGAGAGAGAATAGAAGAGAAGGAGAAAAAAATTGACAAAATAAGAAGAAAAGAAAGGAAAAGTTCACTTTTTGCTAAGAGTTCATTTTCTCAATCCTTTTGGAAATTAAGAGGTGGATTTTCCTTTTTCTATTTTCCTTCATGCATGTATGAGATAATGTTTACCATAAGTTAGGGATTTGGGGTTTAAGAGTTTGGAATGAAGAAAGGGATTTTATTTTTTGATAGATTTAGGGGTTTTGAAATAGATGGTTAAAATAGTTTATGCACAAAAAAAATCTATGACTAGAATTAATAATAGATTATTGTAGAATTGAGTTTCCTTGATGACATGAAAATATGCTCGTTTGATGTGTTTGAAATTAAATACTTTGAATTTCACTATTGTGACAAATTAGTTTGAGTAAATAGACATTGTGATGCTTTTTTGATGTATTTATTGCTTGATTTATTCATAATTTATAGCATTAGTATTTGCAAAGATAAATTAAGAAATTAATGTTATTGAATGTGGGTTGTTAATTGAAAATTTGCATGATATATGTGATGTTTTGGTCATAACTTTTTCTCTAGACCATAGTTCTCAATGATGGTTAGTTTTCTAGAAACTAGGCTCAATAACCTTCAATTTGAGTACAAAATTTATGATGTTTGATTGAGTATTGATGCTTAAAAGTGAGTTATAAGTTAGACCAAAGTTGTTGTCTTGCTTTTATGACATTGTGTATTTTTTGGATAAATTGCAAGAATTGGGGCTTAATTTGAAAGAAAAAAATAGCTATAAACTAGATATCATAAGTTTTTCAAAGAGTGCTCATTTACTCAATTATGATATTTATAAGTTCATGTCAATTGACTGCAGTTAAACTCTTATGTCTTATAACTCTGATTTTCATTTTACATTATATGATTAGTATGATATAATTGACTTAATAGTGTATGTTATCATAAGAATTTTCAAAATTGAGTGTATGGTAGTCTTTAATATATTTATTAATAGATGATGTTATAATTAATAGGTGGTAAAATATATATATATATATATATATATATATATATATGTGTGTGTGTGTGTGTGTGTGTGTGTGTGTGTGTGTGTGTGTGTGTGTGTGTGTGTGTGTGTGTGTGTGTGTGTGTGTGTGTGTGTGTGTGTGTGTGTGTGTGTGTGTGTGTGTGTGTGTGTGTGTGTGTGTGTGTGTGTGTGTGTGTGTGTGTGTGTGTGTGTGTGTGTGTGTGTGTGTGTGTGTGTGTGTGTGTGTGTGTGTGTGTGTGTGTGTGTGTGTGTGTGTGTGTGTGTGTGTGTTTGTGTTGTTATATACAATTACTAGATAATTGATTAAGGTGAGAAGTATAAGATTTACTATAGCTAGATAAATTCTCCGTGTATATACGACTGAAACAAGGGGTAAGCGAGGGTAAGTGAGGCACCACTTACGGACGTAATTATGTCCAATTTTACCAAAATAAAGTTACTAACAAGAAGATGGCATTAGTAAAACTAATGTAGTCTTTATGACATGCTGGTTAGGTAGAGTTTAAGTCATTAGATTTCTCACGTCTGGTGGCTCAAATACTTAGAAAGAGTCAAAATTATACATAGAAGGTAACTCATGAGTAACTATAAAGGAAGAAACTACAAGAAGAGTTGTCATTACCTACAACAAATTTTGACTTTACCCATGAATATTTCGTAGGCAATGTAAAATTATCTACGGATTACCCACTGACACAAGTTCATAGTTAATTAAATCGTAGGTAATTTTTACCCACAGAAAAGCCTTGAATAACGTTTACTTATTACATTTTCATGGATAAACTTGATCATGACTTCTCCGTGGATAACGTTACTGATGATATTTTTCACGGGTAATGTCAAGCCTGAAAGAAAACAATTATCCACGAAAATGGCATGAATAAATGTAACCAATGGCATTTTTGTGGGTAACATCAAAATAGAAAAATAAACATTTAAATAAAACTAAACCACATCATAACTCAAACAAATTAACTCTTTCATGCATTATTCCTACCTTTATTGAAAGTGTATCTTTCATTTTTCCCTCATTGTTCTATTTCTCAAATCAAATAAAAATACAAAGTACTCCATAACCTTTTTAACTATCTTATTTAAGTGAAGAAGTAAAAAAGTTATACATCCATATATACATCTTTTCATGATTAGTTTTAATATGCATTTTTAGAGTTCATATTCAACTAGCCAAATAAGCTAGGTCCTAAACTTACCAAAAGAAAAGGGCTACGAAAGACTATACAATACCATCCTTGTAAGTATCAAATAAGAGTTCAGTGGTATTGAGACATTGACAATTTTTGGATTCATTTCTTACAACAATCCTTTTAAACTAAACAAGGGTTCAGTATATATTTTGTGACTGTTCAACTAAAGACTGACTCGTATAGAGTTAATTGATCAAAAAGTGTGTGTTTGTGCATATGTGTCAAACGTTTCAAGCATACTCTAATTAAAAGACCGATAACTATAATTTTCCCCTAAAAAGTTCACAATGAAAATCAGACTAAAAACCAACAATCATATTGAGAAAACTAACTACATATAACAAGCCTTAACCTAACAAAGAATAAATGAAATTAAGGTCTCCCTATGAGGTTTTGTGTACAATACTTAGCATAAACTCACAATTATGTCAAAACTGTTACCATAAATTAAGTTGTTTGATGACTAGGCAGAAGAGTTCTTCTTCACTGCATAAACCCTAGAGAAACTCATAAGATAAATATATATTTGAATTAGAATGTTAATCAATTTGGTTTCATCCCTTGGAATCCACTGAGATGTAATCTCATTCGATGTTATTTAAATATTTTACAGGTAAAAAGACTTAGATCAAGAGCTGGAGAAATGAAGCATAGCAGTTTATGCTATAGTTTGGTTAAAATTTCTAGGAAATTATTTTGAATCATATGTGTTTTGTACTCCATATTTTTTTGCTCTTTCTTTTAAAGAATTAGTATGTGTATTAATACATTTGTATGACTTTGTGACGAGATTTGTATTAACCTTTTCTTTTATTGAATTATGCTAATGTTCAAGCTATATTCTAGATAATTAACTTCTTATAGTGCTAAAATAAACTTATTGATTGAATAGCCTATAAGTGTTGCAATTATTATTTATAAATAAGAAATGAAACTGCACATTTTCCACTTTTCCTTAGATAGGAAATCGATAATAAGAACAAAAGATGTCTTCTCATTACTTTAGTATATAGTAGAATATAAAACATATTTTGTACAAAAATAAATAATAATAGAAAACATCTTTTATCCATAGCAATTATTGTTCCCGAATTTTTTTGCACCCCTCAATTTTTCCATGCACAATATTGAGAAAAGATAAGTCATTCACATTAAACAAGGTTTGTTTACAGTAATTGCTTGCACACTCAACAAGAAAGGCTATGTTACTTAGGGGGAATCTACTGATCCAATGCTATAAAAGGGTGCTAATGGAGTAGTTATGAGTTGCAGGCAAGTCAGATTTTATCCATGAACTTCTTTTGCTTCTTAAAATAAAAAGGGCAACAAATAATTGATTATTGTCTATTTGATTTTCACTTTCTATTGCTTTGACAAGTGAACACATGAAGGAAAGTATTGTTGCAAGTGAATCATTTTGGCTTAAGGTTTTGTTTTGTTATAATCAACTGCAAATTGGTTCTTATTTCCCTATAAATTTTCTTGTAGATACACCCAAAGCCAATCAAAAATCATTTAAATGTGTAGCATTTTTTCTTCATTTTACTTGTACATTGCATTCAAATTGTCCTTTTATTAATTTTTTTATGACCAATGATATTTGAACACAATATTAAACACAAATTTTTGTGGCCCCCCCACACAACACACAATCTCTCTCTTTATTAAATTTCCCCCATTTTTTTTATTTTCTCCCTTTTTTACTTTCTCGTTTTTGTCTCTCTTTTTTCAGTATTTCTTTTTTGTCTTCCTCTACAAAAATAAACACATTCATCTTCCCTTTCTTCTATAATTCCTCCTTTTTCCTTTTATTTACTGATTTTAATCAAATTTTTGATGAAGTAACTTGAGCAAATTTATCTCCTTACTTGCAAGGTAACTTAGTACATTGTTTTGATTAGATATGAATTTTTGTTCTTTTGGATTCATACACGTTTTCTAGGTTCATACCTGGTTTTTATGCTTCTGGTTAATAATATAAACATTATTGGTTAATGAAGTACAATAAGTGGTTAATGACTTATTTTTGTCTAAAAATTAGGGTTGTGAACTATTAATCAATCATGTTAATTATTTTTGTCTAAATATTAAGTTTTATCACTTTTTATCAATGATGTTAATTATATTTGAATTGTTAAGTTTTATATTATGTGATTAGTAGTGTTTTAATTCTAGGTCTTTCTGATTTTTTATTTCTGGTTAATAGTGTAAATATTATTGGTTAATGAAGTACAATAGGTGGTTTATGATCAGATTGAATTATTTTTTTGTAGTTTTTGTGTGACATTTGCACTATCAATTGAAACTTCATGGATTGTGGTACTATTGAAGATGAAGGTATCAGAGTTGACATTTGTACTATCAATTGTATTATCAATTGAAACTTTATGGTTAATATTGTGAACAACTTGGTTAATGAATTTGAACTGAAAACTTGACATTCTAATCAAACAAGATATAAACCTCGTTAATGACTTAAAACAATATGATTAATTCCTTTCACAACTTGGTTAATGGATTTAAACAGAATGGTCATTCTTATCATACAAAATATAAATCTGGTTAATGGCTTAAAGAAACATGGTTAATCTTGTGAATAACTTGGTTAATGAATTCGAACTGAAAACTCGGGCATTCTAATCAAACAAAATATAAATCTGGTTAATGACTTAAAACAATATGGTTGATTTCTAGCACAACGTGGTTAATGGATTTGAGAAACATGGTTAATGTTGTGAACAACTAGGTTAATGAATTCGAATTGAAAACTTGACATTCTAATCAAACAAGATATAAACCTCGTTAATGACTTAAAACAATATGGTTAATGATATAAACCTCGTTAATGACTCAAAATTTTGTACATTTTTGTTCATACATATTTGTTCATAAAAGAAATAAAGAAATAAAGTTCATTCATATTTGTTCATAAAAGCATAAAGAAGGAAAAATACAATCAAAATGTGCAGTTCAAACGCCACCAACTACATCGCTATAGAGAACCTCCCACAAACTCAAAATATTCCCATAACACACTTATTTTTTCTTCTTCTTCTTTTCATCCGGATTCACAAACGGACTTTGATTGACTACACTTTTAACTCGCTTCCTTGGTTTATCTTCCATTCTCATAATTATGTTTGACGTTGCTTTTGTTGAACTGTTCACGTTAGGCTCACATGCGACTTCATCCCCAACATTCTCAAACTAACTCCCACCTCACATGTTGATAAATAGTATGTTATTAACAAGTCTAACTACATATCATAAATATTTGATTGACAAAAATATACTTGAATATCAAGTAAAAATTTATATTAACATTCTGTTTGGTTACTGTATCGGGGTACAAAGTGTAATAACTTTTCGACATTGCACATCATAGACATTCAACAATTATTATAGGAGCAACAACTTGTATGCTCATTTCCATATTTGTTTGTCCTGGTTGGGCGGGTCAATAACTTCATAACTTGGTTGCTTCCAACATTCAAAAACTAGCAAATTACCTTGAAAGTATAAAAATAATAATATATTTGAACTGAAGAAGGCAAAAATAGAAACGAAGAAGCCAAAAATAGAAACCCTAAAAATAAAAAGTCCTAAACGAAGAAGCAAATATAGAAACCCTAAATCAATAACTAAACATAGAAATGAAGAAGCCAAAAATAGAAACCCTAAAATTCAAAAATCCTAAACGAAGAAACAAAAATAGAAATCCTAAATCAATAACTAAAAACCCTAATGATATAGAGAAGTAAACTTATAATGAAAATACCCAACAAGCGACAACAAGAGCAACGACAGCGAGCGAACGAAAGAAATTAGATGCAACCTCTCGCGAGCGACAACGAGGAAGATGGAGAAACGAAGAGAAGAAGATGGAGAAGCTTTCAGGCTCTCGGTGGAGAAGACGATGGAGAAACGAAGAGAGAAGATGGAGAAGAGAGAAGGGTTTATGAGGAATAGAAAGAAAATTATTAAAATAACTAAAATGTCCCTTAAATATGTATATATCCTTAAGTATGTATACGTATACCGTATATGTATTTGTATTTGTGTTTAAAGTTGTGTTTAAATAACATTTATCTTTTTTTATTGGAATTTTGTCTTTTTAGTTTTGTCTAAATATGCTGCTTTTATAACCTCTTTTTTTTTTATCAATTATTATCATTGAGGGTGTTACTCATTATAAAAAATGAAATTATGAACGGGAGTACGAGTTTTAGCTCCAAGTAGTAAAAAACCCGTAAAGCTAGCTATTGATCAAAAGTTTTTTTTTTTAATATTTAGACTTAATTGCAGTTTTGGTTTTCATATTTATATTAATTTTGAAATTGATCCACCTATTTTAAAAGTCGACAGTTTTGGTCCCTCTATCATATTTTTAAATTAAAAAAATGACAATTTAATATACTTTAAATGATGTGATATACAATTCGATAATATAGAATCATCTATATGCATTAATTATCCATATGTCATTAATTAAATTAAAAATATAAAAAATTTATGAAGTTAAATTTAAGTTTTCACGGCGTTTTATTTTAATTTCATGGGTGTTAATCTCTCTACATCATCGTATTATATGTCACATTATTTAAAACATCTTACATCATCATTTTTTAATTAAAAAATTAGAGAAAAACTAAAACTGACGACTTTTAAAATAAGATGATTAATTTTATGAATTAATATAAATAAACGAATTAAAACTGTAATTAAGCTTAATATTTATTAAATATTTATTATTTAGTATTTAATACAGAACCTTATTAAAAGTTAAAATAATATTTAACATAACTCCGTTTGACTATATATGATATGCAACACGTATGCGAAAGTTAGTTTTTCAATTTTTAAAAATTCTATTCCATGCTTTAGCTAGCTTATATATTGCACTAGTTACGTTACTTTTTGGTTATGCGGATCAAATGGTTGTACATTGGCCAAAATCAACACTGAAGGATTAATGAAGACTGATATGCAACATCAATAAAATCTGCAAAATATAATGCAAACTTCCATTATAGTATTTAGGCTATATGAACTAGAACTAGAATAAAGGCTCTTTTAGCACAACTCTTTAGTATGCAACATTTATAGGAAGTCAGAGTTGTCATGTACTTACCTGGACACCTCTTATTTTATATAGGCTACTTTATTTTTTATTTATGTCCATGTCCGTTATTTCAAAATTCCAATTAACATAATTAACTGTTCTCCCATCTAATATAGAGTTAAAACAACTATTAGTATAGTATTGTGTTGGTAAAACAATGTCAGGGAAGTTGCTTATTTGTAGTGTATGCGAGTGAATTCATGATTTTGGTTTATAATATTCAAATTATGCATTATATATATATATATATATATATATATATATATATATAAATTAGATGCAACCTCTCGCGAGCGACAACGAGGAAGATGGAGAAACGAAGAGAAGAAGATGGAGAAGCTTTCAGGCTCTCGGTGGAGAAGACGATGGAGAAACGAAGAGAGAAGATGGAGAAGAGAGAAGGGTTTATGAGGAATAGAAAGAAAATTATTAAAATAACTAAAATGTCCCTTAAATATGTATATATCCTTAAGTATGTATACGTATACCGTATATGTATTTGTATTTGTGTTTAAAGTTGTGTTTAAATAACATTTATCTTTTTTTATTGGAATTTTGTCTTTTTAGTTTTGTCTAAATATGCTGCTTTTATAACCTCTTTTTTTTTTATCAATTATTATCATTGAGGGTGTTACTCATTATAAAAAATGAAATTATGAACGGGAGTACGAGTTTTAGCTCCAAGTAGTAAAAAACCCGTAAAGCTAGCTATTGATCAAAAGTTTTTTTTTTTAATATTTAGACTTAATTGCAGTTTTGGTTTTCATATTTATATTAATTTTGAAATTGATCCACCTATTTTAAAAGTCGACAGTTTTGGTCCCTCTATCATATTTTTAAATTAAAAAAATGACAATTTAATATACTTTAAATGATGTGATATACAATTCGATAATATAGAATCATCTATATGCATTAATTATCCATATGTCATTAATTAAATTAAAAATATAAAAAATTTATGAAGTTAAATTTAAGTTTTCACGGCGTTTTATTTTAATTTCATGGGTGTTAATCTCTCTACATCATCGTATTATATGTCACATTATTTAAAACATCTTACATCATCATTTTTTAATTAAAAAATTAGAGAAAAACTAAAACTGACGACTTTTAAAATAAGATGATTAATTTTATGAATTAATATAAATAAACGAATTAAAACTGTAATTAAGCTTAATATTTATTAAATATTTATTATTTAGTATTTAATACAGAACCTTATTAAAAGTTAAAATAATATTTAACATAACTCCGTTTGACTATATATGATATGCAACACGTATGCGAAAGTTAGTTTTTCAATTTTTAAAAATTCTATTCCATGCTTTAGCTAGCTTATATATTGCACTAGTTACGTTACTTTTTGGTTATGCGGATCAAATGGTTGTACATTGGCCAAAATCAACACTGAAGGATTAATGAAGACTGATATGCAACATCAATAAAATCTGCAAAATATAATGCAAACTTCCATTATAGTATTTAGGCTATATGAACTAGAACTAGAATAAAGGCTCTTTTAGCACAACTCTTTAGTATGCAACATTTATAGGAAGTCAGAGTTGTCATGTACTTACCTGGACACCTCTTATTTTATATAGGCTACTTTATTTTTTATTTATGTCCATGTCCGTTATTTCAAAATTCCAATTAACATAATTAACTGTTCTCCCATCTAATATAGAGTTAAAACAACTATTAGTATAGTATTGTGTTGGTAAAACAATGTCAGGGAAGTTGCTTATTTGTAGTGTATGCGAGTGAATTCATGATTTTGGTTTATAATATTCAAATTATGCATTATATATATATATATATATATATATATATATATATATATATATCATTCAAATGTATTACATGAGTTTCTAAAATTTCATGCAAATATATTTGTTAATATAGTCATTTGTGTTTGTGCCACAAACGAGTTATACACTAATATATAGTGAAATTAAAAATAAAAAAGAATTACTCCATACATTTTTTTTAATTGTCTTTTTTTTTACTAGTAATCAATGGTGTTATTATTTATCTTTTTACAATAATGTCCTTGATTTATTATCTAATTTCATATTTTTCTCTTTCAACAATAAATAACTTATTCAAATCAATCATTATTATTATATTGAATTTTGAAAATGACAATTAAATAAAGATAAATTATTTTAACAAAATAACAATAAAAAAAGAACAAAAGTAGAGATGACAAAAAAATCTGCACCCGCGGATACCCACCCAAACCCGTTTGATTTGGACGGAGAAAATCGCTTTGATTGGGTGAGGGTGCAGATTTTCCCCGAAATTAAATTTCGGATGTGGGGACGGGTGTGGGGGTGATGACATTCACCCCACACCCAAACCCGCCCCGCAAGTAATATTGTAGTAATTTTTGAATTTTTTATACATTTACATATTAAATATATTTAATATTTTTTTAAATATTAAAAATTATAATGTTATATCTATAGAAATAATTTTTTATTTTATTATTATCTAATAATTATTATTTTATTGTATTAATTATAATAAATATGATTTTTAAGTTTATAATTATATATATATAAATGGGTGCGGGTGTGGGTGGGGAAACCCGAAACCCGTTGTGGACAGGGATGGGGGTTTAAATTTTACACCCGTTATGAGGAGGCAAAATCCGTCACCAACCCACCCGGTTGCCATGCCTAAACAGAAGGCGATATATGTGAAATCCGCAAAATAATTTATATTTTAAAAGGACTAAACACTTATTTTAGTATTTAAATATATGGATCACAGTAACTATAATGTGTGAATATGCCAAAATTATAAACAATTAATAAATTGTGAGATACAATCACTAATAAATGAATTAATTGTTTATTTTCAGACTCAATGTTAATTTGTGTTTCATATGTAAATGTTGGTATTTTTTCTTTGAAAATTATTATTTATTGTTTTATTTGCTCGATCGCTTTCGGATTGGTTCTCCCAACAGATTATTTTGTCGCATGTTTAATGTACCACTAATAACTTGATGAGAAAAAATGCACCACTAATAAAGAAACTAGTGACAAATTTGTATACGATGTATTCCACCGATTAGGACCTTTAACTGCTCTAATATCCACACAAATGATTATTGGTATAAACATAATTCATTAAAATATAAACAATATAAATATAAATTAAGGTCCATTCATATAAACAAAACTTCAACGTTGTAATTTATTGAGGATATAGGCAGCCATAAATTTGTACTGAAATTTTCAATCAATTAGGTTCTTTTTGAGGTATTGATCATCACAAATTCAAACTATTTTTCTCTTCTATAATTTTGTGGTCGTTTTTGACTGCCACAATCAAACAAAACAAAAATATTTTTGATTTATGAGAGCTTTTGTAACCATAATTAACAACAATTATAAATTTTAGTATGTGTGACGGTTTTTTCGATCATTAATTTGTAAGAATTTTTTCGACCATAAAATATTTATAAATTGACCACAAAATTAGTGTCTTCTTATAGTAATATCATTTATTTCTTTATTTGACAATGATACTTAACCAACTTTAATTTCCTTATACTTATATTAACACATCATTCTCTATATTTTGTCGATCAATTAAATTATCAATATATATCACATCATTCACTTTATCTCAAAATATATATAGTATGGAATATCCACCAAACATTTTTCTTTTTCTATTTTATTGAAGAAATTTATATATTTTTATAGACTACGCTTCATTTTAATTAATTATAAAGAATTTCAATAAAAAAATATTAAGTTAGTTTTTCACATTATTATCTATATATTATTTATCTTATAATATATTTTTTTAGTGCGAAATGTTAAAGGTAAATAAAATAAAAGATCAGCGGTAAAATCCCCGAAATTAAATTTCGGATGTGGGGACGGGTGTGGGGGTGATGACATTCACCCCACACCCAAACCCGCCCCGCAAGTAATATTGTAGTAATTTTTGAATTTTTTATACATTTACATATTAAATATATTTAATATTTTTTTAAATATTAAAAATTATAATGTTATATCTATAGAAATAATTTTTTATTTTATTATTATCTAATAATTATTATTTTATTGTATTAATTATAATAAATATGATTTTTAAGTTTATAATTATATATATATAAATGGGTGCGGGTGTGGGTGGGGAAACCCGAAACCCGTTGTGGACAGGGATGGGGGTTTAAATTTTACACCCGTTATGAGGAGGCAAAATCCGTCACCAACCCACCCGGTTGCCATGCCTAAACAGAAGGCGATATATGTGAAATCCGCAAAATAATTTATATTTTAAAAGGACTAAACACTTATTTTAGTATTTAAATATATGGATCACAGTAACTATAATGTGTGAATATGCCAAAATTATAAACAATTAATAAATTGTGAGATACAATCACTAATAAATGAATTAATTGTTTATTTTCAGACTCAATGTTAATTTGTGTTTCATATGTAAATGTTGGTATTTTTTCTTTGAAAATTATTATTTATTGTTTTATTTGCTCGATCGCTTTCGGATTGGTTCTCCCAACAGATTATTTTGTCGCATGTTTAATGTACCACTAATAACTTGATGAGAAAAAATGCACCACTAATAAAGAAACTAGTGACAAATTTGTATACGATGTATTCCACCGATTAGGACCTTTAACTGCTCTAATATCCACACAAATGATTATTGGTATAAACATAATTCATTAAAATATAAACAATATAAATATAAATTAAGGTCCATTCATATAAACAAAACTTCAACGTTGTAATTTATTGAGGATATAGGCAGCCATAAATTTGTACTGAAATTTTCAATCAATTAGGTTCTTTTTGAGGTATTGATCATCACAAATTCAAACTATTTTTCTCTTCTATAATTTTGTGGTCGTTTTTGACTGCCACAATCAAACAAAACAAAAATATTTTTGATTTATGAGAGCTTTTGTAACCATAATTAACAACAATTATAAATTTTAGTATGTGTGACGGTTTTTTCGATCATTAATTTGTAAGAATTTTTTCGACCATAAAATATTTATAAATTGACCACAAAATTAGTGTCTTCTTATAGTAATATCATTTATTTCTTTATTTGACAATGATACTTAACCAACTTTAATTTCCTTATACTTATATTAACACATCATTCTCTATATTTTGTCGATCAATTAAATTATCAATATATATCACATCATTCACTTTATCTCAAAATATATATAGTATGGAATATCCACCAAACATTTTTCTTTTTCTATTTTATTGAAGAAATTTATATATTTTTATAGACTACGCTTCATTTTAATTAATTATAAAGAATTTCAATAAAAAAATATTAAGTTAGTTTTTCACATTATTATCTATATATTATTTATCTTATAATATATTTTTTTAGTGCGAAATGTTAAAGGTAAATAAAATAAAAGATCAGCGGTAAAATTTTATCTAAACTTAAAAAAAAAAAAAAAAAAAAAGTTCTAAGGTAACATGATTAAGATTCACTGTGTTCTATATTTGGATCAATTTTATTACTTAATAATGTAAATCTCTATTACTTACAAGGTCCTATGACAGAGCTTGTAGGCCTCATAATAAAGGGAGGATACCAAACATAAGAAAAATTAACGGTACCAAAAGCCGGCAACGGATTTCCCTTGATAAGGAGGCAAGTATTATTTCTGACCAAAAATATTGAAGGGTCAACAGGTTCTAGAGTTTTGAATCCTACACAAGACAACACTAAACTGCTTTGTGTGCAGTTACAGTTGTTAATCACAACCACGTTCCACTCAGGCATGTCTTTTATTTCTCTCCCACTTCTTGTTGTGCCGATAGTGATGTTGTTCAAGGAACATCCATAGGATTCTGAAATTTTGATGGATCAGAAAACAAATACAGAAAAAGTGTTATGGAGTAAGGTTATTAGAGAAGTCGCTTGAACCTTTGTTTGTGTAAAAGGTGCGAAGAGAAAAATAAAAATTGATACTAATTTTAATTAAAGTATATCGGAGCATACCTTTGACGGCAAGAGTAAGTAAGATGATAGAAATAAGAGACCTGAATGTTGTTTCCATTATCTTGGGAATGGGTTCTGACTCTTGTGGTATTTTTGGTTATCCAATTTAATTATTTATACAAAAATGTTTCATCCACATCCATTTTTTCCGTACCCTTGTGATAGATGATAAATCAGTGTTAAAAAATATGATTAATTATGTAGAGTTTATAACTAATTTAGATTTTGTTGAGAACTGTAGTTAATAATCTAGTTGAACTAATTAAATTTTGACGGTGATTTAAATTAATTATTTATTAAATTAAATTAACAACATTATCGCATCCATTTATCAAAAAGTAAATATCCATTTATCATTATTATAAAAAATAAATAAAAAATATTCCCAGAAGCCACAAATTTTTTAGCGACAACGTCTAGTATGCATGTTAATTTTTACTAAAATATACTCTCTTCAAACTCAATTATAAACAAATGTACCTGTGGAATCAATTAATCTATTCGTAATTTAATGATATTTTTTTAAAATTATTCGTGCATTAATTACTTAATAGTTTGGGAGGTAATGTTTTAGAAATCGACTCATTATCGATCCGGTAAGAGTATTGAGTCATTGTATCATTTGTCAACCAAGAATAAACCAAATGATTCAATTATTATAAAATTTATTTTAGTATTAAATTAGATGATTTTGCTTAGCAGTGTACAAAATATATTGTTAATTATATTATATTGATCAATTAGATTGCACTGCACTAAAAAAAAAAATTTTAATCAATTTTTGAGTTTTGTTTTTCTTGAAAAATTAATGAAGAAAATATCAAATTTTTATAAATCATCTTTTTCTTAGAAAATTTTTGAGAAAAAATCAAAAAATATTTTGTTCCTGAAAAATTTTCGATTTTTTTTTTTTGAAAAATATCATTTCAAAATTCTTTTTTCTAAATTTTTTCAAAAAATAATCTAAATTTTTTATCTCAAAAAATTTTGTATTAGAAATTTTTTTTAATTTATTTATCTCGAATAAAATCGAAATTTTTTTGTTAAAAGATTTTCAAAAAAAATTTCCAAACGAATTAATTCAAAAACGATTTTAACTAAAAATTTGTTCAAAATATTAAAGGTTTAATTGCAGTTTTGGTCCCCCTATTTTAGCTAAATCGCGAAAGTAGTCCCTCCATTTTGTTTCTCCCCAGTTTTGGTCCCCAAACAGAATTTTAATCCAAAACTTGATGAAATTTTATTTTTTAAAGCCGTACTACACCATTTATGGTCATATATTTCAGGTACAATTGTTGCAAATGAGATCTTGAGGCATTGTGTGACTTAAATAAATGCAAAAAAAATGAAATTTCATCAAGTTTTGGACCAAAATTCTGCTTGGGGGACCAAAACTGGGGAGAAACAAAATAAGGAGACTACTTTTGCGATTCAGTTAAAATAGGGGGACCAAAACTGCAATTAAGCCAATATTAAATTGACTTATATTTATAAATCTGTTTCTAACCAGTTAATGACTGTACTTGATTTAAAAGTGGTCTTCAAAAATTAAACCAAACCATTAATGTAGTATAATTCAATTCAGTTTTTGTATTATAAACACCCATAATTCTATCTATAAAAAATCCAAAAAAAATTTAACACTTGTAAAATAACACAACACATCTAACTTAAAATAAATTAAACAACGAGAGACATTTTTTAATTCAATTTATATAACTAAATACATAAGTGGTTGGAGACTATGTCATAAAAAAGCTTAAAAAGTAGCAAAGGTTTAAAATAGTTTTGTGATACATATCATTAGAAGTGTGGAATTAACATCAGCAATCGTTAGCATAGTTAAAAGGCACTGCACCCTGCTTCATTATGTAAGTTGTAATGACCTGAGCTTTATACACCCATCCTTGCTACTTTTAATATTCATTTTATTTCAGGCTCAAATATATATTGGTATGTTAGTTGGCATTTTTTTTTTCCGTTCCTTTAATATTTTTAATTTAATCATTTAAATTTAATTTTATTATAAAATCGTTTTTATTATTAGGGACTATTCAAATATGCTTGATATAGCAATCGGAAAAAGGAGGAAAATAAAAAGGTGCCAATTTATGAGGACGAAAATCAAATGAAAGTATATATATTTAGTGCACGTAAGTTTCGGATTTTTTATTTTTATTCTTGTAAGTTTGTATTTTTTTTTCTTCATCTCTTCTCTATTTGTCATGTTACCTTTTTGGCTAAATAGCATCCGTGATCACTTAACTTAATTTGGTTTAATCCTTTATCTTTTTTTTTTCTTTCTAATTTGGTCATTTATTTTAATTTTAAGTGACAATTTGATTTTTATGTTTTAAAATGTCAACAACGTTATCCTTTTTTTTTTGCACAAATAAAAAAATTCATCAAAAATTTCAAACAAAACCCATAAAATTAATTATCATCCTCAATATAATGCAAATTTTATCAAATTCATAACTTAAATCCTTAAATAAACTCATCTTCATCTCTAACAACATCAAATAAAGAATTAAAATATGAATTTATTTGAATATTTGAGTTGTGAATTTGATGAAATTTTTTTATATTGAAGAATATAGTTAATTTTATGGATTTTGTTTGAAAATTTTGATGAATTTTTAAAATTTTTGTAAAAAAAAAAAAATAACATTGTTGACATTTTAAAACATAAAAAATCAAATTGTCACTTAAAATTAATATAAAGGACCAAATCGAGAAGAAAAAAAAAAGATAAAAGACTAAAACGTTAATTGAAATTAAGTTAAAGTACCACGGGTGCTATTTAGCTTATCTTTTTTTTAACGGTCATTAACAACATAAAACTATTTTAAAACAACATTGAACATAAATAGTTAAATTTGAAACACAAAATTACAGAGACGAAAAAAAAAACATATTAACTTACAAGGATCGAACATATATTTAAGTTTAGACTTAATTGCAGTTTTGGTCTCTCTATTTTAGCTGAAATGCGAAAGTAGTCCCCCCATTTTGGTTCTCCCCAGTTTCTGTCCCCTAAACAGAATTTTAGTCCAAAACATGATGAAATTTCATTTTTTAAAGTCGTACTATACCATTTATGATCATATATTTCAGGTGCAATTGTTGCAAATGAGATCTTGAGGTATGGTGTGACTTAAATAAATGCAAAAAAAAAAAAAATGAAATTTCATCAAGTTTTAGATCAAAATTCTGTTTGAGGGACCAAAACTGGGGAGAAACAAAATGGGGGGACTACTTTCGCGATTCAGCTAAAATAAGGGGACTAAAACTGCAATTAAGCCTTAAGTTTATTTACTTAAATTATGTTTCTCACCGTACGACCAACACAATCATTCATGATTTTCTCGCCTCCGTTTCCACTATTGAAAATTAGCGACTAGCAATGGCACGTGGCTCTAATCGAATATCCCAATGGTTCTGAGTCGGAACGGTCGAGTCCAATAAATAACAATCACTCATATGTAAGAGTATGATTTTAGAAGTAATTATGCTCGATCCTATATTTATGTTTAATTGAGTAGCAATTTAGAAGTAACTATATGTCAACCCACGTTACACGGTATAATTTAATATATTGGTGAGTATAAAATAACAATAATATATAATTTAAAAGTAATGTTATTTTTATTTTAGAGTAAAATATACTCAAGTGTTTATGTGCCTAAAGGTAAATATATTTTTGAATAATTATATATAAGCTAAGTTGGATTTAGTACAAAGGAAAAAGTAAAATATTATTGACTAATACAATTCATGCAATATATATTGAAATATCAGACTATTTATAAGATTTTACAACTTTAGAAATGCAATTCTTGTCTTTAATATTTTTTAATTGTGGAATTGGTTTACTTAAGCTTTTTGGTGTCATTGAAGTGTTCTTTCTAATAATATATTTGTTAAATAGTTATACATTTCTTTATTGTTAAAGTTGTACATTTAACTATAATATATTCTTCATTTTATATAATTTATATTAGTTTTGAAACATTAGATTTATAAATTTATATATGAACTTTATGATATTTTTTTATTTTATATGTTTATCATAATTAAATCAATTTCATCTTGAATCTAAGCATGCAATAAATAATATTATGTGTCTTGCAGTTTATTATATAATATTCATCCATTCAAGATTAGTAGTTTGTTAAAAATAATGTCCATAATGACATTCAAAATATTGAAACAATTCTTCATGTGTGCAAATATAGATGATATATATAAAAAGAACACTAAAAAGAAAAATATAAATTTCTTAAGGTTCAAAAACCTTAAATAATAATAATTTTTTACATAATAAAAATGTTAGTTAAATAAAATTGTCAAGCCAAATAAAAATTCAATACATAATGTAAATAAATTCTATAGTTATGGTATTTTGGATGAAGAGCCGTTTCAATTACTTTAACTATTGTTTCGTCTAAATAATTATAATGTGAAATGAAATTTTTAAATAATTATTTGACACAGTCAAAACTTCACGGCTGGGTTGCAAAAAATTATAAACAGTAAAGTTTGTGGATGTTTAAGACATAAAAAGTTTCGAGTGAACAGTGAAATAGTTAGAAGTTATTCATTTCCAAATATTTAATATTATTAATTTTGTTGTTGTTTTGATTATGATTTGTGTTTTTTTAATTATAAAAAGAAAAAAATGTTATGAGAGACACATTCAACATCATAGGAAAAAACTTACCTCATATACAATAATAGTTATATATGATCTTGAACAATAATCGATGTATCTTTGAACTGAGAATGTGTCACACAGTTAGGTGTAGCTTGATTGCATTTCATAATATTGTTAGCATTGCTTGAACTGAGAATGGGCAAGAGAGAGGTTGAAAAACATAAGATAGATCTTGATTTGTGTATGTAGTTGAACTTGCATTGTGATACTTTGATGATAATGGATAGACAGTGAAGGTGTAAACATGAAAATGAGGCGTTGAATTGTGTTTGACTAAGTTGATAACTTTTTCATTATTTCATTAAACTGGTTCAGACTTGACCATTTACTTGGAGTAGAAGCAATAAGAAAACTAAAAAGTGCAGGAATAAAGTGACAAAAGTAATTTATCCTGGTTCACCACTAACTTGGTTACATATTGTCCATTCACTCAAAAGGATTTAATCAACTAATTCAACAACTTGAATTACAAAGTACCTGACCCTCCAATTCAGTCTTCTCATATTGTCTGACAATCCCAAACTTTTGAGGAACACGCATACCTTGACACTACCAACCAAGTCTTCTCCACACAATCTGACAACCCCAAATTGTTGAAGGCACACTAACACCGCTATTGGATTTGAATACAAAGGTTTGGAACTTGAGTAATTGCTTATAACAAGCTGATTATAACAATGACTATCACACTCAAAGAAAAACACTAAAAATATTTTTCATTTGAACAAGTGTTTCTCTCTTTGAATTATAAGATGAATTTTGAGCTTGAGTTCTTCTTCTCTTTTCCGATTTTTCGACGATCTTCTTCTTCATATTTCTTTGATTTATAAGATGAATTTTGAGCTTGAGTTCTTCTTCTCTTATCTGATTTTTCGACGATCTTCTTCTTCTTCTTCATATTTGAGTATCTATTTATAGATAAAATTAGAGCTTCAATTTAGTCCTTGTTGAATTCTGAATTGTATCTTCATTCCAAGTTTGGTCAACAATGATCTTATTCAAAAATAATTCTAAACAAGATGCTTTTTGATAATTTGTTCTTTGGCCAATTCTTTATTTCTGAATCCAATATGAGCAATTCTTCTAGATTGATTTTGTTCATATTGAGCTTGTAAATTCTTCATATTGATATTGTTCGTATTTTGTTAAGATTGCTTTTACAAATTCTTCAGATGAAACTTCCTTCATATTGCTTTATTTGATCTAGGCGGGAAAATAATGTTGGATCGGTTTTTGAACTTTTACAAGTAGAAATATGATTAAGTCCAATTCAATATTATTTCCTTTGTCAAAATCTGAATCATACCTTTGCAAATAATAAATGTATCTTCTTGTGAGTGTTTCTTCTTGTAAAAAATTCTTGATCATATTTTCTTGTAAATAATTCATATATTCTTGTGATAAATCTTGATCAAATATTCTTGTAAATAATTCATATCTTCTTGTAGATAAATCTTGATCAAATCTTCTTGTAAATAGTTCACATCTTCTTGTGGTAAATCTTGATCAAATCTTCTTGTAAATAATTCATATTTTCTTATAGATAAATGTTGATCAAATCTTTTTGTAAATATGTCGACCATACAATAAAGTAGAAATGATAGATTTCTTTGAAACCTTATCTCTAGTTGCAAAGATTACGACCATACGGGTTGGCTTAGCAATAGCTTCTATCAACAATTGGTACATACCCCAACTTGATGTGAATAATGCATTTTTGCATGGTGACTTGCACGAAACTATTTTGATTAATCTTTCACAAGGCCTTGTACGAGATGGTGAACACTAGGTGTGTAAATTGGTAAAATCCTTGTACGGGTTGAAACATATGAGAAACTGTCCAATTTTTTTCTTCATGCCGGCTATGTTCAAGCAGCCTCTAGTCCACATTGTTTGTCAAGAAAACTGGTGCTGCTCTCTATCAACAATTGGTACATACCCCAACTTGATGTGAATAATGCATTTTTGTATGGTGACTTGCACGAAACTGTTTTGATGAATATTTCACAAGGCCCTGTACGAGATGGGAAGCACCAGGTGTGTAAATTGGTAAAATCCTTGTACGGGTTGAAACATATGAGAAACTGTCCAATTTTTTTCTTCATGTCGGCTATGTTCAAGAAGCCTCTAGTCCACATTGTTTGTCAAGAAAACTGGTGCTACTCTCTAAAGGTGTCAATTTGACAAGACCACTAATTATTGGCCTCAACCCACATGTTGGAGGAGTCAAAAATTTTCATAATCAAGAAGACCCCTAATACTAAAAAGCCCCTAAAATTTTATGGGTCTACAGGCCCACTTTTTTTTAAAAAAAAAAAATTTGATAAATTTTTTTTTATCGAGAAATAATTTTTTTATGAATTTTTTCTTAAAATTCACCAATAAAGAAGTTTCAATTTTTTCCCAATAAAAAATTATTTACGATTTTTTTTTTGAAATTTTTTAATTTGAGAAAAAAATTTAATTTTTTTTATATTTTTTTTTAATTTTTCTCAACATGAGAAAAAAAAGTAATTTAAAATTTTCTAAGAAAAAATATTGTTTTTATTTTTTTCGGTATTTTGTCGAGAAAAATAAATTTCGAAAATTTTTCAAGAAAAAAAAAATCAAAATTAACATAATATTGGGGGTCTATAAGGGCATAATATTATGTGCTTAATAAATTTTTTTTTAAAGTTTGAAGTTTTTTTGACGGCTCTACTGCTCTGAGTGTGCTACTTGTCACGACCCGAAAACTAAATGTTGTGACCGGCGCACAAGCTATACCCCTAGCCTGACAAGCCTATCAGCTAACTTAACAATTAAACAACTAAATCATTCTCTAACCAATTAAAATATATACTTTTTCTCGAAATTTCAATAGAGTGTCCTTTGTAAATTTCACATATCCAAATTTATAGAATTCCAGTTTAACTTTCAATTTAGTCATAAATCAAATAACATAACCTAATTTCTTAATACATTTAAAAAAAAAAAGACTTTCTAGATTCCAAAATAGCTGCAATTTACATCAAACTCAACAGACGTTGCAAAAAATGGCCATCGATCAAAGAGGCCTACCAAAAAGAAATATGTTGAGACTTGAATCTAATAACAGATTTCTACTCAGCTTCCTGCGAATCTGAAAAAAATAAACAACATAAAGGGGTAAGTTACAAAGACTTAGTGAGGAGACAACAACCACCATCAATTGGAAGGGAAACACATAAAAAGCACGAATAACTACTTTACAATCGAGCGGCAGTTATGTTAAACAATATTACTTAAAAATCTAGAAAATTCTAAATTTAAAATATACACATATCAAGTCGTTAAACTTATAATTTAACCGTTCAGATATAAATTTTAAGAATTCAGTTAATAACGAAGCGAAATCCAAATGAACAACCTTAAAATCATCATAAAAATAAAATAAGTAAAAATACAATTTTTTTTTGAACCAAGAGGCGGCTTCATCTCATTGATAGCCCTTTCCTCCTAAGGATGGCCTTCCCCTTAGGGGTGGCTCCATCTAACGGATAGCCCTCTCCTCTCAATCCCGCAACGCATCATCACGTGTCAATTAGAGAGCTTACATCTTGTTGATAGCCCTCTCCTTCTACAGATGACATTTCTCAGAGGGGGGCTCCATCTAACGGGAAACTCTCGCTAATCAAAACGAGGTAACTAGGTGCACCTAACGCAATTAACGATTTAATAATTATAACAATGATTTCTCAAAACATGTATTTAAAATCACTTCATCGTAATTCATGAAAAACATATTCAACCGCATAACAATTCAATATTTAAATACTTTAACTCATACGTAAATCAAACTAATAACATATTATATCACAACGACCATTAAATTAAATAATTGACAAAATCGAGATAAATTTCAATGGTTGTGTTTCCCAAATTTTTCAATAAATACTTTAATATAGAAAACAAGTAAAATAATAATAATAGCATTATATAAAAAATATATGACGACGATCGTCGTCAACTCACCACTATGGAGAATCGTCTATGTTTGCTCTCCAACAACTCACAGAGTAGCCGGCAGGGTTTCAGTTGACAAATCTGAGTATCAAAAATATTTCCAAGACTTTAGAAAAATTTATTCTAAAGTTTAGCTAACTCTAGGAAACCATGAAAATCATTTAAATATACTCTAAGCACAAAATAAGATTTTTTACTCAAAACTACATTTTTCTATGAATTCATACTAGGATTAGATTTGTGCATTTACCTCAATGAGTCTCAATAAACAACTCTCAAGAGATGGGTACCCTTTTCCTTCCTTAGAATACAAACCCTAACCCAAAAATCCCAACCAAAAGAATTTGTAGGAGTATGAGAAATTATGCTTGTGGGAATGTTAAATCCCTTTGAAGGGTTGAGGGTTTGAGTAATAGAGTGAGAAGAAGCAAAGAGAAGGAGAGGAAAAAAAACAGCAACAAAAATGGGGGGAGAGTGTTCGGTCGAGAGGGAGATAGAGAGAAGAAATGGGAAAATGAATTAGAGAAAAATGAGGTGAGGTGGAAAAGAAAATGTAGTGGAGTTGGTTTAAATTAATTAGTTTATTATTATTATTATTATTATTATTATTATTATTATTATTATTATTATTATTATTATTATTATTATTTTTAAAACAATGACACGGGCGTGTCAATCTCCTCCCCTTATAAAAATTCGTCCTCGAATTTATTTGACTTTTTATTTATTTAATAAATACCATTAACCTTGAGTTTCAACATAAGTGTGGGTACTTTGCACGGATGACTTCTTCAGGTTCTCAAGTAGTTTATTCACCGGATGGACCACGCCAAAGAACTTTTACTGAAACAATCTCTTTTGAGTATAAACGTCTCACTTGGCGATCTAATATAGCTACCGGATGCTCAACGTATGATAGACTCTCATATAATTGTACGTCTTCAGGATTAATCACATGAGAAGGGTCATGAAGATACTTCTGAAACATCGAAATATGAAAAAATGGATGAAATCCCGAGAGAGCTAGTGGAAGTGCCAAGCGATACGCTACTGGTCCGACCCTTTCTAAAATTCCAAATGGTCTAATGAATCTTGGACTTAGTTTCCCCTTCTTACCAAATCGCAAAAATCCTTTCATTGGTGAGACTCGTAGAAATACATGTTCCCCCACTGAAAACTCTAAAGGACGACGCCTCTTATCAGAATAAGATTTTTGCCTACTTTGAGCTGTCACTAAGCGATCCCGAATCAATTTAACTTTTTCAATGGCATCTTGAGCCAATTCTTGACCGACTAATTTAGCTTCACCAACTTCAAACCATCCTAATGGAGACCTACATCGTCTTCCGTATAAAGCCTCGAACGGAGCCATCTGAATACTAGATTGATAACTATTATTGTATGCAAATTCCATCAAGGGCAAATGTTGATCCCAACTACCCCCAAGATCCAAAACACAAGCACGAAGCATATCTTCCAATGTTTGTATAGTCCTTTCAGATTGACCATCTGTTTGAGGATGAAAAGCGGTGTTAAGCATCAAACGAGTTCCTAATGAAGTTTGAAACGACTTCCAAAATTGAGCAGTAAATTAGGCCCCACTGTTAGAAATAATAGACACCGTACACCATACAAAGAGACAATTTTATCTAAATAAATTTTAGCATATTGAGATGCAGTATAAGTAGTCTTCACAGGCAAAAAGTGTGCAGATTTGGTTAACCGATCTATAATCACCCACACTGAGTCATAACCCTTTTGGGTTTGTGGTAATCCCGTGACAAAATCCATAGCGACGCCTTCCCACTTCCATTCAGGTATTTCAACAGGTTGAAGTAACCCCGCAGGCTTTTGGTGCTCAGCCTTTACTTGTTGACACCCTAAGCACCTAGAGACAAAATATGCTACGTCTCTCTTCATCCCTTCCCACCAATACAATTCTCTCAAGTCTTGATACATCTTATTAGAACCTGAGTGAATAGTGTAAGAAGAATGATGAGCCTCCTCTAAAATTTTCCTCCTAAAGCCCCCAACATTTGGAACACACAACCGAGACTTCAACCTCAGTACACCATCAGAATCAACTGAAAAGTCTGAAATTTTACCATTCTGAACATTATTTACCATATTCACCAAGTATGGGTCTTGACTTTGAGCTTCTTTGATATCACCAACTATGGTTGGACGAATTTGTACGTAGGCTAAAAATAACCTCGAATGACCAAGTTCCAATTGAATTCCACTTTCAACAACTTCTTGAAATTCTTTAACTATTGGCCTCTTTACTTGTGCTATATGAGCAAGACTGCCCATGGATTTCCTACTCAAAGCATCTGCAACAACATTTGCCTTCCCTGGGTGGTATAAGATTGTGCAATTATAATCTTTCAAAAGTTCTATCCACCTTCTTTTTCTTAAATTTAAATCTCGTTGTTGAAAGATATACTTAAGACTTTTATGATCGGTATAAATCTCACAAGTTTCACTATATAGATAGTGCCTCCAAATCTTAAGAGCAAAAATAACTGCAGCCATTTCCAAATCATGTGTGGGATAGTTCACTTCATGCCTCTCGAGTTGTCTAGATGCATAGGTAATAACCTTACCTTGTTGCATAAGTACATAACCGAGACCAACTCTAGAATCATCACAATAAATTGCATAACTTTCACCACCTATAGGTAATGTCAAAATAGGTGCTGACATCAAGCACTCCTTCAATATTTGAAAGCTTTCCTCACATGCATCAGTCCATCGGAACTCAACTTTCTTCTAGGTCAACCTAGTCAACGAAGATGTAATCTTTGAGAAATCCTTCACAAAACGTCGATAATAACCAACTAAGCCAAGAAAACTCTGAATCTCCTTCATTGTGGTAGGTCTGGGCCAATTCTGGACTGCTTCCACCTTACTTGGATCTACACTTATTCCATTCTTAGACACAACATGTCCTAAAAATGCCACACTATCCAGCCAAAACTGACATTTTGAGAATTTGGCATATAATTGTTTATCTCTTAAGGTTTGCAAAACCAATCTTAAATGTCGCTCGTGTTCTTCTTTACTCTTGGAATAAACAAGAATATCATCAATAAACACAATCACGAATTGATCCAAGAATGGTTTAAAAACGCGATTCATCAAATCCATGAAAGCTGCAGCGGCATTAGTATGCCCAAAAGACATAACCAGGAATTCATAATGTCCATAACGCGTGCAGAAAGCTGTCTTCGTTATGTCATCCCTCTTAATCTTCAACTGGTGATACCCCGACCGCAAATCAATCTTAGAAAAACATTGATCTCCTTGAAGTTGGTCAAACAACTCATCAATGCGAGGTAACATATATTTATTCTTCACAGTTACTTTATTCAACTGTCGGTAGTCTACACATAGCCGCATGGATCCGTCTTTCTTCTTTACAAATAAGACTGGTGCTCCCCAAGGAGAAGAACTTGGATGAGTAAAACCTTTTTCAAGAAGATCTTGAAGTTGTTCCCTTAACTCTTTAAGTTCTGCTGGTGCCATACGATAAGGAGGTATAGATATAGGATGAGTGTTAGGAACTAAGTCTATAGAGAACTCGATCTCCATATCAGGTGGCAACCCAGGAAGTTCTTCAGGAAAAACATCTAGAAATTCACATGCTATTGGAATTTTCTCCAATTCCTCCTCAGCAACTTGTGTATCCCTTACCAAGGCTAAGTACCTCTAGCTCTCAATGCTGAGATTTGGTTATGTGGTACCCAATAATGTGCTCCTTGAAACGAGAAGATTGGTTGTCCTGGTATCTCAAATTTCACCACCTTGTTATGACAATCCAAAGTGGCATGATGCAAAGCCAACCAATCCATATCCAAAATCACATCAAAATCTATCAAGTCAATAACTACTAAATCTACCGGCAACACCTTGCCATCAATAGTTATATCACAAGAACGATACACCGACTTAGCAAGCAAGTTTCCTCCAACAGGTGTAGCTACAACAAAAAGCTCTTCTAAAGAAGATGAACATTTACCAAGTCGAGTAGCAAACCACGAGGATACAAAAGAGTGTGTAGCTCCAGGATCAAACAAAACATGAACATCTCTAGAACAAATAGAAAGTATATCTGTAACTACTACATTGGATGTCTGAGCATCCTGACGAGTCAAAGCAAACACTCGAGTCTGACCTCTTCATGCTGGTATCTGGCCTCTACCACCAAATCCTCTACCTCGCTGCTGAAATGTTCCTGAACCTCTGACATAAGAATTTCCACTCTGACACACAGATGCAGAATGAGTCTGAGAAGATGCCAAAGTTGTTGGTGCTGATGCATAACTAGAGGATGAATGTATCGTGTCTACAGGACAATCCCTCCTGATGTGACCTATTTGGCCACATTGGTAGCACACCTTAGCATTACCATCTCTAGAACAACTCCCAAAGTGAAACCTACCACAAGTAGAACATCGTGTAGCTGAAACACCAGAATGTCTCTGAGGAAAAGTGGATTGTGATGCTGCTCCAGAATCTGATCTACGAATCTGCATTGTCCCAGAAGACTGCCCATTATGACCACCCCTTTGAGACATGAGTCCTTGGTGCCCCTAATAACCAAACATAGATCCACCACCGCGATTTGAATAGTTACTGTAAGATCTTTCAATCCTTTGCTTCTTATGTGAATCTTGTCTATTGCCTCCTTTTTCATTCTGTCGTTGCGCAATCAAAATGGCCAAACTCAAAACCTCAGCAAAAGTAGAACAATTCGACCCAACCATAGATCTAAATAAATAATCCTTCAATCCTCTAATGAATCTCTTAACACGCATCTCCTCAGTGATAGGATAAGGAGCATGTCTAGAGAGATGTGTAAAACGAGCATTATACTCTAAAACTGTCATACCCTTCGTTTGCTCCAATCGCTCAAACTCATGAGCTAATCCATCTCTAACACTCTCCGAAAGAAAACGAGCCATGAACAACTGAGAGAACTCTCTCCATGCTAACGGAGGTGACCCAACTTGTCTACCACGTGACACTATATCGAACCAATCACGTGCCACGCCTATTAGCTGAAATGATGTCAATTCTACTGCTCTTACCTTAGAACAACCCAATGCTCTCCAAAGCCGCTCTAGACTGTCAATGAATTGTTGTGGATCCTCAGTTGCACTAGACCTAGAAAAAGTAGGGGGTTTAAGCTTCATGAAGTCTGGTAAAGTAACCTCAATACCCCTCAACATCAACATCCAAGCCACGTCCGCCAACATTAGCTCTATGCCTATTTCGAGCACGAACTGAAACACGACCTTGTTGACGAGCACCTTGAGCTTGGGCAATTGACTCATCAACAATTTCCCTTATAGTAGGATTCCTAGTCTTGGGTGGCATTCTCACCTATTCAAAGAACACTGATCCAAAAATTGAATAAGACGACAAGAAATTGTGGAGAGGTAGTGATGATGAGTTTAAACACAAATTCAGACAACAGATGAGACTCTCATAAAGTGCTAATATCCCTTGCAAGTAAGTTGTGCCCGGGTACACAATTTACTGACAAGAATCTATTATCACCCTATGTTTGCAGCTATTAGGACCTACGACCGAGCTCTGGTACCAACTTTGTCACGACTCGAAAACTAAATGTCGTGACCGGCGCACAAGCTATACCCCTAGCCTGACAAGCCTATCAACTAACTTAACAATTTAACAACTAAATTGTTCTCTAACCAATTAAATTATATACTTTTTCTCGAAATTTCGATAGAGTGTTCTCTGTAAATTCAACATATCCAAATTTATAGAATCCCTGTTTAACTTTCAATTCAGTCATAAATCAAATAACATAACCTAATTTCTTAATACATTTAAAAAAAAATTAGACTTTCTAGATTCCAAAATAGCTGCAATTTACATCAGACTCAACAGACGTTACAAAAAATGGTCTTCGATCAAAGAGGCCTACCAGAAAGAAATATGTTGAGACTTGAATCTAATAACAGATTTCTACTCAGCTGCTTGTGAATCTGAAAAAAAAAATAAACAACATAAAGGGGTAAGTCACAAAGACTTAGTGATGAGACAACAACCACCATCAATTAGAAGGGAAACAAAAAAAAAAACACGAATAACTGCTTTACAATAGGGCGACAGTTATGTTAAACAATATTACTTAAAAATCTAGAAAATTCTAAATTTAAAATATACACATATCAAGTCGTTAAACTTATAATTTAACCGTTTAGATAGAAATTTTAAGAATTCAGTTAATAACGAAGCGAAATCCAAATGAACAACCTTAAAATCATCATAAAAATCAAATAAGTAAAAATACTATGTTTTATAGAACCAAGAGGCGGCTTCATCTCATTGATAGCCCTTTCCTCTTAAGGGTGGTCTTTCTCTTAAGGGTGGCTCTATCTAACGGATAGCCTTCTCCTCTCAATCCCGCAACGCATCATCACGTATCAATTAGGGAGCTTACATCTCGTTGATAGCCCTCTCCTCCTACATATGCCATTTCTCATAGGGGCGGCTCTATCTAACGGGTAACACTCCCTAATCAAAACGAGGTAACTAGGTGCACCTAACGCAATTAACGATTTAATAATTATAACAACGATTTTTCAAAACACGTATTTAAAATCACTTCATCGTAATTCATGAAAAACATATTCAATCGTATAAAAATTCAATATTTAAATACTTTAACTCATATGTAAATCAAACTAATAACATATTATATAACAACGACCATTAATCATCATATTCAAAACACGTATTTCCAAGACTTTAGAAAAATTTATTCTAAAGTTTAGCTAACTCTAGGAAACCATGAAAATCATGTAAACATACTCTAAGCACAAAATAAGATTTTTACTCAAAACTACATTTTTCTATGAATTCATACTAGGATTAGAGTTGTGCATTTACCTCAATGAGTCTCAATAAACAACTCTCAAGAGATGGGTACCCTTTTCCTTCCTTAGAACACAAACCCTAACCAAAAAATACCAACCAAAAGAATTTGTAGAAGTTTGAGAAATTATGCTTGTGGGGATGTGTAAATCCCTTTTAAGGGTTGAGAGTTTGGGTAATAGAGTGAGAAGAAGCAAAGAGAAAGAGAGGAAAAAAAACAACAACAAAAATGGGGGGAGAGTGTTCGGCCGAGAGGAAGAGAGAGAGAGAAAAAAGGAGAAAATGAATTAGAGAAAAATGAGGTGAGGTGGAAAAGAAAATATAGTGGAGTTGGTTTTAATTTATTATGATTATAATATTATTTTTTTTTTTTAAAAAAAAAACAATGACACGGGCGTGTGACTACTGGTGTATGCAGATGATGTTATATTGGCTGGTAACACCTTAGCTGAATTTGCTGAGGTCATAACAAGTTCGCAAGATGCATTTGGGATTAAAGACTTAAGAGAATCTCAAATTTTTCCTAGGAATTGAAGCTGCACAGAGTAAGAAAGTTATCAATTTGTGTCAAAAGCAATATTGCTTGGACTTATTGTCCGGTACAGGGGTCCTTCGCTGCAAACCTATAACCAGACCTATGGATCCTAACACATGCCTATATGCCATTAATGGTCCCATACATCCTTATGTATCTGGTTACAGAAGGCTGGTTGGAAAGCTGCTGTATTTAACCTCAACTAGGCCTGACATTTGCTTTTCCATTCAAAATCTGAGTCAGTTCTTGGATAAGCCTACATCCACACATTTCAGTTCTTGAAGCAGTCACCTGGGTAGGGATTATTTTTTCTACGATCTTTTGAGTTAGCTCTAAAGGGATTCAGTGATGCTGACTAGAGGGATGCCCTGATACACGTAGGTCCATCACAGGTTATTGCATCTTCTTAGGACTCACTGGTGTTGTTGGAAGGCCAGAAAGCAACAAACAGTTACAAGAAGCTCATCTGAGGTTGAATACAAGACAATGGCAGCTTGCACCTGTGAGCTGCAATGGTTGACTTATCTCTTGCGTGACCTACAACTTTCATGTTCTAAGCACCCTGTACTACACTGTGACAACAATAGTGCACTCCATATCGCAGTAAATCCTGTTTTCCATGAACCAACGAAGCATCTAGACATATATTGTCATGTAGTTAAGGAAAAGTTTTTAAGTGGATTAATGAAGTTTCTCCCTATCTCAAGCAAAGATCAAGTTGCTGATATCTTCCCAAAGGCTTTATAACCTGGACCGTTCAGTATTCTTCTTGCCAAGCTCGATGGACTTATTGACATATATAGCTCACTGATGAGCTGGAACAATTAGCTAATCATTTAGTTATACAATTAGTTTTACTCTCTCATATGTAACTGCATGTAACTGATTCAATGAGCACTCGGTTACTATAAATACCAGTGCATGTACAAATTCCAATTTGAGTTGAAATAAAATCTCACTACTTGCTACTATTACCTTCCAATTATCAACTAAAACCTTTCACATTGTCCAACTACATTCTAAACTAACTATGTCCAGAGCTGCGTTTGATCATACATTCTGAGTGTAGAAATTTTATCCAAAGATTTCCGACCAAATCCTCTTTATATCCTACATCATTTCTAAATTTCTCTAAAACATGAATAATACCATTCAACCATCATCAATGACTATACCTATTTTCAATGGTGAACGCTATTATTTTTGGAGCACTAAAATGGAAACATAATGATTTATGCGAGATTGGAGATGAAAGATTTACTATTTCGACAGACACATCAACTCTCAATGCAGCTCATAAAAAAGTGTGGACGAAAAATAAACATACATATTCAAAGACATTATTCTTTTTGCAACAAGCAGTAGCCGACAATATCTTTCCAAGAATAATGGGTGCTACAAGTGTCAAAGTGGCGTGGAGTACAATGCAAGAGGAATTCCAGGGAAGTGACAAGGCAACGTGCCATTAAACCTCAAACTCTAAAACATGAGTTTGAATTAATGAAAATGAAAGAGTCTGAGATCATAAATAATTACTATACCAAGAAAAATGAATTAGTAAGTCAAATGAAAAAATAGGGGGATAATATTTTTGACAAATGTATTGTTGAAAAAACTCTAATTTCTATTCCTCGTAAGTATGACGCAATCGTGACTACGGTGGAGCAAACTAAAGATTTCTTTACTTTGTTTGTGATTGAATTAGTTGGATCTCTTGAAGCTTATGAGCAAAGATCAAGTAGGCATGATGACAATTGAAAATGCCTTTCAATCAAAGTTTAAATTTCGGTCTCAAAATAAAGGATATGGAAGAAAGAAAATTGATGGAGAAAAATCTAGAAACAAAGAAAATTCTATAAATTTCTCGAGAAATGACCAAGATGAGTATGCTCTGTGCTACATATGCAAAATGACAAATCATGCCATAAAAAATTGTCGATATCGTGGAAAGCCACAGACATTTCAAGAAAATTGGACCGACATTTCAAGAAAATTGAACATAAGGAGAATGATTGCCTTAACAAAAATGAGCATCACTTAAATTTTGTTGAGCAGCATGATGGTGCAAAATACAACCACAACCATGAGCAACATCTTTTCTATCTTTTCTATGCTACCTAAGTTTCTAGTGATGAGTTGAGTAGAAACTGGTACATACGTACATGGCCATATATGAGAGCATCTTCAAAGATATGGATGACTTTGTCAAATTAAAAGTTTGATCAGAAAATGGCTCAGTCGTGAAATCGAAATATTAAGGCACTATCATGGTGGAGACAACAAATGGCACGAGATTCATCAAAGATGTCTTACTAGTTCCAAATCTCGAAGAAAATCATTTAAGTATTGGTCAAACGATGGTAACAATAGTCACAAAAGGAAAAAGATAGCCAAAGTGAAAATGGAGAAAGGAAATAGAAATTTTCCAATCAGTTTCAAATATACTTAACATTGCCATGAGAGTACAAGTCGATCATTTATGGCTATAGCATCGATAGTTTGACCATTTCAAAACTCAAGACTTAAAGATGTTATAATAGAAGAATATGATGTGAGATTTTCCCTAATAATTTTACACATAGATTTATCCTGGTTCACCACTAACTTGGCTACATCCAGTTCCCTCATTCAGAAGGTTTTAATCGACTAATTCAAATACCTTGAATTACAAAGCACATGACCCTCCAAGCCAGTCTTCCCAAACAGCTTGACAACCCTAGACTTTTGAGGAACTAACCACCTTGGCCCTACAAGACAAGTCTTCTCCTAACAACCCTAGATTGAAGAAAGAACTAAACTACTATCGAGTTGGATACACAAGATTGGAACTTTAAGTGTATGCTTCTAACAAAGCTGATAGTAATAATAATAACTCTCACACTCTAAAAGAACACTTAGAGAATATTTCTCACTCGAACAAGTGTTTATCTCTTTGAATTTTAAGAATACTATTTTATGCTTTTCGATGATTTTCTTCTTCAGTCTTGAGTATTTATTTATAGTTAAAATTTAGGCTTCAATTTGATCCATATTTAATTATGAATTGTATTTTGTTCAGATTGGGTTTGTAAATTCTTCAGATTGATTTTGTTCCTATTTTATTTAGATTGATTTTGTAAATTCTTTAGATTGATTGTGTTCATATTTTGTTCAGATTGCATTTGTAAATTCTTCAAATTGATTTTGTTCATATTTTATTGTAGATAAATCTTCTTCAAATCTTGACCATATCTTCTTTCGTACTCTTTGAAGTCAAATATACTGATCTTATAAAATACTTTTGTTATCATCAAAAAATCAAGTATAAAACCAACATGGTTCCAAAAATCTTTGCAAATAATAAATGTATCTTCTTGTTAGCAATTGTTGATCATATCTTGTTGTAAATAATTCTTATGAAGATTCAAGATTCATGCTGAAGAAGAAAATAAGAGAACTCACAAGCATAAAATTTCCGAAGTCATTAGAGTTCATATGGTTAAGGTCTTGGGAAACACTTACTCAAAAGAAATAATTTCTAAGTGTTGTTTAGTGTAAGAGTCATTAATACAATCATTTTGTTAAAAGCAAACCAATTTGTTCCAAACTCTTGTAACCTAGCTCGATAGTGGCTTTCATGTTCAGCAATATGTAGGTTTTCAAGTTGTGTTGAGAAGACTTGGCTTGTAGAGTCAAGATGTTTGTGTTCCTCAAAAAGTGTATAGGTGTCAGTTTCTTTTGAGAAAATTGACTTGTATAGTCAAGTGTTGTGTAATCCAAGTTTTGAATTAGTGGATTAAATCCTTATAAGTTAGGGGATTGGAAGTAACTACCAAGTTGATGGTGAACTAGGATAAATTTTTGTGTCACTTTAATTTTCCAATTCTTGTTTTACTTCTGCCTTTGATCACTTACACTACTAGAAAAACTCCTTTTAACTGTCATATTTAGCGTCGACTCCCGACTTCAACGCTAGTTAGCGTCGGTCAAGCGCACACTAGAATGCTAAATTTCTTTTTATGATTTTATTAATCATTAGTGTCGGCTTAACCGACGCTAAGTAAAATATGTCAGACGCTTGTTAACCTTTTTTAATTTGATTTGTAAAATTAAAATTTTTAGTCTTATTTAAAAAATTATAATTCTTTTTTCTTATTATCCATGACCCACCCCATTTCCTTATCCTCACTTCATTAATTTTCAATAACCCTCACCCTCGATTCTCACCGTCACTCTTACCCTCTCGCCGCCTCACCGTCACTCTCACCCTCTCGCCGCCGCTCTGTTTCCCTCGCCTCACACTCAATCTCGCGACCTCACTCTCACTCTCACTCTCACTCTCACTCTCGTTCACTCATCTCTCAGACTCACTCTCGTCTCTCAAACTCACTGTCACGTTCGTCTTTCAGGCTCACTCTCACTGTCGTCCATTCTCAATATAAGTGTAAGTTTAACCATCTTTGTCGTTTGTGTTCACTTTTGGTTTAGGGTTTGGCTGTGCTGTTCAAAATATGGTTGTGCTGTTCGAATATGGTTGTGTTGTTCAAATTATGTCCTTACTGTACCAATTATCAAGAGTTGATCTGAAAACAGGAGGACCTCGTTTGCTAGCTGGTGGTGATCCTCTATTCTCTTACAATTTGTTTAAGGTAGTTCTAATACAATTTGTGAAGCCTTTTATATAGTTTTTTTTCATCATCTTGCGTCTTGCAGTACTAATTTTTCTTCTATAATTAGATTTCTTTATCATTGTCAACAACGAGCAAACCACTTTTTACTAGGTGGAGTTGAGTGGGGCTGAGTGCATGGCTCAATCGGTACTTTTAAGTCTTGTTATGTATTAGGTCCATAATAAATCTCTCTTAATGGTTTGAGCTTTCTTTGGTCTCCATCTACCTCTAACTATTGGTATTTTGTCAACCTCTTTGGCGGTGCTCTTACAAGTCTTCTCCATACATGCTGCCATAACCACTTAAGGCAGGATTCAATCATCTTTTTAACAATGGGTGTTACCCCAATTTTGTCTATAATAGCCTATTTTATCTTGTGTACCTACTCATTGATTGTTAACAATTTGTCATGTATTTATAACCTTTCTCTTAAAAATTCCTTTTTCCTGATAACCTACTTCTATGTTCTCAAACTTCTGCAGTTTGGTGATCAAGATGGAACAGGCTCTGAAGTACTTCTTCAACATCCGCTGGGGGTTGTGTGTAGCAACGATGTCATAATTTATATTGCGGATTGCTACAATCACGAGGTAGATCAGACCAAATTACTTTTGCAATCACTATAGCCCTGACATGCTGTGTATCTTTAGAGAGAACATCAATTGATTGTATTTGTGTGTGTGTGTAATACTTCAAAGGGGAATATATGTTATGATATTTTATATGTTCCTTTTGTCTTTATGTGCATTTTCCAAATTCTGTCTTTGCTGAAGTTTCTGAATATTCTCTCCTCATTCTTATTTATATATGGTTCTTGTGACACTAAGATTGACTGGTCAGCCAGCAAGTTTCTATTAGTAATTAATATTTCATGTGCAAGCGACTTGGTTTAAACTTTTGTATATATCAGATACTACAATTACCCTTTTTCTTTGAAATCTTGCAAAGGTGTCTTGTCTAATTATTCTCCCATTTACCTGCTTAGGACTTGTACTGGAAAATTCTATAACATTTAGATTTTTGTCATCAAACTTATCTAAAGAATGTTTGGAAGCTTGCATGATACAACCGACTTAGAAAGTAACAAGTAAATTGGACAGACATGCCTTAGCCCAAATACTCGCACTAACTGAATTTCCTACTCTTTTTCTCATTTGTTTTAAATATTGCAGATCAAGAAGTTAGATCCTAACAGTAAAAGAGTTAGCACCATTGCAGGAACATGGAAAGCTGGTTTTGAGTGATGGAATTGCTGCAACAGCTCAGGTTGGTACCAAAATCATCTTCAAGTTGTGAAAGTAGGAACTTTAGTTAATATACGCTTTTGAAGATTATAAATTGCACATTTGAAAAGTTGTTTCATATGCTCTTAATGTAAATGCTCATGTAAATTAATATTAACACAACAAATCAAAACAAATGAAGTCTTGCTTACCTAATAGCCATGGATATATGTTAAAACATATTTATCAATGTTTTGCAGCTCTCTGAACCAATATGTTAAAACATATTTTTTAATGTTTTGCAGCTCTCTGAACCCGCAGGAATTGTTGAAGGGAGCAATGGTTATGCTCTTTTTACTGCAATCTATTTCATTATTCTTTTAAATATTTTCATACATTAATCTTAAAGAATCTAAGAGGATCACACACATACTACATTCATGTCTGCGTACTCATTCCTCTAAAAAAACAATTTACACGAGTTAATATTCCATGTGGTTTTTAAAAATAAACAAACAATATTCATCATCTCAATAAGAAGCCCAATTTTCTGAATTGTTTGCGATGTCTAACCTTGGTTTTTTTGCACTGTTTAGGCAATTATACAGAATTTGGCGCTGTTCTTTACCTCGTTTTACAAGGTAAGGTTTACTTTTTGTTTGATGTCTATCTAGAATTTATGATATAATTATATAATAATGAAGTATAATGGAACCTGGTGAAAGAATTAGGCCTTTCTTAAAGTCTTTTTTATGCATTAATTATCAATTACATCATGCTTGTGGTGGCATATTTAACTAAATTGATTTGATTTTCTCTTTGTTGTTTACTTTTTAATTGTTGAACGCAACGTCGACCTATCCGACGCTATATTATTAATAAAATTGACTTTTATTTAATTGTCCACTTTTATTAGTTGACAGTTGTGTCGGCTTGGCTGACACTAACTAATTTTTTTACTACTTTAGCGCCGACCGGACCGACGCAATAGAATTTTTTCAGATGACATGTCAACGAATATTAACTAGTGTCGGGTGTTTTATTTTGTTGGTAGCGTCGGCTTAGAGTAGGTCTGACGGATGCTATATTAGCATCAGATGGTATTTGGCCGACACTATCAATTAGCTTCGAACGTTTTAGCCTAGGCCCAACACAGACGCTAATCGGACACTAAATCAATGTTAGCATCGACTTTTGGCCTTTTAGCGTGGGCTTTTGGCAGACGCTTAAAATCAGTTTTTCTAATAGTGTTAACCCATTAGCTACTACTTTTATTCTAAGTAAGTCCCCATACCCGAACTAGTTTTAAATAAATTAGCAAAAAGAATCCAACTTAGTTAAACACAACTCAACCCCCTTTCTCGTGTTTGCAGCTTCAATAAGTATCAGAGTTCAGTTTCAAAAATTAGCACTTTACATTGGTTGGTCAAAGATCCAAGGATTCAACAATGTCTGGATTTGGTGAAGAAGCTGTTGGAGGAAATATCAACATAACACCTTTATTTGATGGTGAACGATTTGAGTATTGGAATGACATGCTTAAGAGTTTCTTTATCTCACAAGGTCCTAAACTTTGGAATTTAGTCGAAGATGGCTACACTACTCCAACAAATTCTGATAGGACTGAAATTTCAAGGAAATAGATGGATGTTGAACAAAAGAAGATATACAAGATGCATCACAAGTCAAAAATATTCATGATCAATGCAATCACCTTCAAATAATTTGATAAGTGCACTAACAAAAAAATAGCAAAAAGAAAGTTCAAGAAGCAAAGACCAACCTCCTGAAAGTATGAGTTTTCCAAACTTTGGTTTCATGATTAAAGGTACTTGAGAAGAGTTATACTACTGTTGATCATGTAAAGAAATTTTTTAGGAGTATGTCAAGTAAGTGGAGACCTAAGATTACCACTATTTCAGAAACTAATGATCTCAATACTCTTAATTTGGAAGAATTGATTAGCTCCTTGAGATCACATGAAATTGAGCTTGCAGGGGATGAGCCCAAGAAGAAGCAGCCCCCTTTGGTCTTTGAATCCAAGCAGAAGATGGTTTTGTAGGCAACAACAGAATTAGAGGATAATGATTCAGATGATCAGAATATGAACTCATAGGATGAGGAGTTGGCTTTCATATCCAAAAAAATTCAGAAGAGGAAGGATGAAAAATCTGACAAGAAAAACATCAAATACTACACATGCAATGAGCTTGGACATGTCAAGTCTAAATGACCAAATTTGGAAAAGAGGAAACATCCGAGGAAATATTTCAAACCCAAGAAGAAGTTTTTGATGGCTACATTATGATTATGATGAATCATTTGATGATGAAGAGCAAGCAGTTTTGGCTCTGTAGCTCATACCAACAATGACTCTAGATCCAACACAGACACTGATTCTAACTCTAGAAGTGAATTAGTTGATGAAGAAATTGAGTTATTTTTCTTACTTAACCGATTTGATTTAATTAATGTCATAAATGATTTCTTAAATAAAAACCCCAAGTTTTCTCTAAAATAGAAAACACTTAGGAAAGTAAATGAAAACTTAACTAAAGAAATGAAGGCCTTAAAAACTGAAAGTGTTGTGGTTAAATATGAAAATAAAACCTTGAAGATAATATTGTTTCAAAATCTTTAGAAAATGTCACATGTAATTCTGATAAATATGAAGAAGCATTCCAAGACTTTCTAGCTAATAGTATTGAAGAAATAGTAATTGAACCTAAACTTATTCCCTCTGATATTATGTGTGTTGTGTTCTCTAAGAAAGTTCACTTTAAATTATCTTGTCTCATGTTAAATACAAGGAAAAACAAGAAACCTTTCAAGACTAACAAGCCAAGACCCCAACAAAATTTAGGTATCTAAGAACAAAATTATCTATGTTGCAAATGTCCTCAACAATCGAGTTAAAAACCCAATCATGGTATCTGAACAGTAAATGCTCGCGACATATGACGAGAAAAAAGTCTATGTTGTAAAACCTAAGATTGATCAAATGAGACACGATAACTTTTGGAAGAAAGCACATAAATGTCAAATCAGGGGGCAAGGCACAGTTGGTATGGCACCTCTCCTATTAAAGATGTGTTGTTTGTTAAAGGTCTTAAACATAATTTATTAAGTATTAGACAATTAAATGATAATAATTATGATATTATATTTAATAAAAAAACATGAAAGGCAATTAGTTTTTACAAGTCATAGTCAAAATAACATATATAAGATAAATTTGTATAGTCTAGAGAAACAAGATGTTAAATGTCTGAAGTTAGTAAATGAAGAGAAATTAATTTGGCACAAAAGGTTAGGTCATGCAAACCTTATATTAATCTTAAAATTGAATAAACTTCAACTAGTTAGAGTTCTACCTAAGCTTAGCTACAAAACTTAAATCATGTGTGAAACTTGTCAAAATGGAAAATATAGAACTCCTTTATCCCTAAGAACTTCGTTTCTACATCAAAACCCTTTCAACTCTTACATATAGATCTCTTTGGGCCAGTGAAAACAACCTCATTAAATGGAAATAAGTATGGCTTTGTGATAGTAGATGATTACAGTAGGTGGACTTGGGTAAAATTATTAAGAAATAAATATGAATGCAACAAAAGTGTTTACTGCATTTAGCAAACAAGTAATAACGAAAAGGGTCTTAAGATTGTACTAGTTAGAAGTGATCTTGGAGGAGAATTTGAAAACAAGTTCTTTGAAAGTTTTTATGATGAGAATGAAATCTCTCATAATTTCTCCTTTGTCAGAACACCACAACAAAATGGAGTTGTAGAAAGAAAGAATAGATCAATTCAAGAAATGGCCAGAATCATGCCCAATGAGATGATTATTGCAAAATATTTTTGGGTAGATGCCATTAACATTGCATGCTATATTCAAAATAAAATCTTAATTAGGTTAAATTATTTAATAAAACACCATATGAATTATGGAAAGGTAAAAAGCCTAACATCTCTTACTTTAAACAATTTAGTTGTACTTGTTATATGTTAAACACTAATGACAACCTTGGCATGTTTGATTCTAGATCACAAAAGTGCACCTTTATAAAAGCTTATAGAGTGTTTAATTGGGAAACCTAGATCGGAAGAGTCAATACATGTTAAATTTGATGACAAATAGCTTGACCTTAAAAAGTTAAAGTAAGTTGATGATAATGCATGTTTAGTGGAACTAGAGAAAGCATATGCAGAAAAACCAGAAGAACTTGATAGATTAGAGGATAAAAGTAAATAAGAAAAAGATGACAAATGATAATAAGATGAATTTGATCAAGTCAGTAGCAGTCAAGATAAGTCAAAAGGGAGATCTGGATGGAAGTACAAGTCAATCCATCCTGAAACTTTGATAATTGGAAATGAAAATAATTCTTTGAAGACTTGATCATCAGTGAAAGACACAAACTTTTTTGGTCTACTATCATTAATTGAACCTACATGTGTTGATGAAGCACTAGAAGATGATGGATGGATCCTTGCAATGCAAGAAGAGTTAAATGAATTTAAAAGAATTGATGTTTGGGATCTAGTACCTAGACCAAAGAAAAACATTATTGGAACCAAGTGGATTTTCAAAAACAAGCTAAATGAAAAAGGAGAAGTGGTAAAAAACAAGGCAAAACTTGTTGCACAAGACTATCGTTAGCAAGCTTGACTACACTGAGATACTTGCTCTGGTGGCCAGGTTAGAATCTATTTGTATCATATTATCTTTTGTTGCTTATAATAACATTACATTATTTTAAATTGATGTTAAAAGTGCATTTCTAAATGGGTATATAAGTGAAGAAGTCTGTAACACCCCGTTTTTCAAAGCGAGGGTATATTTTTTTTTTTTTTTTTTTAAAAGTAATTAAAAACGAACAAAGAAATAAATCAGGAAATGCTTTTGGATAAATAATTGAGTCATTATAATTTACAAGCAGCGGAAAAGTTTCTCCAATTACAAATCCAAAACATTTCTACATAAACATCAAATGGTACATGGAACCCATTCAAAGATGATATAAAACTGATAATATTTGTATAAGTACAGTTTTCCAAAACTAAAATACTCCAAACCAAAAAGAAGGACCCCTAGTCCCTATACATCATCCTAATCTGATCATCCTACCAAAAACTATACACCCTGAGTAATCTCCACGCGCCCCGTGAGATCCTCCTAACACAACCGCAGTCAAGCATTCCCATCTCCATCCCTGTCCGTAGGGTACGAACCAGTAGGGCCGTCCTGACTCTCATCTGAGGGCAAAGCCCAGATTTCCACAATAGTGTAAAGGGTCACCAACCAGAAAATAACAGATAACACATAGCAATTAAGTTTTTGAATGCTCAAAACAACTTTTTAACTAAGCATGCACCTTAACAGGATTTTCAATGTGCGAAAAGTTCATACATTACATTGCCAATGAAAATGAAGGTAAAATGCAGTTCTCGATCTCCTAATTAACACATGATAAAACAAAACATGGATAGATTCATGAGCAATTAATCATACAACTAAAAATGAGGATTTTCACTGAGCCAATCGATTGGGCAATCGATTGGGGTGAAGATTTTTAATGAAAACAGAATCCTGGGCTGAATTCAATCGATTGGTAAATCGATTGATTGGTTCCTGAGCCCCTGGTTTCGAGCCAATCGATTTCCTAATCGATTTGGTGAGGGATTCTTAATGAAAACAGAATCCTGGGCTGAATTCAATCGATTGGTAAATCGATTGATTGGTTCCTGAGCCCCTGACTTAAGGCCTAATCGATTGGGCAATCGATTTCGAAAGGGATTTTAAAAAGGCTGATTTACAAAATCGATTGGCTAATCGATTTTGTTCATTTGGCCAAGCCCCTGTCTTCCATCCAATCGATTGGGAAATCGATTTCCCTGATCAGTTTTCCAAAAATTCATGAATTAACCTAAGTCATTCCTAATCAAGTCCACAACCTAACACTTAGCAATTCCTACGCGATTACTACGACACACAAAGGTTCGATAACCATCATACTCACACACAATACACAACACATAGCACTTAACACCTTCATCTCAGTTATCACGATAAATCAAAATTCGAATCACTCAATCATAAACTCAAATCAAACATGACTCGCGTGCCAGGCACCCTAATGCAATGCGTATATGCCAAAATGCATGGACTCGGAATTCCAAACCAAAACCCTCCTCGAAGGGCCGTAAATCATAATTGTACCGCCTATCGCAGGCCAAAGTACCAATTACCGAGGTGCCACCTATCACGGGTCAGCACGATTTACTAAAATGCGTAAATCATAAACGTACCACCTATCACGGGTCAGTACAGTTTACCGAGGTGTCACCTATCACGGGTCAACACGATTTACTAAAAGAAAAAGCGGAAATCGTAAATGTACCACCTATCACGGGTCAGTACAGTTACCATGGTGTCACCTATCACGGGTCAACACGATTTACTAAAAGAAAAAGCGGGAATCGTAAATGTACCACCTATCACGGGTCAGTACAGTTACCATGGTGTCACCTATCACGGGTCAACACGATTTACTAAAAGAAAAAGCGGGAATCGTAAACGTACCGCCTATCACAGACCAGTACTGTTTACCTAGGTGCCACCTATCACGGGTCAGCACAATCCACCAAAAATGTAAATCGTAAATGTACCACCTATCACGGGTCAGTACAGTTACCATGGTGTCACCTATCACGGGTCAACACGATTTACTAAAAGAAAAAGCGGGAATCGTAAACGTACCGCCTATCACAGACCAGTACTGTTTACCTAGGTGCCACCTATCACGGGTCAGCACAATTCACCAAAAACGTAAATCGTAAATGTACCACCTATCACGGGTCAGTACAGTTACCATGGTGTCACCTATCACGGGTCAACACGATTTACCAAAAAGTAAATCGTAAACGTACCACCTATCACGGGTCAGTACAGTTACCATGGTGTCACCTATCACGGGTCAACACGATTTACCAAAAAGTAAATCGTAAACGTACCACCTATCACGGGTCAGTACAGTTACCATGGTGTCACCTATCACGGGTCAACACGATTTACCAAAAAGTAAATCGTAAACGTACCACCTATCACGGGTCAGTACAGTTACCATGGTGTCACCTATCACGGGTCAACGCGATTTACTAAATAGTAACTCGTAAACGTACCACCTATCACGGGTCAGTACAGTTACCATGGTGTCACCTATCACGGGTCAACTCGATTTTCTAAATAGTAACTCGTAAACGTACCACCTATCACGGGTCAGTACAGTTTACCAAGGTGTCACCTATCACGGGTCGACACAATTTACCAAATGAAATGCATGAGCATACACAGACTCCATTCACAACAATCGTTAAGCAAATGCAGATATTAAAAGATTCCCCATTTTTAATACCCATTTAACTTAAACGACTTTCAAACAACATTAATTAAATAAGTCATTAAGAGATTCCCCGTTCTTAATACCGATTTAACTTAATGATTTTCAAAACAAAACGTTAAGCAAACAGTCATATTAAGAGATTCCCCATTCTTAATACTCATTTACCGAAACGACTTTCAAACAACATTAATTAAATAAGTCATTAAGAGATTCCCCGTTCTTAATACCGATTTAACTTAATGATTTTCAAAACAAAACGTTAAGCAAACAGTCATATTAAGAGATTCCCCATTCTTAATACTCATTTACCGAAACGACTTTCAAACAACATTAATTAAATAAGTCATTAAGAGATTCCCCGTTCTTAATACCGATTTAACTTAATGATTTTCAAAACAAAACGTTAAGCAAACAGTCATATTAAGAGATTCCCCATTCTTAATATACTTTTGACTTAAACGATTTTCTCGCAAAACATTCAGTAAACGAGTCATTAAGAGATTCCCCATTCTTAATACTCATTTACCGAAACGACTTTCAAACAACATTAATTAAATAAGTCATTAAGAGATTCCCCGTTCTTAATACCGATTTAACTTAATGATTTTCAAAACAAAACGTTAAGCAAACAGTCATATTAAGAGATTCCCCATTCTTAATACTCATTTACCGAAACGATTTTCAAAAACGATAGTTAAGTAACCGAGACATTAAGAGATTCCCCATTCTCAACGCCCAGTTAACTTAAACATTTTCCTCAAATACACATTAAGTAAACCGAGGTATTAAAAGATTCCCCATTTTTAATACCCATTTAACTTAAACGACTTTCAAACAACATTAATTAAATAAGTCATTAAGAGATTCCCCGTTCTTAATACCGATTTAACTTAATGATTTTCAAAACAAAACGTTAAGCAAACAGTCATATTAAGAGATTCCCCATTCTTAATACTCATTTACCGAAACGACTTTCAAACAACATTAATTAAATAAGTCATTAAGAGATTCCCCGTTCTCAATACCGATTTAACTTAATGATTTTCAAAACAAAACGTTAAGCAAACAGTCATATTAAGAGATTCCCCATTCTTAATACTCATTTACCGAAACGACTTTCAAACAACATTAATTAAATAAGTCATTAAGAGATTCCCCGTTCTTAATACCGATTTAACTTAATGATTTTCAAAACAAAACGTTAAGCAAACAGTCATATTAAGAGATTCCCCATTCTTAATACTCATTTACCGAAACGACTTTCAAACAACATTAATTAAATAAGTCATTAAGAGATTCCCCGTTCTCAATACCGATTTAACTTAATGATTTTCAAAACAAAACGTTAAGCAAACAGTCATATTAAGAGATTCCCCATTCTTAATACTCATTTACCGAAACGACTTTCAAACAACATTAATTAAATAAGTCATTAAGAGATTCCCCGTTCTCAATACCGATTTAACTTAATGATTTTCAAAACAAAACGTTAAGCAAACAGTCATATTAAGAGATTCCCCATTCTTAATACTCATTTACCGAAACGACTTTCAAACAACATTAATTAAATAAGTCATTAAGAGATTCCCCGTTCTTAATACCGATTTAACTTAATGATTTTCAAAACAAAACGTTAAGCAAACAGTCATATTAAGAGATTCCCCATTCTTAATACTCATTTACCGAAACGACTTTCAAACAACATTAATTAAATAAGTCATTAAGAGATTCCCCGTTCTTAATACCGATTTAACTTAATGATTTTCAAAACAAAACGTTAAGCAAACAGTCATATTAAGAGATTCCCCATTCTTAATACTCATTTACCGAAACGACTTTCAAACAACATTAATTAAATAAGTCATTAAGAGATTCCCCGTTCTCAATACCGATTTAACTTAATGATTTTCAAAACAAAACGTTAAGCAAACAGTCATATTAAGAGATTCCCCATTCTTAATACTCATTTACCGAAACGACTTTCAAACAACATTAATTAAATAAGTCATTAAGAGATTCCCCGTTCTCAATACCGATTTAACTTAATGATTTTCAAAACAAAACGTTAAGCAAACAGTCATATTAAGAGATTCCCCATTCTTAATACTCATTTACCGAAACGACTTTCAAACAACATTAATTAAATAAGTCATTAAGAGATTCCCCGTTCTCAATACCGATTTAACTTAATGATTTTCAAAACAAAACGTTAAGCAAACAGTCATATTAAGAGATTCCCCATTCTTAATACTCATTTACCGAAACGACTTTCAAACAACATTAATTAAATAAGTCATTAAGAGATTCCCCGTTCTTAATACCGATTTAACTTAATGATTTTCAAAACAAAACGTTAAGCAAACAGTCATATTAAGAGATTCCCCATTCTTAATACTCATTTACCGAAACGACTTTCAAACAACATTAATTAAATAAGTCATTAAGAGATTCCCCGTTCTTAATACCGATTTAACTTAATGATTTTCAAAACAAAACGTTAAGCAAACAGTCATATTAAGAGATTCCCCATTCTTAATACTCATTTACCGAAACGACTTTCAAACAACATTAATTAAATAAGTCATTAAGAGATTCCCCGTTCTCAATACCGATTTAACTTAATGATTTTCAAAACAAAACGTTAAGCAAACAGTCATATTAAGAGATTCCCCATTCTTAATACTCATTTACCGAAACGACTTTCAAACAACATTAATTAAATAAGTCATTAAGAGATTCCCCGTTCTCAATACCGATTTAACTTAATGATTTTCAAAACAAAACGTTAAGCAAACAGTCATATTAAGAGATTCCCCATTCTTAATACTCATTTACCGAAACGACTTTCAAACAACATTAATTAAATAAGTCATTAAGAGATTCCCCGTTCTCAATACCGATTTAACTTAATGATTTTCAAAACAAAACGTTAAGCAAACAGTCATATTAAGAGATTCCCCATTCTTAATACTCATTTACCGAAACGACTTTCAAACAACATTAATTAAATAAGTCATTAAGAGATTCCCCGTTCTTAATACCGATTTAACTTAATGATTTTCAAAACAAAACGTTAAGCAAACAGTCATATTAAGAGATTCCCCATTCTTAATACTCATTTACCGAAACGACTTTCAAACAACATTAATTAAATAAGTCATTAAGAGATTCCCCGTTCTTAATACCGATTTAACTTAATGATTTTCAAAACAAAACGTTAAGCAAACAGTCATATTAAGAGATTCCCCATTCTTAATACTCATTTACCGAAACGACTTTCAAACAACATTAATTAAATAAGTCATTAAGAGATTCCCCGTTCTCAATACCGATTTAACTTAATGATTTTCAAAACAAAACGTTAAGCAAACAGTCATATTAAGAGATTCCCCATTCTTAATACTCATTTACCGAAACGACTTTCAAACAACATTAATTAAATAAGTCATTAAGAGATTCCCCGTTCTCAATACCGATTTAACTTAATGATTTTCAAAACAAAACGTTAAGCAAACAGTCATATTAAGAGATTCCCCATTCTTAATACTCATTTACCGAAACGACTTTCAAACAACATTAATTAAATAAGTCATTAAGAGATTCCCCGTTCTCAATACCGATTTAACTTAATGATTTTCAAAACAAAACGTTAAGCAAACAGTCATATTAAGAGATTCCCCATTCTTAATACTCATTTACCGAAACGACTTTCAAACAACATTAATTAAATAAGTCATTAAGAGATTCCCCGTTCTTAATACCGATTTAACTTAATGATTTTCAAAACAAAACGTTAAGCAAACAGTCATATTAAGAGATTCCCCATTCTTAATACTCATTTACCGAAACGACTTTCAAACAACATTAATTAAATAAGTCATTAAGAGATTCCCCGTTCTTAATACCGATTTAACTTAATGATTTTCAAAACAAAACGTTAAGCAAACAGTCATATTAAGAGATTCCCCATTCTTAATACTCATTTACCGAAACGACTTTCAAACAACATTAATTAAATAAGTCATTAAGAGATTCCCCGTTCTCAATACCGATTTAACTTAATGATTTTCAAAACAAAACGTTAAGCAAACAGTCATATTAAGAGATTCCCCATTCTTAATACTCATTTACCGAAACGACTTTCAAACAACATTAATTAAATAAGTCATTAAGAGATTCCCCGTTCTCAATACCGATTTAACTTAATGATTTTCAAAACAAAACGTTAAGCAAACAGTCATATTAAGAGATTCCCCATTCTTAATACTCATTTACCGAAACGACTTTCAAACAACATTAATTAAATAAGTCATTAAGAGATTCCCCGTTCTCAATACCGATTTAACTTAATGATTTTCAAAACAAAACGTTAAGCAAACAGTCATATTAAGAGATTCCCCATTCTTAATACTCATTTACCGAAACGACTTTCAAACAACATTAATTAAATAAGTCATTAAGAGATTCCCCGTTCTTAATACCGATTTAACTTAATGATTTTCAAAACAAAACGTTAAGCAAACAGTCATATTAAGAGATTCCCCATTCTTAATACTCATTTACCGAAACGACTTTCAAACAACATTAATTAAATAAGTCATTAAGAGATTCCCCGTTCTTAATACCGATTTAACTTAATGATTTTCAAAACAAAACGTTAAGCAAACAGTCATATTAAGAGATTCCCCATTCTTAATACTCATTTACCGAAACGACTTTCAAACAACATTAATTAAATAAGTCATTAAGAGATTCCCCGTTCTCAATACCGATTTAACTTAATGATTTTCAAAACAAAACGTTAAGCAAACAGTCATATTAAGAGATTCCCCATTCTTAATACTCATTTACCGAAACGACTTTCAAACAACATTAATTAAATAAGTCATTAAGAGATTCCCCGTTCTCAATACCGATTTAACTTAATGATTTTCAAAACAAAACGTTAAGCAAACAGTCATATTAAGAGATTCCCCATTCTTAATACTCATTTACCGAAACGACTTTCAAACAACATTAATTAAATAAGTCATTAAGAGATTCCCCGTTCTCAATACCGATTTAACTTAATGATTTTCAAAACAAAACGTTAAGCAAACAGTCATATTAAGAGATTCCCCATTCTTAATACTCATTTACCGAAACGACTTTCAAACAACATTAATTAAATAAGTCATTAAGAGATTCCCCGTTCTTAATACCGATTTAACTTAATGATTTTCAAAACAAAACGTTAAGCAAACAGTCATATTAAGAGATTCCCCATTCTTAATACTCATTTACCGAAACGACTTTCAAACAACATTAATTAAATAAGTCATTAAGAGATTCCCCGTTCTTAATACCGATTTAACTTAATGATTTTCAAAACAAAACGTTAAGCAAACAGTCATATTAAGAGATTCCCCATTCTTAATACTCATTTACCGAAACGACTTTCAAACAACATTAATTAAATAAGTCATTAAGAGATTCCCCGTTCTCAATACCGATTTAACTTAATGATTTTCAAAACAAAACGTTAAGCAAACAGTCATATTAAGAGATTCCCCATTCTTAATACTCATTTACCGAAACGACTTTCAAACAACATTAATTAAATAAGTCATTAAGAGATTCCCCGTTCTCAATACCGATTTAACTTAATGATTTTCAAAACAAAACGTTAAGCAAACAGTCATATTAAGAGATTCCCCATTCTTAATACTCATTTACCGAAACGACTTTCAAACAACATTAATTAAATAAGTCATTAAGAGATTCCCCGTTCTCAATACCGATTTAACTTAATGATTTTCAAAACAAAACGTTAAGCAAACAGTCATATTAAGAGATTCCCCATTCTTAATACTCATTTACCGAAACGACTTTCAAACAACATTAATTAAATAAGTCATTAAGAGATTCCCCGTTCTTAATACCGATTTAACTTAATGATTTTCAAAACAAAACGTTAAGCAAACAGTCATATTAAGAGATTCCCCATTCTTAATACTCATTTACCGAAACGACTTTCAAACAACATTAATTAAATAAGTCATTAAGAGATTCCCCGTTCTTAATACCGATTTAACTTAATGATTTTCAAAACAAAACGTTAAGCAAACAGTCATATTAAGAGATTCCCCATTCTTAATACTCATTTACCGAAACGACTTTCAAACAACATTAATTAAATAAGTCATTAAGAGATTCCCCGTTCTCAATACCGATTTAACTTAATGATTTTCAAAACAAAACGTTAAGCAAACAGTCATATTAAGAGATTCCCCATTCTTAATACTCATTTACCGAAACGACTTTCAAACAACATTAATTAAATAAGTCATTAAGAGATTCCCCGTTCTCAATACCGATTTAACTTAATGATTTTCAAAACAAAACGTTAAGCAAACAGTCATATTAAGAGATTCCCCATTCTTAATACTCATTTACCGAAACGACTTTCAAACAACATTAATTAAATAAGTCATTAAGAGATTCCCCGTTCTCAATACCGATTTAACTTAATGATTTTCAAAACAAAACGTTAAGCAAACAGTCATATTAAGAGATTCCCCATTCTTAATACTCATTTACCGAAACGACTTTCAAACAACATTAATTAAATAAGTCATTAAGAGATTCCCCGTTCTTAATACCGATTTAACTTAATGATTTTCAAAACAAAACGTTAAGCAAACAGTCATATTAAGAGATTCCCCATTCTTAATACTCATTTACCGAAACGACTTTCAAACAACATTAATTAAATAAGTCATTAAGAGATTCCCCGTTCTTAATACCGATTTAACTTAATGATTTTCAAAACAAAACGTTAAGCAAACAGTCATATTAAGAGATTCCCCATTCTTAATACTCATTTACCGAAACGACTTTCAAACAACATTAATTAAATAAGTCATTAAGAGATTCCCCGTTCTCAATACCGATTTAACTTAATGATTTTCAAAACAAAACGTTAAGCAAACAGTCATATTAAGAGATTCCCCATTCTTAATACTCATTTACCGAAACGACTTTCAAACAACATTAATTAAATAAGTCATTAAGAGATTCCCCGTTCTCAATACCGATTTAACTTAATGATTTTCAAAACAAAACGTTAAGCAAACAGTCATATTAAGAGATTCCCCATTCTTAATACTCATTTACCGAAACGACTTTCAAACAACATTAATTAAATAAGTCATTAAGAGATTCCCCGTTCTCAATACCGATTTAACTTAATGATTTTCAAAACAAAACGTTAAGCAAACAGTCATATTAAGAGATTCCCCATTCTTAATACTCATTTACCGAAACGACTTTCAAACAACATTAATTAAATAAGTCATTAAGAGATTCCCCGTTCTTAATACCGATTTAACTTAATGATTTTCAAAACAAAACGTTAAGCAAACAGTCATATTAAGAGATTCCCCATTCTTAATACTCATTTACCGAAACGACTTTCAAACAACATTAATTAAATAAGTCATTAAGAGATTCCCCGTTCTTAATACCGATTTAACTTAATGATTTTCAAAACAAAACGTTAAGCAAACAGTCATATTAAGAGATTCCCCATTCTTAATACTCATTTACCGAAACGACTTTCAAACAACATTAATTAAATAAGTCATTAAGAGATTCCCCGTTCTCAATACCGATTTAACTTAATGATTTTCAAAACAAAACGTTAAGCAAACAGTCATATTAAGAGATTCCCCATTCTTAATACTCATTTACCGAAACGACTTTCAAACAACATTAATTAAATAAGTCATTAAGAGATTCCCCGTTCTCAATACCGATTTAACTTAATGATTTTCAAAACAAAACGTTAAGCAAACAGTCATATTAAGAGATTCCCCATTCTTAATACTCATTTACCGAAACGACTTTCAAACAACATTAATTAAATAAGTCATTAAGAGATTCCCCGTTCTCAATACCGATTTAACTTAATGATTTTCAAAACAAAACGTTAAGCAAACAGTCATATTAAGAGATTCCCCATTCTTAATACTCATTTACCGAAACGACTTTCAAACAACATTAATTAAATAAGTCATTAAGAGATTCCCCGTTCTTAATACCGATTTAACTTAATGATTTTCAAAACAAAACGTTAAGCAAACAGTCATATTAAGAGATTCCCCATTCTTAATACTCATTTACCGAAACGACTTTCAAACAACATTAATTAAATAAGTCATTAAGAGATTCCCCGTTCTTAATACCGATTTAACTTAATGATTTTCAAAACAAAACGTTAAGCAAACAGTCATATTAAGAGATTCCCCATTCTTAATACTCATTTACCGAAACGACTTTCAAACAACATTAATTAAATAAGTCATTAAGAGATTCCCCGTTCTCAATACCGATTTAACTTAATGATTTTCAAAACAAAACGTTAAGCAAACAGTCATATTAAGAGATTCCCCATTCTTAATACTCATTTACCGAAACGACTTTCAAACAACATTAATTAAATAAGTCATTAAGAGATTCCCCGTTCTCAATACCGATTTAACTTAATGATTTTCAAAACAAAACGTTAAGCAAACAGTCATATTAAGAGATTCCCCATTCTTAATACTCATTTACCGAAACGACTTTCAAACAACATTAATTAAATAAGTCATTAAGAGATTCCCCGTTCTCAATACCGATTTAACTTAATGATTTTCAAAACAAAACGTTAAGCAAACAGTCATATTAAGAGATTCCCCATTCTTAATACTCATTTACCGAAACGACTTTCAAACAACATTAATTAAATAAGTCATTAAGAGATTCCCCGTTCTTAATACCGATTTAACTTAATGATTTTCAAAACAAAACGTTAAGCAAACAGTCATATTAAGAGATTCCCCATTCTTAATACTCATTTACCGAAACGACTTTCAAACAACATTAATTAAATAAGTCATTAAGAGATTCCCCGTTCTTAATACCGATTTAACTTAATGATTTTCAAAACAAAACGTTAAGCAAACAGTCATATTAAGAGATTCCCCATTCTTAATACTCATTTACCGAAACGACTTTCAAACAACATTAATTAAATAAGTCATTAAGAGATTCCCCGTTCTCAATACCGATTTAACTTAATGATTTTCAAAACAAAACGTTAAGCAAACAGTCATATTAAGAGATTCCCCATTCTTAATACTCATTTACCGAAACGACTTTCAAACAACATTAATTAAATAAGTCATTAAGAGATTCCCCGTTCTCAATACCGATTTAACTTAATGATTTTCAAAACAAAACGTTAAGCAAACAGTCATATTAAGAGATTCCCCATTCTTAATACTCATTTACCGAAACGACTTTCAAACAACATTAATTAAATAAGTCATTAAGAGATTCCCCGTTCTCAATACCGATTTAACTTAATGATTTTCAAAACAAAACGTTAAGCAAACAGTCATATTAAGAGATTCCCCATTCTTAATACTCATTTACCGAAACGACTTTCAAACAACATTAATTAAATAAGTCATTAAGAGATTCCCCGTTCTTAATACCGATTTAACTTAATGATTTTCAAAACAAAACGTTAAGCAAACAGTCATATTAAGAGATTCCCCATTCTTAATACTCATTTACCGAAACGACTTTCAAACAACATTAATTAAATAAGTCATTAAGAGATTCCCCGTTCTTAATACCGATTTAACTTAATGATTTTCAAAACAAAACGTTAAGCAAACAGTCATATTAAGAGATTCCCCATTCTTAATACTCATTTACCGAAACGACTTTCAAACAACATTAATTAAATAAGTCATTAAGAGATTCCCCGTTCTCAATACCGATTTAACTTAATGATTTTCAAAACAAAACGTTAAGCAAACAGTCATATTAAGAGATTCCCCATTCTTAATACTCATTTACCGAAACGACTTTCAAACAACATTAATTAAATAAGTCATTAAGAGATTCCCCGTTCTCAATACCGATTTAACTTAATGATTTTCAAAACAAAACGTTAAGCAAACAGTCATATTAAGAGATTCCCCATTCTTAATACTCATTTACCGAAACGACTTTCAAACAACATTAATTAAATAAGTCATTAAGAGATTCCCCGTTCTCAATACCGATTTAACTTAATGATTTTCAAAACAAAACGTTAAGCAAACAGTCATATTAAGAGATTCCCCATTCTTAATACTCATTTACCGAAACGACTTTCAAACAACATTAATTAAATAAGTCATTAAGAGATTCCCCGTTCTTAATACCGATTTAACTTAATGATTTTCAAAACAAAACGTTAAGCAAACAGTCATATTAAGAGATTCCCCATTCTTAATACTCATTTACCGAAACGACTTTCAAACAACATTAATTAAATAAGTCATTAAGAGATTCCCCGTTCTTAATACCGATTTAACTTAATGATTTTCAAAACAAAACGTTAAGCAAACAGTCATATTAAGAGATTCCCCATTCTTAATACTCATTTACCGAAACGACTTTCAAACAACATTAATTAAATAAGTCATTAAGAGATTCCCCGTTCTCAATACCGATTTAACTTAATGATTTTCAAAACAAAACGTTAAGCAAACAGTCATATTAAGCCGTAAAGGCTGAAAACATTGCTTTGTAATGAACTCTAAAAATAATTGCTACAGGAATAGATCCTGTTATCATTTTGTAATTATGAGTTTTGATTTGTAACATAAGAGATTTTAAGATGTTTGGGTCTTTTAAAGATAATTGAAAATTTGGATAACATTCAAACCAAATTGGTCCTTGACATAAACTAGATTCAATTGTACTTATTATTGAATCATGAAAGTTCAAGAACCTTGCGTCTCGTAAGACACACAGGATTGAAGTGTTTAATCCTTCCCTTGTTAAAGGTTTGATTCCGACTTGGACAAGACCTATATGTATAAAATTATAGTTCCTATTGCGGTGTTTTTGGAGAAAGAAGATCTATTGTTTCAAAGGGCGTAGAAAAGGAACATCTCGTTCTTCTGTTTTGATTATGTAATCAGTTTTTAATAGGTTTTTGAAAAGACTAGATTCATAAACCTGATCTTTTTTTATTTTTGGAATTTGCCAATTGTTTATCGATTTTTGAAAATCATTAATAGTAATTTCTTCACTATTGATAGGTTCCTTTTTTCCTGAGAAGTTTTGGGTAGAAGGAGTGGAAAGAGAAGAAGTTTGTAACACCCCGTTTTTCTTAGCGAGGGTATATTTTTTTTTTTTAAAAGAAATTAAAATAAAACAAAGTAAAACAATTGAGGAAATGCTTTTGGATAAATAATTGAGTCATTATAATTTACGCAGCGGAAAAGTTTCTCCAATTATAAATCCAAAACATTTACATAACATCAAATGGTACATGGAACCCATCCAAAGATGATATCAAACTGATAATATTTGTATAAGTACAGTTTTCCAAACTAAAAATACTTCAAACCAAAAAGAAGGACCCCTAGTCCCTATACATCATCCTAATCTGATCATCCTACCAAAAAGCTATACACCCTGAGTAATCTCCACGCGCCCCGTGAGATCCTCCTAACGTAACTGCAGTCAAGCGTTCCCATCTCCATTCCTGTCCGTAGGGTACGAACCGGTAGGGCCGTCCTGACTCTCATCTGAGGGCAAAGCCCAGATTTCCACAATAGTTGTAAAGGGTCACCAACCAGAAAATAACAGTTAACACATAGCAATTAAGTTTTTGAATGCTCAAAACAACTTTTCAACTAAGCATGCACCTTAACAGGATTTTCAATATGCGAAAAGTTCATACAGTACATTGCCAATGAAAATGAAGGTAAAATGCAGTTCTCGATCTCCTAATTAACACATAATAAAACAAGACATGGATAGATTCATGAGCAATTAATCATACAACTAAAACTGAGGATTTTCACTGAGCCAATCGATTGGGCAATCGATTGGGGTGAAGATTTTTAATGAAAATAGAATCCTGGGCTGAATCAATCGATTTGGCAATCGATTGACAGGATAACGGAGCCCCTGACTTAATACCAATCGATTTCCAAATCGATTTCCTGAAGGTTTTTAGTGAAATTTTGAACTCTGGCTTGATTCAATCGATTGGGCAATCGATTGACAGGATAGCTGAGCCCCTGACTTAATGGCCAATCGATTGGGCAATCGATTTCGAAAGGGATTTTTGAAAACTGATTACAAAATCGATTGGCTAATCGATTTTGTTCATTTGGCCAAGCCCCTGACTTCCATCCAATCGATTGGGAAATCGATTTCCCTGATCATTTTTCCAAAAATTCATGAATTAACCTAAGTCATTCCTAATCAAGTTCACAACTTAACACTTAGCAATTTCTACGCGATTACCACGGCAATTGGGATCTCGATAACCATCATACTTACACACAATAATCAACACATAACACTTAGCATTTTCAACGCAATTAACACGATAAATCAAATTCAAATCACTCAATCATAAACTCAAATCAAATACGACTCGCGTGCCAAGCACCCTAATGCAATGCGTATATGCCAAAATGCATGGACTCGGAATTCCAAACCAAAACCCTCCTCGAAGGGCCGTAAATCATAATTGTACCGCCTATCGCAGGCCAAAGTACCAATTACCGAGGTGCCACCTATCACGGGTCAGCACGATTTACTAAAATGCGTAAATCATAAACGTACCACCTATCACGGGTCAGTACAGTTTACCGAGGTGTCACCTATCACGGGTCAACACGATTTACTAAAAGAAAAAGCGGGAATCGTAAACGTACCGCCTATCACAGACCAGTACTGTTTACCTAGGTGCCACCTATCACGGGTCAGCACAATTCACCAAAAATGTAAATCGTAAATGTACCACCTATCACGGGTCAGTACAGTTACCATGGTGTCACCTATCACGGGTCAACACGATTTACTAAAAGAAAAAGCGGGAATCGTAAACGTACCGCCTATCACAGACCAGTACTGTTTACCTAGGTGCCACCTATCACGGGTCAGCACAATTCACCAAAAATGTAAATCGTAAATGTACCACCTATCACGGGTCAGTACAGTTACCATGGTGTCACCTATCACGGGTCAACACGATTTACTAAAATGTAAATCGCAAACGTACAACCTATCACGGGTCCGTACAGTTTACCAAGGTGTCACCTATCACGGGTCGACACAATTTACCAAATGAAATGCATGAGCATACACAGACTCCATTCACAACAATCGTTAAGCAAATGCAGATATTAAAAGATTCCCCATTTTTAATACCCATTTAACTTAAACGACTTTCAAACAACATTAATTAAATAAGTCATTAAGAGATTCCCCGTTCTTAATACCGATTTAACTTAATGATTTTCAAAACAAAACGTTAAGCAAACAGTCATATTAAGAGATTCCCCATTCTTAATACTCATTTACCGAAACGATTTTCAAAAACGATAGTTAAGTAACCGAGACATTAAGAGATTCCCCATTCTCAACGCCCAGTTAACTTAAACATTTTCCTCAAATACACATTAAGTAAACCGAGGTATTAAAAGATTCCCCATTTTTAATACTCGTTTAACTCTAATGGTTTTCAAATTCCACAGAAACAAATTCAAACATACTTTCACATTCAAACCATAATTCACAACAACCACACCAATTAACAAACATCAAGTTTCATTTACCCATAATCATACACAATGACATTCAAATTCATTTACCACGAAACATTCATCACTATAAACAAAACCTAACTCTTAGGGTTTTACCCGTAACGCACTAGTTTGGTTTTTCCCCAAATCGACACATTTAACCCTAACAATTTCCTTCCCACACAACTACAGATAAGTCCCTAATGCAAGTTAGAAGTTTGGAAGGAGCCCTTACCTCAAAGTTAGCTTTATCGAGTGTTTCCGGTTCCGCGAGAAATTCCGGTAGAATCTCCGCTTGCAACGCCGCTTCCAAAGTAGTGCACTAGCACCGTAGCACGGAGGTGAGCAACTTTCCCTTCTATCTCTTCGAGGAATGAGGTTTGGATCAAGGAGAAACTGAGGGGTTTGTGTTTGGATCTCAAAACCGTTTTTCTTCGTTTTCGAATCAAAGAGGAAGAGTGGAGTTGCAAAAATCTTGATCTAACTCACACCCAACCTTGGGTCACTAGCTTTGAAGAAAGGAAGCAACGAAAACGAAAAATGGAGAAAGGATGGATTTTTGGTTAAAGCTCACGTGAGTGCAGAGGAAGAAGATGGAAAATTCTATTTTCCCTCCTTTCTATTTCTTTCCTTTGCTTTTCCTTTCTTCCTTTTTCCTTCCTTCCTTTATATACTATTTTCTTTTCCTTTTCCTTCCTTCTAGTTTTCCTTTCTTTTTCCCTCCAAGCAAACATATGAATATAAAATAAATATAACTTAACAAATATCTCAAAATCTAGATATTTATTAAATTACCGTTTCACCCGAAACGCCTTAAATTAACCATGAAGTATTTACCGCAGTTAAATTCAATTTATTTATCGACGAGAAATTCTATTTGGCATCGAAATATCTTTTTGATTATAAAATTCCAAAATATTATTAACTTTGGCTTAAAAGCCTCCGAGCCAAAATCCAAAATATACCAAAAATACATAAAAGGGTACTTTAAAATTATGGGTCTTACAAAGTCGATGTTAAGTAACCCTCAGGTTTTGTAAGTTCTGAATTTCCAGAGCATGTACTTAAAGTGAGGAAATCATTGTATGGTCTAAAACAAGCTTTTAGAGCATGATATGATAAACTAAGTAACTTCTTGCTTAAAAACAATATTGAAAGAGGACAACCAGACAACACCTTGTTTAGAAAATCAATAGGAGATGACATTCTTATCATTTAAATATATGTTGATGACATTATTTTTGGATCTACTATTGGCACACTTTGTCAAGAATTTGCTAACCTGATGCATCTTGAATTTCAAATGAGTATGATGGGAGAACTTAAGTTCTTCTTAGGGATACAAATTCAACAAAGTAAAAAAGGCATATACATTCATCAAATCAAATAAACAAAAAAACCTCTCAATAAGTTAGAAATGAATGATTGTAAACATATGGTTACACCAATGCACCTTACCTATTCACCTGAGAAGGATGAATCAGGCCAAAAGGTTGATATGAAAACATATAGAGGAATGATTAGATAACTGCTTTACCTTACTACCTCCAGACCTGATATTATATTTTGTGTGTATGCGCAAGATTTCAGGTTGATCCAAGGGAATCTCATTTAACTGTTGTTAAGAGGATCCTTAGATACTTAAATGGTACTACCAACCTTAGATTGTTCTACAAGAAATCTACTAAGTACAATTAAGTGGCTATTGTGATACTGATTATGCTATAGACAAACTTGAGAGAAAAAACACAAGTGAAAACTGCACATTTTTTGGGTGAAAACTTGATCTCTTGGTCAAGCAAAAGACAAAGCACAATTGCAATTTCAACAGCAGCAAGATGTAGTTCTCAATTGTTATGGATGAAACATAAACTAGAAGATTACAAGGTTCTTTAGAGTAACATTCTCATATTATGTGACAACACATCTTCTATTTTCCTAACAAAGAACCCAATTCTACATCCTAGAGTTAAACACATAGAAATCAAACATCACTTTATTAGGGACTTTATTCCAAAAGGAGTACTAAATATCCAGTTTGTAGACATTGTACACCAATGGATTGACATATTCACCAAACCACTAAAACGTTTCACTTTCAAGTTTTTTTTGTTTGATGACAAAAGGGAAAAAATATATTTTAGAACAATAGTGTAGGGAGATAATGAAAAAATTACTTGGAATTAGGGGGAGCCTTAAGTCAAGGGGAGTTAAGTAATAAAAGAAAAATTGTTACCAAAAATACAATTTTCTCATCATCAAAAAGAGGGTGATTGCTGAAACCAAGTTGGTTTTCCACTTATAGTTTTGATGTTACCCATAGTATTTTGTGAGAACAATAAATTTGAATTAATGGCTTCATTAAATATGCAAAAATTTGGAAGCAGACAATCAGAAGAAGGTACTAGAGGAAAGTCACTAGAGAAAGTGACTAGATGATGAGATTAGAGGAACACATTTTATGCATTTGCCTCTAAACATATGCCTCTAAAAGTAATGCGCCTCTGAAGGCTATGAAGATTGCCTCTAATGTATGGGTTTGATGTTCGGGTCTAAAGACTGGATCTAAAGATTTCCTCTAAAGAATGGCTCTGAAATAGAGTCTGAAGACATCATTTGAAGATTGAATTTGAAGCATGCATTCAAAGCCATGCCATGTCTTTAATGTGTACAAACTTTACATGCCTCTGAAGAGTTCATATCAAGGTAAAATTAACTAAGAAGAGATTGTTCAAATCATATATTAAAAGCTCACAATCTGGTAATCAAAATAGGGCAACACACTCCAAATGTTTCATCTAATATGCAACCTCTATTGTTGCCTTGACTCTGAAGTTTCAACAAGGTTATTTGCCCAATGCCACTAATTCTAAGTTATGTAATTCTGCCTCTAACTATCGTTATTCAAGAAACACGACATATCACTCAAACAAGAAAGTCAATGTCTCTAATGGAAAGTCAATGATTGAAATTAAAAGAATTAAGTATGAAAACAAGACTTGGATGGATAAAAAACTTGTGAAGATCCAAAAATAACCCGAATCCATTCCAGCTTAAATCAAGAAAGAGTATGAAAGAATATTTGTGTTTTTGAAGAGAATCTAAAATAAGATTTGATTTAGATTTATAATTGAAGAAAATCTTTGACCAAGTTGAAAAGAAGATATAGTCAAGATTTTTAAGAAGATTTGATCAAGATTTATCGACAAGAAAATATAAATCATTTACAAGAAGATTTGATAAATATTTATCTATAAGAAGATATGATTTATTTACAAGAAGCTTTATTCAATATTTATCACAAGAAGATATGAATTATTTACAAGAACATTTGATCAAGACTTATCTACAAGAAAATATGAATTATTTTCAAGAAGATATGATCATGAATTGTTTACAAGACGAAACACTCACAAGAAGATACATTTATTATTTGCAAAAATATAGAAAATATTTATCAGTACTTAAACATGACAAAAAGATAAAGAGCAAGAGCTCAGAGATACGTCCTTTTATATAGGGCATTAGGGTTTCTGGTAAACGTCTTGATTGCAAGAAATCAACATGAATCATGATATTTTGTTTTCAATCTTTCATAGATTGATTCACCGTTACAGCTTTTTTTGGAAATAGTAGAGGATATCATCATTAGAGTATGTCCCATAGTACTTCTTCAGATGAATAACAGATTCAGGTTGTTGAACAGATGTTACACAAGTTTGTTTTCTTCAAAGCATTCACTATTTAGAGCGTTGACTTTTTGAACTGTTCACTTTTTGATAGGTTGTCATTTCATAATGATTACTTCCATTATAGCATTGACTATCTTGAGTGTTGGCTTTTTATCAGAGTGTTGACTTTTAAACAGATTCAGAAGATCACATGCTTGACATAATTATCAGAGGTAGACAATCACTTGCTTTTTTAGAGGCAAAGTAAATTATTTCCAAAAAATAATTTTGTTACCATCAAAACAAGTAAGGGCCATAGTTTTACAAACCACATTCGTTCTAACAAATTATATTGAAGCTCTTGTTGATTCTATCTAGACAAATAATCATATCTTCGTGTGTGTTGGTTTGCTTTCAAACAAGTGTTGTGATTATTCTGCTACACTTGTTGGTTCTATTACATATATGATATAAATCTATGATACAATTGATAATCTTTGTAAAATAGATCGGCGCTAAGACTTCAATGTTAAAGACAAAAATGTGAGTAAAATAAGTTGAAACGATGCATAAGTAATGAAATGATACCTTAAAAAATTATATTTAATTATTTTAAAATAAAAAAAATTAAATATATTTATGAATAAACTTTTTATAATATTTTAAATATACTTGTAAAAATTTAAGAGGTAAACTTTTCATGTTCATTTGTCGTACTATTAATGCACACATGCTTAACAAATATATTGTTTTCTCTGTATACAGGTATTATTAATTACCAGCAAAAATTAGTACCTACTATTTTTCACTATTTTGATCGTGAAATAAGGACCTTAAATATCAACCTAATTTTATACCGCATACCTATCATGACCATGTTTTTCTCCTTACCACATACAAACAAAACGAACACAACTTTTATACCCGAAAAGGCAACTTATAAACTTTTATCCATATATAAATTGAGCTAATTAAATTAATGAATCCTATACATGATAATTCACTACTGCTACAATCAATTAAAGAAAAAAAATTCAACTATGAGGGCATCAAAGAAAACAATAATTGCGTTGTTGATTTGCTTGGTGATTACTATGGCCTCTGTTAAAAGGACAGAGGCTCTATCTGATTGTGCCAAACAATGCATGCCTGTGTGCTTGAAGGAGGAGGGTGCTACAATCGATGCATGTGGGACAGCTTGTGAGAACTATTGTGCTCAAGTTACTGCGACGGGGAAAACAAAAACTTGATAGTGTAATTGGTTTAGTTATGAAATCGAATCTAGGAGAGGAAACTCAATTGCCAGAATTGTTATTTAAAATAACTTTGTTTTAATAATGATTGCTGTCTTTAACAAAATACATATAGCCGATATGTTGCAACTCTCTTTTTCTTCTTTTATTATAGAAAATTATATTTTTCCAAAATTGAAGGAACAGAAGCCAAAAAACATATAACTTTGATATGATGAAACACCTCTTCGTCTCCTTGAAGAGACATAAGTAACTAATCTTTATTACATCGTAAATATGCGGATAATAAAATATGATTTCTTGTATATATGTAATCGGTAGCACTTTTATTCATTTGTGTCTTATTCAACTTTTCTAAATGAATCAATACATTAATATAAGAATCAATGTTTACTCACATGCTTGACAAAATTACAATTAACTTTTCGAGTTCTAAACATCTCCTCTCAAATTCTCCACTTTTGCTGAAAAATTCCCTTTCCACTCTCTCCCTCTATATATGAACCAAAAATCAATTAATAACAACCACTATTCTGAGAAAATCTTTAGACAGCCCGTTTTTAAGCATTAGACGGCGCTATATATTTCAGCGCTATTAAAAAAATATAGACAACACTTTTTTAAGAATCAAAAGTGTTGTCTAATATAATCTATAACAACATTTTTTAAAGAAAAATGTTGCTAATGTAACCTACAACATCGTTTTTTTAAAGAAAAGCGTTATTTAATATTACCTATAATAGTGCTTTTTATATAAAAAAATTAATGTATAATGTAACCTATACGCACAACCTTATTATAGACACATTGTTAGAGACACGACTATATTAAAGGATAAATGTTGGCCAATATATATAATAAAGGATAGATAAATAATCGATACTATATTAAAGGATAAAACAATCAATACAACACTGAATTAATAATTCGTCACATGATTCTTAATCCAAGCACATATTGACACATCTTTCTTAACTTAACTTCAACTAATTGATCTTCTGAGTAACTCGACATTTGAATTCAACAAAGTACTGAAAATTTAATATAATGCAACTAATTAGATGAAAAATATCGAAATAATATAAAATATATAGAATATAACTAACATATTGTATTTGGACTCACATTTTGATTAGAAGGGACAATCTCTTTCATGAACTCCATAGCATAGTATCCACAATCTATCTCAATTTTTTGACGAGGACACTATATAGATAAAAATATATACCTCAATACAATGATTTACCAGACAAAACTTAAATCTCATGTTAATTGTATAAGACAAAGTTTTTGTAACAATATTTATAATCATACAACAAATGAATATAAAACCTGTATTGGTCTTTGCATAATCTTGTTCGATTTATTCTTCGAAGCATAAGCTTTCATTTGAGCGTAGAATATTTGGATAACTCTAACATATATATATATAAATGAATATATTTAGAATAACCACATATATTTTCTAATCGAGTGATTTGCATAAACACAATGTACTAAATCCAAATGATAAACAACTTCTAATGTGGCATTAATGAAAATCCACACCCAACGCCTCCTAAAAAAATTCAATTAGAAAATCAAGTACAAAAAGAGAAATGAAGGAAAATTTGTTGACCAATTGACGCGGACACACCAATTTTTAATACAAGTACCTTGAACGAAAATATAACATATAGTCACTGATTCATTTATACACAAAAATAATTCATTCGTAAAAGGTTTTTTGGAATACGTTATATATATGGAGATAACAAAAACACATATTTCTTGATGTTTCGAAAGCTCTATCATTTTCTCCTTACTAATACTTTATGCATATGAAACACTAAAAATACCTTTCTCCATTAGTATTTCATGCATGTCCACATTCGTAGACATATTTATTTCTACAAATGTTTCATGATACTGTACAAATCGAGAAACAGGTGCACAATTCTTTTTTAGTGCGAACACTTTAGAAGTCTTGATTTTGTAAAACCTTATTTTTGTGTTGCAACTGACATATTGCTAGGGCCAAACTTCTCATTTTGTCTGGTTTATTGTAGTTTTTGTGTTTGAATATAAAACATCGTGAAATTAAGTTAGTTAATGAATAACTAATGCTTAAATAGTAAAACACATTAACTAAGTGGTTGCCTATAGCATTCCTCTTTACAATATGTATATCAATATACCTGTTTTTTTTGACATGATTGACTTGTTCCCCTCAACAATATCCTTACAATTTACTTTGAATTTTACAGGAATCTAAAAATTGTGTTAAAAATTAGAAATTTCAAGACAAAAAAATTTAGAGACATTAACTAAATATGTTTTTATAACACACCTAAACATCTAGAGAAATAAGATTTATTGGCCATGCCACATAAGATCTTATGGCATCTCCCACCAACCTTCCCTCTCCAACTTCACCAGGTATATCAATGGAGCATCCAACTCTAAAGCAATATCAATTGAGACTCTCGTATAGTCAAAGAGAGTGGTTTATGGTGTAGTATATCTCTCAAGATGTTGTACACCTTTTCCTTACCAACCACACAATAAGTAGGAGATGACAAATTGAGTACACAAGATGATATACCATAAATCAATAATCAATATAAAGCTATTGAACTTTTTAGTTAGACTGCAGTACTTTAATTTATTAATTAATTAACCCAGGAAGATTATTCAAAACAATAAGATTGAACTTTTGTGGACAACTAGATATTGTATCATAACAAATAATTTTGCATTACTTGGATAACATTTAATTTTTGTTGACCATAATACTGAATAACATTTAATATTTTACTAAGTATGTCCTTACAATTGGTGGTGTGTTATGTCTCTTCTTCATATAAAGTCTTCTAATTAATATATATTAATACAAAAAAGATAAGTTTATCATGAATATTTTTACAAGACTTTACCAAATAAATAAATAGTTTTATAAGTAGTGTTATTATATACTTACACATTGTTCATATACTTGTTGAACATCTTCGTTATCTTCACGAGCAACTTTCTAGAATATATGAGGATCAATAGATGTTCGGTTAGATCTTGTCTTTTTTTTTTATCAAAACAATTAAACAAATAATCATAAAAATTAGATTTTATGGTTACCATCTCATACAATATATATATAAGTTGGTTTTATACTTAAAATTTTGCAAAAAATGGATCATCCTCAACGTCAACACGATCAATATCAATATCACCTTCATCCTCCTCTTTATTGTTATTATCACTTATTTTGTTGGTTAAAAGTACTATGGACCATTTTATATTAGCAAGATTATTAACATAGAAAACTTGTTTAACTTGATACACTAAAATAAAAGGCTCATCCTTGTACACCCTATTAAGATCCACCTGCAAAATCTTGACTCATTAGTTCAAACGCCATTTATATTTTCATCCCACTTGCATCCAAAGACATGTACTTGAAACATTGTATAATCTATCTCCCAAATTTTTTCGATGACCCCATAGTATAATAGATTTGCATATGTGGGGTTTCTATCCTTGGAACTTGAGACATGCAAAGCTTCATCTACTAGGGTGACATCGTTATTTTGCATAGTAATTTTACCATCTTCCTTTTTTGTATGAAATGTGTAGCCATTAATTGCATACCCTGTGTAAGAAAATAAATGTAAACTTGGACCATATGCTAACCATTTCAATCTTTCAGAAATTGAAGCAACATTTACAGACAACTTCAAATAAATATCATTTTTTAACCATATTATAAAACTTTGATTATCTTCTCGTGCTATCCAATTTTCATTCTTATTCGGGTTCATACTCCTTAGATACTCCTTGTGTATTTCAACATACTGCTCAACTTCATTGACATTGTGCAAAACATACAAATGTGTCTGCTCTCAGTTTTTCCTTGATATGGTTACTATTTTATTCCCAAATATCCATTTCCATGTTATTCTTTTCAAATTATGAGACTTCAGAAGTCCAGCGAGTTCAACATTAGACAGATATTCAATAGAAAATTCAGCAGTTTCTTCTACAACGTATCGTTCAACAATACAACCCTTGATCAACTTCGACTTTTCACGTAGCCTTTCAATATTTTCATATTAGGTGATCGACACAATTGTGTCTCTTTCACAAGATAAACAGTTAGATAAATCATTATGTCAAATAATTAAGGCAAAAAATAAATCTCAAGATCACACAAAGTAACAACGATTTCTTTTTGCAATAATGGCAAGTTGGTTGGATCAATCAATTTCCTAAAAAAATCTCCCTAAAGAAGAAACATAGTGTAATTATGGCGCATCTAACTTTTTCAAGAAAAATCGAACGTATACTTATTGGTAGTAAATGTTCCATCAGAACATTACAATCATGAGACTTTAAACCCCTTAATTTGAGGTCTTTCATTGATACATAATTTTTAATATTTGAAGAGTACCCTTCTAAAACTATAACTTCATGAAGAAACTTATAGAAAACTATTTTCTCATTTGTTGATAGAGTATGAGCCACTAGTGGTAAGATATGTTCGTTTTCCTTTCTTCATGGGTACCAATTCACTTCTTATTCCCATGCTTATCAAGTCCAGCCTTACATTGATTTCATCCTTAGACTTTCCATGTACATTTAGTAACATACCAATAACACTATGAAATACATTATTTTTTAATATGCATCATTGTTAGAAAATGTAATACATATAATGATTTTCAATATGGAAATAAAAAAAATTGACTTTTTCTTCCACCCACTTTTGATAAGCTCTTCCCCAAAAGTTTTTCCAAATTTATTATTCATATCCTACATCTGATCAAATATTTGATCATTCATTAAGTCAATGCCACAGGAACTCTTCCTACTTTCTAATTTTCCATATAAGGCTTTTCTCCACCAACGATAGTGATGATTAGCATGTAAAAATATGTGATGTCTAAGAAATACATTCTTTTTACAATGTTTCAACCACATCTAATGTGTATTCTCTTCATATATAGGACATGCACACTAGTCTTTAATGTTATATACTGATAGATTATTGTAAGCTAGAAAATTATTAATTGTGTCGAACAATATCACCCTCAAATTAAAATGTTCCTTACTATATCCATTATATACCTCCACACCTATCTCCCACATATTCTTTAAATCGGCAATTAAAGGTGCCAAATGTACGTCTATGTCATTCTCTAGTTGTTTGGACCATGAAATTAACATATACAACATCATGAACTTGCGCTTCATACATATCAATGGAGGTAGGTTATAAATCACTAAAATCACATTCCAGGTGTTGAGTGAGATACTTTGAAGACCATATGGGTTCATTCCATCAATAGACAATATCGAGCGTAGATTTCTTTCTTCTTGTCCAAAATTAGGATAATTGTGATCAATTTTCATCCACTGTCGAGAATCTGCAATGTACCGAAGCTTTTTGTCCTTAATTCTTTCACTTACATGCCATGCGAAGGTTTTTTGCATCACAATCACTACGATACATGCGCCTGAACTTTGGTATTATAGGAAAATACCATACAACTTTCGTAGTAATCAATTGTTTCTTGTATTGAGAGGTATTACATTTAGGACACTTCTTTAACGGTGCGAATTATTTTCGAAACAAAATGCAATTGTTAGAACATGCTTGAATCCTATCATAATTGATGCCAATAGAGAACAAAATTCGTGTGGCTTCGTACATTCAATTAGAAAGAACATTATCCTCGGGCAACATATATTTTAGAAGGATTAATAACTATATGAAGTTTTTATCAGACCATCAATTGTTCACTTTTAAGTTGTACAACTTTAATATTGTAGATAATTATATGAATTTATTGCAACCATCGTATAACGATTTCTCTACATCACTTAACAACCTCTCAAAAATTTCTTGAAAATCATGAATATCTTATTCAACCACATCTGCAATCTCTTCAACTCGATCACAATCATAATTTGTGTCAAAATCGTTTGACACATATGTCACATTATTCCCTAAATCAGCGTTCTCGTTACATATTTCACCATGCATTGTTCAACATATATAGCTTCAATCAATTTTGTTTCTCCCTAAATGCCAATCCAATTCAACTTCATTAACCCGATTTCCATAACAACAATTTAAGCATGGACAAATGATTTGACTAGGGTCTTTGGCGCGTTTGACAACAAACTTAACAAACTCTTTTACTCCATTTTCATATACCTTAGAAAATTGATTGGCGGACATCCATCTTTTGTCCATTGTTTCTTTAAAATTACTTTAACAAAAAGTTAAAAGTTTCTATCTACAAAAGTTACGACAAAAACTTAAATTAAGATAAACTCTAAGAGGAAATTAATAATGAGTGTGTGTGTGTAACGTATTTTTATTAAGAAATTGGAAAAAAAAAAAGAGATATTAGATGTCATTATTAATGATACATGATCAGAAAGCAACAAATGTATTGTTTGTTATAATAATATGGATTATGTAGTCCTAATATGCAAAACAATTTCATATTGTTTGTGGTTTTTAAGTTTTTTTTTTATCATAATCTTAGGGGTTAGCATATCTTACTGTTATAGTTCTCTCTCAATTTTCTTATTTAAAAAGCAATATAGAAATATCCAATGAAAAACAACAACATATGCATCAATCCAATGACAAACAACAACATAAAAACAATAATGAAAGTAGAGTTGACAAACAACGATCTAAATATTTTCTCTGAGAAAAACTGTAAAGACTTACAAACTTTAGATGAGAGGTTTAGTGTCTCAATAGTGATGAACACGGAGTTGCGATCTTAGTTCAAATTTTGAAAAACTTGAAAATGAGCAATAAATCAACAAGAAATGTTTGAGAGGTTGTTAAGTGATATTGAGAAACTCAATTAATATATGTATGAGTTCACTATAAGATAGGTCATTAATACCTCAATTTCTTCATCAACAGATTCATCGTCAGGGTTAGAGTTAGAGTCAGAGTGAGTGTTTGCCATCAGAGCCATATTAGCCTGCTTTTCATCTTCATTAGATGATTCATCACAGTCTTCCCAAGTAGCCATAGGGCCTTTCTTCTATGTCTTGAAGTTATTCCTCTGAGATTTTCCTTTCTCAAGTTAGGACATTTTGATTTAAAAGTTTGCACTCATAGTAGATGAGTTTTTTCTTGTCTCATTTTCACTTCCTTCTCTGCTATTTTGGGACTGCCTGAAATCATTTTTGGGAAAATATTTATATATGTTGTTCTACATGCGTTGGATTTTCCTTGAAATAAATGACAACTCTTCATTATTTGAGTTTTCACTCTGATTGTCCATTTTGTTTTCCTCTGAGTCTTCAATAGCTTGCAAAGTCTTAGAGCTCATCTTATTTCCTTGGGAATTGAGGGCCATGGATTTTGACATCTTTTTGGGCTCATCTTCAACCAGTTCAATCTCATGGGATATGAGTGAACTCGTTAGCTTTTCTAGAGGCAGATTGTTTAGATCCTTACCTTTGGTCTCCACTTGCTGGGAATATTTCTGAGGATCTTCTAGATGTGGTTAGAGGTGGTGAAGCTCTTTTGGAGAACCTTCGGTCCAGAAACCACAATTTGGAATCTAGAGAACATTGTCTCAATGTCTTCATCTTCTTTCATCTGAAAGAGTTCATTCTTTTTTACGATTAGATTTGCATTGGCTTCCTAGACTTTCTTGTTTCCTTTGTAATTAAAAAAGCAAAGCATCAAAGATACTCTTTGTTGTTTCTTTATTGTTGCATTTTTAAAACTCTTTGAAGGTGATAACATTCATCGTGAAGGTTCTAACTTTACGATGAATTTTGTATCGTTTGTTTTGATTAACATATAAATATTTTCTAGATATTTCAACACCAACAACATCTTTTGAAGCCTCACAACCATCTTCGACTATGTCCCAATGTTTAGGATCGTGAGATATGTAGAAGCTTATGAGTTTGACTTTTCAGTAATCAAATCTTGCTCCATCAAACAACGGAGGTTTGTTCATGTTTCCATCTTTAAATTCATGACCACATTTAGACATAATAACATATCTTTACACAAACAAGGTTAAGTGCTCCACTAGACCAACCTCTAATACCAATTGTAGAAAGAGAAAAACAAGAAAGAGAGTTTAATTAGGTTTATTTTTTTAAAAAGTAATGAAACTAAGCTACAATAAGGAAAACAAGGTAGATGAAAAAAAACAAAACAGAATAACACATACGATTTATCATAGTTCACCACCAACATGGTAGCTACGTCCGGTCCCTTAAACATGAAGCATTTAATGCACTAGTTCACCACAAAATTACATTTTCATTGAACACTTACTAGTCAAACTAATTATGTTAAACTCTTCACAACCATCTAGCTTAGTACAATCAAGTTGCTGAGGAAGGCAACCACTACTTGATTGGTTGTTAAGACAAAATCTCAAATTAATATTTTGATGATAACTAAACAAAGGTTAATTAACTCTTCTAATTATAATTCTAAGTGTTTTGGTATTTATCATGTGTGTTTGAGTATCTTAATCAAAGATAGGTACCAAACATTACAAAACATATCATATTAACATGAAGCAAGCTAATTCAGAGAAACAAAGAACGTTCTTGACAGAATTCTGGAAAACGAAGAACGTTCTCTACATTTCCAAAACAACAAAAATGATCACATTCTTAAAGAAAAGATTAGATCTAGGATTTGCAATCCATTCCACCAGAATTTCACTAGAAATATACAAGGATCAATTAAGTATAAGAATACTTGTAAAAGACAAAGGCAAAAGACTATGCTTAATAATTCATAAAGCAAGATCATTCTCCAAGTTAAGAAAGCATGAAGTACAAAACTGACAATCTAAACATGACATCTCTGTTGTACTTTCTAACAGTCTGCACGCGTGATACAAAACATGGATCACTTCAGACAACTGTTAAGCCAAGATTAAAATTCAGCACACCTCAAAGCAAAAAAGGAGATTGTTCTTGGTTTACAAGAACATTCATGCTTCAAGCAAGAAAATTCTTGCTATATGGCTGGTCTTATCTATTTACTGACACATGACAACTAGACCATTCTCAACGGTCAAATGAGCTGTCATTAGCCTTCTTGAAGTCTATAAATTAAGCCTCAAGAAGAAGAATATATCAGAGCTTCAAGTGCAAAGCAATATATCACTCATATAATCATATCTGAATTCTCTTGAGCTTCTTAATTATTCTTAAGTTTCAATTATGTTCTTAATTTAACATTAGAATCAATTTTACTGAATTCTAAATCCTAGAGTATATTCTCAAACACGAGGTTAGCATACTTAGACTCTACCAATCTCTATATCATCATTTTGTAACTCCATACTATATTGTTGAAATAGTTTGAGTAGTTTGTAAAACTCCTTTTATTTTTAAAAGGTAATGTGTAAAAATCCTTTCTTAAAGAGAGAAAAATAACATGTGGAAATCCTTTATAGGTAGAAAGGTAGTACGTTGTAACATATCAAGATTGATCTATAAAAGTTGGGGGAAAACCAAGAATGATCTTGCTTTGAGCACTTAGAGGAAAATCTCACAATTGTGTGTACTGGACATAACCCGTGTTGGCTGAACCAAGATATATCTCTATGTGATATCTCTTCATTTATCTCTATTTACTTTTTATCTTCTAATCAGATAATATATAGATAAGTTAAAATTGTGTGTTTTCACTAATCAAGAACGTTCTTCGTTTATAACCATGATCAATCTTGAGTTAAATATTTTAAGTTTTAACATGAGTTTTTAATAGGGACAATTAAAATTCAAACCCCCTTACTTGTAATTGATATTGTTACTTCAATTAGCATTAGAGTCAATCTCTAAGGATTAACACTTAAAAAGTGCTAGAGTAAAAGATTCAAGAATAAAATGTCAAAAGTCAAGTACCTTGCTGAATGAGTGTCATCAAACAGATCACCTTACTTTGATGGCTCAGATTGCTATTTCTGGAAAAGAAAAATGCAGTTGTTCCTAAAATGACAAGACACAGGTATGTGGCACATCATTTAAGATGAAGATTTCATACCAAGATTAGATCAAACAAACTCAACATCTACAGAAAAGAAAGAAGCAGATTGGATAACAGAAGAAAAATCAAAGGTACTTCTAAACTCAAAAGCTCAATTATTTTTATCATGTGCATTAAGCAGGGAAGAAAGTGAAAGAGTAGATGAATGCGATACGGAAAAAAAGGTATGGGACAAATTACAAACTCATCATGAAGAAACAAGCCATGTCAAGCAGACAAGAATAGACATTGGCATACAGAAGTTCAAGTTATTTGAAATGAATGAAGGATAGACTATCAATGAAATGTGCTAAAGATTCACAACCATAGTAAATGAAATGTGTTCTCTTGGCAAGGCATACATTGTACAAGATAGGGTAAGAAATATCATGAGATGCCTTCCAATCATGTGGAGACCAATGATAACAGCTATAAGTCAAGCCAAGAATCTTGAGGTACTAGGTTTGGAAGAGCTTATTGGAACTCTACGAGCACATGAAGTGCTGCTACATAAGGATAAACTAGTAAAGAAAGGAAAAGTAATAGCCTTGAAGGCATCTAAGAATTCACAAAGCACGTCAGTACAATCAAATGAGAAAACTAAATCAGAAGATGAACAAGAAGACGCCGATGAAGAGATTGTTCTCCTCAAAAGAAAGATACAGAGAATGATAACGAGAAGGGATCATATCAAAAAGGGATCTTCAAATAAAAAGGAAAACTTCAAAGTAGAAGTAGACAAGAGTCAAATAATTTGTTTTGGATGTAACAAACAAGGACATTATAAAACTGAATGTCCCTTGAATGAAAGAGCACAAAAGAAATTTCCTTTCAAGAAGAAATAAATGATGGTGATCTGGGATGATTCTGATGAATCAGAAACAGAGGAACCTGAATAAGCCAACTTATGCTTGATGGCGAACTCTGAAGATAAGGAGGTAATCAATTTTGAACCATGTCCTTTATATGAACAAATTGAAAAAGATTTTGATATTTTACTTAATGATTCAGACTTGCTTGTTCAAAAATGTAACTCTTCAAATATCAAGTTTTAAAAGAAAAAAGAGAAAAAGAGAAAGCTCAGGTTATGATTGATGAACTAAAAAATATCATTCAGAACATGCAGGAATCTCATTTTAAGGAAACTGATGAAACTAAAAACCAAGAATGTTCTACAATTCAAAAGGAGAACATTTTTCTTAAAATAGAAAATTACATTTCAAAAAATCATGGGATTCCAAGTAGGGATATTTGACAAAGTTTGACTTGGCTTTCACAAAACTCAAAAATAAAAAATGTATGAAAACCTTTTTTGTTCTTGAAAGAAAGGATGACAAGTGCAAAACAAGATCTTCATATTGTAAACAAATTGGACATCTAGAATATGCATGCGATTTCAAAAAAAGGGATGAAAAATTTAAAGCCAAAGGATCACTTATACCCAAGAACGTTTTGCAAACTGACAAGAACGTTCTTCTCAAAGATTTTAAAAACGGAGAACATTTTGGGCACAAACCACAACATTCTTCAGTAAGAAAATGCTCTTTCTGCTTAAAAATTGGACATGGTGAATCACAATTTTATTCTACAAAATCAAATATAAATAGAAAAACTAACCCTCAAGGACCCAAGACCAAATGGATACCTAAAAATGCAGTAATATCAAATACAAGATGACTCTTGAAGTATCAAGAAAAATCCATGGTATTTGGAAAGTGGTTGTTCAAGACATATGACATCAAATAAACAACTGTCCTTCATTAAAAAGGATGGAGGATCAATAACATTTGGGAACAATGATCAAGCAAAAATCAAAGGTAAAGGTACCATAGATAAGGTAAATTATGCAAAAATTAATCATGTTCAATATGTTGAAGGATTGAAACATAATCTTCTAAGCATTAGTCAAAGGTAAATCTCTATGTTTTATACATTAAAGAATTACCGGTTGAATCATGCTTCATGTTCATTAACAAAGACAAGTGGATATGGCATAAGAGAACTGGACACATGAGTATGAAAACTATTTCAAAATTATCAAAATTAGATCTTGTTAGAGTACTTCTCAAAATAAACTTTGATAAGGATAAAGTATTTGAAGCTTGTGCAAAAGAAAAACAAGTTAAGAGTAGTTTTCATTCAAAAGAGTTTATATCAACTAAAAAAACTCTTGAACTACTTCACATTGATCTTTTTGGTCCTGTCAAAACCACAAGTCTAGGATGTATGAAATACAGGTTTGTTATTGTTGATGATTTTTCTCGATACACATGGGTGTTATTTTTAAAACAAAAGGATGATGAACTTGATGCTTTCAAAACATTATGTAAAAAAGTTCAAAATGAAAAAGAATCCAACATAATTTCTATAAGAAGTGATCATGGAAGGGAATTCATAAATTCATCTTTTAAAACATTTTTTATTATGAACTTGGCATCTCTCATTATCTATCTTGTTCAAGAAATCCTCAACAAAATGAAGTTGTTGAACAAAAAAATAGATCATTACAAAGAGATGGCAAGAACAATCTTGGAAGAATCAAATGTTGAAAAGTATTTATGGGCTAAAGCTATCAATACTTCATGCTATATTTTGAATTGTGTTTCCATAAGGAAAATAATAAACAAAACAACCTATGAAATCTGGAAAAATAGGAAGCCAAATATTTCATATTTTCACATCTTTGGATGCTACTGCGACATCTTGAATAACAAAGATAACTTAGGAAAATTTGATGCAAAATCAAACAAAGCTATTTTTTTAGGATATTCAACATAATCTAAAGGATATCTCATTTTTAATTTGAAAACTAAACTGTTGAAAATAGTATGCATGTGTTATTTGATGAGTTTGATGACCTTGATTTAAGAAAAAGAGATGATAAGGAGGAAGAATAATTTGGACAGTCATTGAGGAAAATGAGATTGATAAACAATCTCTATTTGAAACTCTTCCTAGAAGTTGGAAATTAATTGGTGATCATCCTCAAAATCAAATCATTTGAGATACAGCTGATGGGATTAAAATAAGAATGTCATTTAAAGATGATGTCAACATCAACATGGCAATGATATTCCAAATAAAACCAAAATCCACCAAAGAAGCCATAATTGATGAATCTTGGATTGAAGCAATAAAGGAAAAACTTATTCAATTTGAAAAGAATGAAGTATGAACTCTTGTTCCATATCCACAAGATCAAACAATCATTGGAACAAGATGGTATTCAGAAATAAGCTAGATGAAGAAGGTAAGGTTGTAAGAAACAAAGCAGAGTTAGTTGCTTAAAGTTATAATCAACAAGAATGTATAGACTATGATGAAACCTTTTTCCAAGTTGCAAGGTTAGAAGCTATACAAATTCTTCTTGCATATGAATCTCATAAATTTATCAAACATTTCCAAATGGATGTTAAAAGTGCATTCTTAAATGGTTTTTTAAATGAGAAAGTTTATGTTCGTCAAACCCCTAGTTTTGAAGATAAAAAGAAAACGAATCATGTTTTTAAACTCACTAAAGCTTTATATGGATTAAAACAAACTGCTAGAGGTTGCTATGAAAGATTAAGCTCTCTTTTCATCAAAAATGGATTTTCCCGAGGAAAAATTGACATAACACATTTCAAGAAAACAAATAAAAATGATTTACTTATTGTTCAAGTGTATGTTGATGATATTATCTTCGGATCAACTATTGAAAAAATGTGTGAGGATTTTTCAAATCTCATGCAAAGTGAATTTGAGATGAGTGTGATGGGAGAATTCGGGTATTTTCTTGGATTGCAAATTTAGCAACAAAAAGATGGAATTTTCATATGTCAAGAAAAATACATTAAGGATCTAACAAAATATAAAATGAGTGAAGCCAAAATTATGACTACTCCCAAGCATCCGTCCTCTTCATTAGACAAAGATGAAAATGAAAAATCAATTTCTGAAAAAGAATACAAGGAAATGATTGGTTCTTTACTTTATTTAACTGCAAGTAGGCCTGATATTGTTTTTGCAGTAGGATTATGTGCTAGGTTTCAATCCCCGCCAAAAGAATCCCATTTAACTGCTATAAAAAGAATCTTTCGTTATCTTGTTGGTACTACTGATCTTGGCCTTTGGTATAGTAAGGGTTCTCATTTTGATTTTGTAGCTTATATGATATTGATTATGCCGGAGATAAGATCGAAAGAAAAAGCACAAGTGGTGCATGTTGATGTAGCTAAATATCACTAGAAGGGGGGTTGAATAGGGATTTTGTTGTTTAAAAATAGTTTTCAAGTGTTTTAAAAACTATCCTCTTGTAGAGGATGGAAAGCCCGAGGATGGGTTTTTCAAAACTTTCAGATTCGAACTGAGTTAAAGAGTAAATAAGAAATATAAGATAGACACACACGGTTTTTATACTGGTTCACCCAAAGATGGCTACTTCCAGTCCTCACACCCTTGTGAGATTTCACTAATGTTCAAACAGATCAACCTCTGACCGAGGATGATTACAACTTGTGTATTCTTAAGCTTCACCAAGCTTACAATCAGATTTCAAATATTTCCAAGTGTACCTCACGTGGAAATTACAGTGTGATAAGAGAGTGATTGATTCTAAATACTTTCTCAAAAGATTAACAAAGATCTAATGTAGGATTTGTAGAAAGTATGAAGATATAATGGATGTTGCTTCTTGAAAGCTTTAAGATCTTTGATCTTTTTTAATGCAATGTGTTGTGTGTAGATGAAGATCAGCTTGCTGCAATTTATAGAGGTCTTATGATGTTCATTTCATAAGCCAAGCCTTTTATGACCGTTGGAAAATCCAATTGAGAAATGCCAAGGTTTTTCCTCATATTTACGAAAATGCCATTAAGCTCATTTGAATTTATGCATTCCATGTTCAAGTACGAGGTACTGTTTTCTTGGCACTTAGGGACACGTGATGTCCTTTTCTTTTTCCTTTCTTTAATGTTTGAATATTGTGTGGAGTCATTTTCATTCTCTTTCTTCAATGCCTTCATAAAGCTTCACATGTGAGCTTTTTCTCTTTCCTCCATTTAATGACTTGTAAGAACATGTGATGTCATTTTCATTCCTTTCTTCAAGGCTTTGTGAAGGCTTTTTCTTCTTTCCTTGCCTTAAGACATGTGATCGATTTATTTAGAACCTGTTTGTTGTTGCATTTTTGAAGATTGACTTTATAATCTTATTAAATCACATAATGGTACATGTAGCCTTTTGCCTATGATATGATGAGTTGCTTTCATAAAGTCTTGGAAAGCTTTTCAAGATGTTGACTATAGGCACATGCTAAGATCATCATTCCTCGTACCTTTCTCTTGCATTCTTGCTACTTTTCTTCAAAGGCATTTCTTTAAACAATTTTTTAATAGTATTTTGCCTTTATTGAATGAATCAAACAATTCATTCTTTAATACTATTCTGCCTTTGTTAAATGAATTCAAATAATTCATTCTTTAATACTATTATGCCTTTTTTTAATGAATTCAAAACAACGAGGATGCAGAACTGTAGTTTCATCAGCTTGTGAGGCCATCCTCGGCATTTGGCATACTTAGCATTTAACTCAGAATTTTTCTTCTTTTTCCAAGATGAATGATAACCTGTTTTCTTATATGAATACACTCAAAAGCACAAATTAGTCATTAAACACAATCATAATCTTTTAATTAATTTTGTTATCATTAAAACCAATTTAGAGAGATTTTGTCTCAACACATGTCAGTTCCTAGGAAAAGCATTAATCAGCTGCTCATGTAGAAAGAAAAACACAATTGCTTTATCATCCACTGAAGCTTAATATGTCTCAACAACAAATTGTTGCTCCCAAGTTACTGTGATAATACTAGTGTCATTAATCTGTCAAAAATCCTATTCAGTATTCTAGATCCAAACATATTGAAATAAAATCTCACTTTATTAGGGATCGTGTGAATAAAAAGAAAATTGAATTAATCTTTGTTGATACAAAGAATCAATTACCTGACATATTTACAAAGTCTCTTGTTGAAGAAAATTTTAATTCAATTAAAGAAAGATTAAAAATCATCAAAAATCTCACTCAGAATCGTTAAAAACAAAAACCAAAACATTCTAGTCATAACGGAGAACGTTCTTCGTTCGAGTCTGTTTCAACAAAGGACTCAAGAACATTCTTCGTTTCTTCATCATGAAGAAAATTCAAAATCAGATTTTTGAACTTGTACCGTCTACCACTCATGAAAATGTAACGACTACAATGCCTATTACTGCCACATCATCTCCCCTCTCCTCCTTCCCAATAACATTTTTCCAATCAATCACATCCCACACGTGGCACTTTCTCCTCTCACAAACCACCTACAAAAGTTCAAAACTGTTTCATCTTTCACAACTACACAACAACTTCAAACTTTTTCTGAAAAAGTTCATCTCTTATTCTCATTCATCTTCACCTCCCATTCTCTCAACAATAGCTCGTACCAATGCAAAAACACGCAAGAATCCTCAGTCAAGAACTCCATCACCATCTCCTTCACCATCTCCAACTCGTTCACCATAACCTCCATCCATACCAACACATCCAAATTCCTCTTCAGAGAGAACGTTCTTTGACTACCAGTCATCGTCCACTCTTCACAACTCTTCCACCCTTATTTCAATTTGCAACTCTCTTAATTAGTCAAGCTGCACCCATTATTCGCAAAACACTCAACCCTCATTCAAGCACTTCATCTTCTAAACAAAGATTAATGTGAATCTTGGCAGGTATTGGCACCTCCAAAACCTAAAACACAAACTCAAAAATTTATACAATTTCTGATGATGAGTCTGAACCTACGGCATCACTCCAGATTCCCAAACCAAAATCTGCTACTTCATCACAACGCTCAATACCATCAAAATCCCCTTCCAATGTGAAACCACCAAAGTCCATCCCATCTCAAACTAAAATATAGATTCCCACATTCAAATCTTCTTCAAAACTCTCTCAATTTCTAGCTTCTCAGAAATTAAAATACCTTAAAAAACTTGCTAAGAGAACTTCAAATCCAGAACGTTCTCCGTCCAAACCATCAACCCCAGAACGTTCTCCACTAAAAACTTCAAACCCAGAGCTCACAAAATCTTCCAAACCATCCTCTAACAATATCCTTATTCCGCATGTGATTCCTTCAGAACATTAGAAACTCTACAATGACAAATGGGCTCAAAGGCGAATTGGCATTGGTCGGGTTTTCATTTTTGAAAACCTTCAATATGAAGGAATGATGATTCTTCATCATATGCATATTTTTTTATTGTTTTTAGTCTTATTTATCTTTTATTCATTAGTTAATTTAAGGATTTATTTGATATATTTTGTTAATTTTATTTCTTTGATTTAATGAAATGTTTATGTTCTTATTTCCTTGATTAAGTAGAGATTTTTCGGAGTTTTGCTTTGTTACTTTGTTTTAGTGCAGGGCTGAATTTTGGAGAGAAATCTACATGACCTATGTGGAGTATTTCAGTCATATCTGGAGTTTTAGATGTCCAATTAGCGTCAAACCAAGTTCAAATGAAAGCTAAGATCCATAGCTACAACTTTCATGAAGACACCGAAACCAAATTCAGACTCGAAAGAAGAGAGAAATGCAGTATAGGTCAGAAAGTAGATGTTGTGCGCCTGAAGCGCAACAGCCGCGCCTGAGGCACATTTCTTGCCTTTCAACACTGTCAGCGCACGCCTGAAGTGCATTTTCTACGCTTGAGGCACATGGACGCGACAACATTCATTGAAAACGCAATTTTTCACTTTTTAGGGTTCTTTTTTTACTATTGAGAAGTTGGGAGACTTGTACTCGTGCAGAGAAACTCAAAGACGTCCGTTTCTAACATCATTGGAGTAGTTTTATCAAAAATCATTCACGAATCATTCTTGTAATTATTCTTTAACCTCTATCTTTTGTATCTCTGTCATGAGTAACTAAACCATATTTGTTAGGGATGAGTGTAACAAGATGAAACCCCTGTTTTTCTGATTTGATTTATATTTATATGAATGAGTTTATTGAATTATTTTTCTCATCTCTGTGCTTAATGCTTTTTATTGCTTGATCAACATTAAAATGTTATACGATTTGTATTTTTAAACGGAAGTGGACTTTACGAATGCTTGAGATGAGAAAGCCGTAGGGTACGAACCGGTAGGATCGTCCTGGCTCTCATTTGAGGGCAAAAGCCCAGATTTCCACAATAGTTGTAAAGGGTCACCAACCGAAATTAACAGTTAACACATAACATTTAAGTTTTTAAATGCACAAAATAACCTTTCAACTAAGCATGCACCTTAAAAGGATTTTCCATATGCTAAAAGTTCATATAATGCTTGCCAAATAAAAATGAAGTCAAAATAAGTCTTAAATCAATCAGGTAATAAACAACTGGCCAATCCATTGATGAACCAATTGAGCGATCGATTATCTAACTCAAAATAAGAATTTCCACTAAGCAAATCGATTGGGAAATCGATTGCTTGAATGTGTTTTTGTAAAATCTGTACTCTAGGCTTACATCAATCGATTGGGAAATCGATTGAATGAGTAGGTGAGCCCCTATGTTAAAGCCAATCGATTTCCAAATCGATTTTGTCCAAATGGCTGAGCTCCTGTAATGCAGCCAATCGATTGCCAAATCGATTGTTTCAATATATTTTCAAGATTCAAGAAAATAGGAAACATACCAATCGATTTCCAAATCGATTTCTTAGATGGTTTTGAAAAACAGATTACAAAATCGATTGGCAAATCGATTTTGTCAAATTGGCGAAGTCCCTGCAACTCATCAAATCGATTGGGAAATCGATTTCCCTGCTTATTCTTCCAAAAATACATAAACTAATTCAATCACATTCATACACAACTCCAAATCTTAACACTTAGCAATTCCCACACAATCACCATGACAAATTGGGTTTCGAAATGGTTTTACAATCCATCACACTTGCACCCGATTATTAACACATAACACTTAGCAATTCCAACATAATTACCACGACAACTTAAGTTTCGAAATAGTTTTACAATCAGTCACACTTACACACAATATCAATACATAACACTTAAACATAACTTAATTCAAACACGACTCGTGTGCTAAGCACCCTAATGCAATGCGTATATGCCAAACCAAAACCCTCCTCGAAGGGCCGTAAATCATAATTGTACTGCCTATCGCAGGCCGAAGTACCAATTACCGAGGTGCAATCTATCACGGGTCTGCACGATTTACTAAAAAGTGTAAACCATAAACGTACTGCCTATCACGGACCCGTATCGTTTACCGAGGTGCCACCTATCAAGGGTCTGCACGGTTTACTAAAAAGAACGTAAATTGTAAATGTACCGCCTATCACAGGCCAAAGTACTATTTACCAAGGTGCCACCTATCACAGGTCTGCACAATTTACAAAAAAGCGAAAACCATAAACGTACTGCCTATCACGGGCCCGTATCGTTTATGGAGGTGCCACCTATCACGGGTCTGCACGGTTTACAAAAACGTAAATCATGAATGTACCGCCTATCACAGGCCAAAGTACTATTTATCAAGGTGTCACCTATCACGGGTCTGCACGATTTACAAAAAGAATGAAAATGCATGAGCATACACTGACTCCATCCACAACAATCGTTAAGCAAATGCAGATATTAAAAGATTCCCCATTTTTAATACTCATTTAACTTAAACGATTCTCACAACAAACATTAAGCAAATAGAAATATTAAGAGATTCCCCATTCTTAATACTCTTTTAACTTAAACGATTTTCAAAACAAACATTAAGTAAACAGAAATACTAAGAGATTCCCCATTCTTAATACGCTTTTAACTTAACGATTTTCAAAACAAACATTAAGTAAACAGAAATACTAAGAGATTCCCCATTCTTAATACTCTTTTAACTTAACGATTTTCAAAACAACATTAAGTAAACAAGACATTAAGAGATTCCCCATTCTTAATACTCATTTAACTTAAACGATTTTCAGAACAAAACATTAAGTAAACAAGACATTAAGAGATTCCCCATTCTTAATACTCATTTAACTTAAACGATTTTCTCAAACACACATTAAGTAAACCGAGATATTAAAAGATTCCCCATTTTTAATACTCGTTTAACTCTAATGGTTTTCACGCCAACATTAAGTAAACGTAGACATTAAGAGATTCCCCATTCTTAATACTCGTTTAACTCTAATGGTTTTCAAATTCCACACAAAACAACTCAAACCTATTATCAGATCCAATCCACAACTCATACCAAAACACATCAATTCATTTCTCCACAAAATCCAACCATACACATATCAAATTTCATCAGTATTAATTAAGAACACGTCAAATACGACGAACACAAATCAACACAATCCACCACTCAAACACAACAAGTTTCATTTACTCAAAATCATACATAAATGAGTTTAAATTCATTTTCCACGAAACATTCATCAATATAACCAAAACCTAACTCTAAGATTTTACCCATAAAGTCTTAGATTCATTTTCCCCCAAATCAACACTTCAACCCTAACAAATTCCTTTCCACACAACCACAGATAAGTCCCTAAATGCAAACTAGAAGTTTGGAAGGAGCCCTTACCTTAACGTTAGCTTTAACGTGCGAACAAGGTACCGCGAGTAATTCCGATAAAATCTCCGCTCACAACGTCGCTTCCAAATTTAGTTCACCAGCACCGTAGCGTGGTAGTGAAGCCGAGAAATTCTTGCTTTCTTACCCACTAATCCTTGGGTTTCTATTTTTGAAGCCAAAGAAAGAAAAAGAAAGCAAAACCAACGAAAGAAGAAAAAGGGGGGAGAAGAGGAATGTTGCGAGGCAGAGGAAGAAGAAGACGTAATGTTTCTTTTCTTTTCCTTTTCCTTCCTTCTAATTTCCTTTTCTTTCTTTTCTACCTCCTTTCTTTTTCCCTCCAAACAAACATATATATATTAATTATAACTTAACAAATATCTAGATATTTATTAAAATTACCATTTCACCCATAACCTCTCCAAACTACTTTTTGTCAAAAATATCTACTATCGTCGCGACTCGAGATATTTTTAACAAAACTCCCCAGAATTAAATTCTTCTTAAAAGATTCACCGCAGTTAATTAATTCATTCATCGACGAGTAATTCTAATCGGCATGAAAATATTTTTTTGGTCATATAAACTCCCAAAATATTAATAACTTTGGCTACAAAGCCTCCGAGTTCAATACCAAAATACACTAAAATACATAAAGTATACTTTAAAATTATGGGTCTTACACAAGGACTATAAGAGAATCATTGTCCCATATGGTATAATCCCTCAGGATATATCTCAGTGTGATATCTCTTCCCTTATTTCTATTTACTTATTATCTTCTAATCAAATTTTATATAGATAAGTTAAAATTGTGTGTTTTCACTAACCAAGAACGTTCTTCGTTTATAACCAAGATCAATGTTGAGTTAAAATTTTTAAGTCTTAGCAGGAATTTTAAAAAAAGAACAATTACAATTCAAACCCTCCTTCCATGTAATTGACATTGTTACTCATAGGTTACTTCATAGGTTTCAGAAAAAAAGCTCTCACATGAGAGTGTTTATGAAGTTGTACTTTCATAAACGTATCTCAATACTTAGGTAACACGAATGATTAAGTACACGAGAGCAGAAGAGGTTGTATATCAAGTGAGGAATGCACGTCATTTTATAGAGATTATTTAGGACTTCTGGTCATTGTCATGATTGCAAGAAATCTGCATAAATCATGGAGTTTAGTATCAAACTTTTGAGATTGGTTTGCACCTTGGGTGTTGCAAACCAATTTTTCATTATATTTTTTGCTTATATGTTTTTAGATTTTCTTTTTTACATTTAAATTGTTCAAAATAATTGTAATCCAAACTCATATTGGTATATTTCCCAATTCTAATTTGAGTAGCCCATTACATAATATTATTTTGTTAGTGTTAGTAATTGGTTAGTTAGGAATTACCTAATTCATATCTTTCAATTATGTACGCAATGGCTATCTTTTAATATGATTTTGTATGATAATTTTTACTCATTTTCATGCTCGTAAACAACCGAATTCAATTTCCGTCATGATTCTAAGATTTCAAATAAAAATAAATTATGTTCACGTATGTAAACAAGAAATACATAAATGTAAGACCCTAGAACTCTCAAAAGACTTCTAAAGGTGCTCAATAAGAGAAATGAATTGTTTATGAAGTGAATAGAGATCCCAACCCTAATTTTCTCATCCCCTTTTAAAGGTGAATCTACCTCAGTAAAAGGGTCTCCATGATCAAGTCCGATTTGATCCAGCATCATAATCTTGTTGTGGTGCCACATGTATTAGCGATGATTGGTGTGTGGTCCTTCAACATTTGCATTTTAATTTGATGGATGAATCCACAAGTCTTTAGCTCCGCCATCCATATGCCTATACTTGTATGTCCATCAGCGTGCATATTTTTGGTCGTGCAACTACGTCCATATGCTTGGTCACATGTTTGTGTGTATATGCTTCAACTCCTCAAGTCTGATTGAGTTAAGGAGTCCACAAGTCTTTAGCATTTTCATCCCCATGCTTATCCTTCGTGGTGCATCCACGTGCATTTTTTTGGTCGCACATCCGCATGCATTTTCTGGGATGTGCATCAGTGTGTATATGCTTTAACTCTTCAAGTCTGATAGAGTGAATGACTCCACAAATCTTCAACTGTACCGTTTGCATTCCTATTCTTGGTCGTACATTTGTGTGCACGTGTTTGGTTGTGCAATCACATGCCTTAGTTTGGTTACCTTGTATATACACTTCAACTCTTCAAGTTTAATTAAGTGGACGAGTCCACAAGTCTTTAGCTCTTCCAATCTTATTGAGTGGACAAGTTCACACAGGTTCTTCGCGGTTGACTGCTTAAATTTTGAGCATTCTCGAGTCTAAACTTTCTTGAATAAATTTTATGGGTTGTTGGTCATCTCATAAATGCTTTATCCTTTGATCTTTAACCATAAATTAGTCAAACATGAAAGGGTTGTTGGCCTATTTTATTATAAAAAAGATGAGTTCTTTTTTTTTTTTCTTTCTTTTTCGCATATCTTTCAATTCTCATTTATTATTGATCTTCCTACAACATGGGTTTTTCTATCACCTCCAAGACTTACTCTTCATATTCATATCTTTTGAACATTTTTGTCATTCATAAATGTGAGTCGAATATGCCGAAGAATATTATATTGAACTAGAAGCCTATTTTGCTTAAGCTTCCCCATCAATCTTTAAAGTCTTTCTTCCTCTTTTGATCTTCCCTTCGTAGTCTTGAAATGTTAACGACCCATAACTTCCCCTCATTCGTCTACAAGAGATGCATTTCTTTTCTTCTCATTATCTCATTGTCATTGTTTACATTTTTTTTACTTCAACTATGTTTGCAATATCAAATCATTGTTTATTCGCACACCAACTTAGTTTTGTCTAGATGCACGACCGACACCTGTTCTACTCCCTCACGCGCTCCAATTGATTATCTGCATACCTATGCTTAGGCTATGCATCCACATACATATGTTTCATCGTGCATCCATGTACATATGTTTAGTTGCGCATCTATGTACATATGTTTAGCCACACATCTGCGTGCCTTAGCTTTGGTGCGCATCAACATGCATTTGCTTATCTACATATTCACGTGCATATGTTTTGTTGCATATTTGTGTGCCAACACATGGATTATGAATTCCCGCACATAAGTTTGTTGTGCATCATCAATCATATGTTTTGTTGCGCATTCACATTCCAACATTAGGACTACGTGTTCGGGTACATATGTTTGGTCGTGTTGCACACATTTTTTGGCCTTTTAATGATCTTGTAGCCTTCACTCTTTTCTGATTTGTTTACTCGTTGTTCGTTCGTTTCATGGCATGGCCTTTGTTAGACCTCTTGCATTTTGGTTGCACGATCATCTTTAGACACTTACTTAGTCGCACAGTCTTCTTTGTTGTCTACTATTTTCTTTACCATCAAGTGTACACTTTGTTTTTCTTACGGTTAAAGATGTTGTGTTATTCTACGGAGTATTACGAGGAGGTACAAAGATTTCCATGAAGAAGGTGATTTACCCAACTAATCATTGCTCCTCATTGCTTTCTACGCACCTCATACTTTTGATTGGTTGCATTTACATGTTCGTCGATTCAAATTGTAATACTATATTCATGGTCACGTATCTCGGTGCAAATATTTGGTTACGCATCGGTGTTCCTTAGCTAGCCCAGACATCCATGTGTATATGCTTGGTCGTGCATCCATGTGTTTACATTTGTTCGTGCATTTATGTGCTTACGCTTGTCCGCACCTCCATATATCTCTTAAATTTCTTACAACCACGCAACACAAATTTTGGTAGGCTTCTAACATCTTCGTCGCACGATCCTCTTTAGATACTTGCTTGGTTGCACGATCTTTTTTATTCTCTATTAATCTCTTCATGTTTCTTTAATTTGTAATCTTTGTCTATTTTGTAGCATATATCACTCTATCGGTCATCCTCCTAAGAAGTCAAGGAACCACTCTCAACATGAGCTTTCCTATAATAATGGTCTTGAAGGTATGACTCTCGCATTCATTCTTATCAGATGTCAAAGAAGCACTCTCAATAAGAGCTTCCTTATAACATGGTCTTGAAGGTTTGAGTATATCAGTCATCCTTATCAGACGTCAAGGAAGCACTCTTGTGACTCTATTTTTCATCTTTACCAGACACCAAGGAAACACATTTATATCACACGACAAGGAAGCACTTACAATGTTATTTTCTAGTCTACTAGTCATTCATCCGAGTAAGTCCACAAATCTTGTTACTTGACTGGCCCTAATAGGAATATTCCACTTGGCTAGGTTCGACCAACTCTACTTGACCAGTTCCACTCGATCATGCTCCACTCGACCAACCTCACCCAACTCCACTATGCATGTTCCACTCGTCTAGTCACTTTCTTCTTTCTTCTTCATGGACATCCTTTCATTTTCGTATATTCTCCTCATTATATATATATATACTTAGATTTTATTGTAGTTATAAATGTTGTATAGTTCCATGGTAGATCATGAAAAAAGCTCAATACCACGAGGAGAAATATGATAGTTGACCTCATTCGTTTGGTCGACCATCATTGGGCTCATTCATTCACCTGGTCGACTTCTCCCTTTTGCTTGCTTTATTTGGCTCGACTAACAGGTCTTAAGGTGACTTGGTCGCCTCTCTTTCAACCAGCATACTTCATTCTTGTTTGGTGAATTAACCTTCAATGGACTTGGCCATTTTCAACATAGTATTGTTAAACTTGGAATTGCGGCTCTTTAGAGATTCAGTAGCTCTTTATTGAACATCGATTAGGTTCATCACTAAGAAAGGCTTTTCACTTTTTGCAACACACTAATGTCGCAAACTTGGTGGATAAATCTTCAAAATTAACTATTGATAGAGGATGCAATCTAGCAATCCATTTGTGCACAACATCTTTCAAGGTTCCTGCAAAAATCTTGCAACTCAACGAGTCATCCACTCCACTAATAAACATCTGATTCTAAAAAGTTGAGACGTGACTTTGAGGGCCTCTCGTTCCATCGTATCTATTGATGGTCAGCTCCCTAAAGAATCGTGGGATGACACAATGTTGTATTTCTTTTTGTGAATGTTGAAAAACCCTTGGTGTCATTCTAGTGGTCTCGATTCTCGTAACGTTATTGTCTAGAAGTTGTAAATATTGGTGGAGCTCCCTTTCCAAAGCTTCGATTTGCTCTCTCAACTCATGTTCATGTGTTTTAAGTTTTTAAGCTCAGCCTCTCGAACAGTTCCATCCTAGAATTGTTGTAGTTGTTCTTAATTCTGGTTGGTCAAAAGCATTTTGAGATATAAGTATGGCCATAGTAGGTAGGTCGAAGGGGAAATTTACCGTAGCCCTACAGTGGGCACCAATGTTCACATTTGTAAATAAGAAAACATAAACGTAAAATCCTAGAAGCTCTCAAGAGGCTTCTAAAGGGGTTCACTAGGAGAAATACATTGTTTCTGAATATCAAGAGAGATTCATTGCCCTAATTGTCTCATCCTCTTTTATATGCGAATCTACCTCGGGAAATGGGCTTCTATGACTAAGGCCCATTTGATCTAGCATTCTAATATTGTTGTGCCATATGTCACATGGTTGACGGGTGCATGGTCGGGCCACCTTGTCCTTCATACGAGTACATAGCCATGCCACCCTATCTCCTATATAGTGGTAAGCTAGGTGTCACATCGTTTCATATGATGGGCTCTATCCACATATAGTCTATTGAGCCGAATCCATCAACTCTCATTTAGGCCCTTGTTGGTCCATTCTATATTGGATATTTCATCTAGTACAAAACCTAAAACATCAAATTACCTAACAAAATCCAAAACCTAAAAAAGTTTGATTGAATTCTATCTACGGGTATCTTATATTGAAAATGACAATATAAATGAAAACACATATTCATAAAAATGAAAATACAATGGAAAAAAATGATTGAAAGCTCATATATAAATGAAAAACCCAAACAACACGGGTATGCAACACAACTTTTCCCCATCTACGGTTTGTTGTTTCATACCCATTTTATCCATTCACACACTTCTTTTCATTCACTTTTTATGTACAACCCTCTTATGGCATCAAATGCCCCTCTACTTCAAGCAATGCCATTCTTAAGCTTCCTTCTTGATTCACACTCTCTTCCAAAGTCAGTGGCAGACCCTTCCTTTCTAAAGGGTTGTTAATGTTATATAAAAGTTACCAAAATCCTCACTCTAGTGTCTCTTTTCAATTTTTAATAACAATTTGTTCATTGGTTTAAATGGTGATTTGATTTAATTTTAAATATCTAGAAAGGGATTTGTGAGAGCCGCTAGTATGTTTTGTTTAGTTTTGGGTAATTTAAAGTTTTGGGTTTTATTTAAAATGTTTGCTTAAAATAATGGGTTTAAGATGAAGAGTTGGAAGATGATGATGAAGTAGATGAAGGGAAGAAGATGAACATTTTAATTTTAATTGTCACATCAGATCTGTAGTGGCCAAGTACCCATTTTTTTAACTAAATGTGTGAAAAGGGAAAAGATGAAAATATAATGTAACTTCAAGATCGCACTATTCATGAAGTACAAAGGGTCGTGAGATGTATTTAGTCAATAACATGATAGTTAGATTTATGTTTCCAAAACCAACGACATTTGGGTCTAGCGGAATGATGACTTTTCATCATATGCATATTTTTCATTGTTTTTAGTCTTATTTATATTTTATTCATTAGTTAATTTAAGGAGTTATTTGATATATTTTGTTAATTTTAGTTCTTTGATTTAATGAAATGTTTATGTTCTTATTTCCTTGATTAGGTAGAGCTTTTTCGGAGTTTGGCGTTGTTACATTGTTTTAGTGTAGTGCTGAATTTTGGTGAGACCGAAACCAAATAATGTACAAGTGAAAACTAAGATTCATAGCTACAACTTTTATGAAGACACCGAAACCAAATTTGGAATCAAAATAGGAGAACAATGCACTAAACGCCATACAAAAGATGTTGTGAGTTTGAAGCGCGCCTGAAGCGCATTTCTGCAATGATGCCACTGTCGTTTCACGCCTGAAGCGGGCGATGCGCAGCAGAACACATTAAAACTCGTTTTTCTCACTTTTTAGGGATCTTTTTTACTAATTAGATGTTGGGAGACTTGTGTCCTAGCAGAGAAACTCAAAGACATCCTTTTCGAACACCATTGGAGCAGTTTTATCAAAAATCGTTCATGAATCTTTCTTGTAATTCTTCTCTAATCTCTATCTTTTCTATCTCTGTCATGAGTAACTAAACCCTATTGGTTAGGGATGAGTGTAACAAGATGAAACCCTTATTTTTCTGATTTGGTTTCTAGTTATATGAATTAATTTATTGAATTATTTTTCTCATCTTTGTGCTTAATACTTATTATTGTTTGATCAACATTAAAATGTTCTACGATTCGTATTTTGAAACGGAAGTGGACTTTACGAATGCTTGAGATGAGAAATTCATGAATTTGTAGTTTAGGGATAGATGCAGGTCATAAAACCAATTAAATTAGTTGTAGAGACAATAGTTTAAAAAGAGAATTCATGTACAGTAATGCTTAATTCTAATCTCAAATCCACTAAGGAACTAAGGGTTACTTTGAAATTAAAGGTTCTATCACTAAGACATTATGGCAAGAATAATAAAGAGAATTGGATAATAATTCAATAAAGGAATTCAATAAAGGAATTCAATAACTAGGATCAAATTAGACACCAAGGTTGGATTTGAAGTGAAACTCAACACTGACATTTTTCTTAGGCTAAATACCACTCGTGGTCCCTTAACTTAATTTTCGTTAACGTCTTAGTCCTTTATCTTTTTTTCCCGATTTGGTCCTTTATTTTAATTTTAAGTGACAATTTGATCTTTTATGTTTTAAAATGTCAACAATGTTATCCTTCTTATTACAAAAATTCATTAAATTTTTCAAACAAAACCCATAAAATTAATTATATTCTTCAATATAATACAAATTTAATCAATTTTGTAGCTCAAATCTTCAAATAAACTTATATTTTTATTCTTTATTTGATGTTGTTAGAGATTAAAGTATGAGTTCATTTAAAGATTTAGTTATGAATTTGATGAAAATTGCATTATATTGAGGATGATAATTAATTTTATGGATTTTGTTTGAAATTTTTGATGAATTTTTTGATTTTTTGCAAAACAAAAAGGATAACATTTATAACATTTTAAAACATAAAAGATCAAATTGTCACTTAAAATTAAAATAAAGGTCCAAATTGGGAAAAGAAAAAGATAAAGGACAAAAGCGTTAACTGAAATTAAGTTAAAGGACCACATGTGCCATTTAGCCTTTTTCTTATTATAACGGATCAATTTTATTATTGTTGTTAATTTAAATATTATTTCAATCAATTTGAATTTGTTCAATTTTAGTAATTAAATATAATTCGAAAGTAAAATACAATCCTTGAGTTCGACACTCGGTATTATCATCTTAATTATTACCTGCAACGATTCAGTACACTTGCAAAATCGCTATCACAGAATGAGCTAGACTTTGGTTAGACTTGGCCATTTCAACACCAAAATGACCAAAATTTTAAACCATTGAAGCTATTCCATTTATTGGTTGAACTACATTGTCTAATGATGACTCTTCATCATATGCATATTTTTCATTGTTTTTAGTCTTATTTATCTTTAATCATCAGTTAATTTAAGGAGTTATTTGATATATTTTGTTGATTTTAGCTCTTTGATTTAATGAAATATTTATGTTATTATTTCCTTGATTAAGTAGGGATTTTTCGAAGTTTAGTGTTGTTACTTTGTTTTAGTGCAGTGCTGAATTCTGGTTAGAAATCAACATGACTTATGTAGTGTATTCCAGCCATATCTGGAGTTGTAGATGTTCAATTGGAGTCAAACTAAGTGCAAATGAAAGCTACGATCCATATCTACAACTTCCATGAAGACACCGGAACCAAATTCAGAATCAAAAGAGGAGTAAAATGCAATATACGGCCTACAATAGATGTTGTGCGCCTAAAGCGCACCTGCCGCGCTGAGGCGCAATTCCAGCTGTTCAGCACTGTCCAGGCGCGCCTAGAGCGTGTTTCCTGCGCCTGTGGCATGCGACTCGCATCAACATTCATAAAAACGCATTTTTTCACCGCTTAGGGATCTTTTTGACTCTTGGGAAGTTGGGAGACTTGTGCCCTAGCATAGAAACTCAAAGACGGTCGTTTCTAACATCATTGGAGCAGTTTTATCAATAATCATTCATGAATCTTTCTTGTAATTCTTCTCTAATCTCTTTCTTTTATATCTCTGTCATGAGTAACTAAACCCTATTTGTTAGGGATGAGTGTAACAAGATGAAACCCTTATTTTTTTGATTTGATTTCTAGTTATATGAATGAGTTTTTTGAATTATTTTTCTCATCTTTGTGCTTAATGCTTTTTATTGATTGATCAACATTAAAATGTTCTACGGTTTGTATTTTGAAATGGAAGTCAACTTTACGAATGTTTGAGATGAGAAATTCATGAATTTGTAGTTTAGACATAGATGCAGGTCATGAAACCAATTAAATTAGTTGCAGAGGCAATAATTTAAAAAGAGAATTCCTGTACGGTAATGCTTAATTCTAATCTTAAATCTACTAAGGAATTAGGGGTTACTTATGAATTAAAGGTTCACTAAGACATTAGGGCAAGAATAATAACGAGAATTCGGTAACAATTCAATAAAGGAATCCGGTAACTTGGATCAAATTAGACACCAAGGTTGGATTCGAAGTTAAACTCATCCCTGACATTTTTCTTATTATAAAAGACCAATTTTATTACTGTTAATTTTAAATATTATTTCAATCAATTCGGAAACTCTTTGATCAATTTAGTAATTAAATATAATTCGATAGTAAAACGCAATCCTTGAGTTCGACACTCGGTACTACTGTTTTATTATTACTTGCAACAATTCAGTACACTTGCTGAAACGCTATCAAGTTTTTGGCGCCATTGCCAGGGATTGCCATATCACTATTGAATTTAATTTATTTACTGAATTGAAATTTTTTGCTCTACAATAAAATTTCTTCTTTTACTTTATTTCTAATTTAAAAAAAAAATTCTAGTTTCAAACTCTTTAATTTTTATTTAGTTATTTATCTTTCATTAACTGTTCATTACTCATAAATTGTCTAACCTTGTATGTGAGGCCAGTCCTGAGCTGAACTTTTCTTTGATCTAGAAAAAAAAATTGCGTAAGCAAATCAAATAGTGGTATGCTGGAATTGAATGTTATGGAGGTTGGGTTGACTCAAGGGATGTTATCGCCGCTGAGATAAGTAAGGGGATGGTAGCACTAAATATACAACCCCAATTGGCCCCTGTCAAATTACTAAAGCATACTAGTTGTAACATTTGTGGGAGAGCACATAAAAATGGAGCTTGTGAAGCACTGGATGACAATGAGATAGAAGAACTAGAAGAGGTGAATTTTGTGAGTAATAACGGGAAGCAGAATAATCCCTACTCTAGTACGTACAACACTGGTTGGAGAAATCATCCAAATTTTTCTTGGAGAGATCAACAAGGTGGATCTCAGGGTCAAAAATGAGCTAAAACGAACCAATTCCCCCCTCAAAAGGCTGCTTGGGAGAGTGCTATAGAGAAATTAGTGACAAGCACAAGTTCTTTCATTGAAGAATCAAGAGCCATCCAGAAAAATCACTTTGCTTCCATAAAGAATCTGGAGACTCAAATGGGTCAACTTTCTCAACAAATGGCACAAAGAACGCTTGGAAATTTGCCTAGTGACAAGGTTCTGAATCCGCGAAATAATGTCAATGCTGTGACAATGAGGAGTGGCAAGGTAAGTAAACAAGTACCATTTAAAGCCAAACAAAGTGGAAGTACTTCAACTTCGACCCACTTGGAGGAAATAGTCACACCGACATCAGTTGAGAGCACATCGCTCTTGAAAAGGAGGAAGAACATGTGGTACAAAAAAGGGAATCAATGCCAAAACCAGAAATTCGACTTCCGTTTCCTCAAAGATTAAAAAAGGAAGAAACGGAAAAACAATTCGGTAAGTTTCTTGATGTGTTTAAAAAATTGCAGATTAACATTCCTTTTGCAGAAGCACTAGAGTAGATGCCAGCATACGCCAAGTTCATGAAGGAGATTATCTCGAGCCAAAGAAAAATCGGCGGTGAAACAGTGATGCTTACCGAAGATTGTAGTGCTATACTATAGAGGAAGCTGCCACCGAAGCTCAAGGATCCTGGAAGCTTTTCAATCTTGTGCACCATTGGAAATAGAACTTTGGGGAAGGCTCTGTGTGATCTTGGGGCTAGTGTAAGTCTTATGCCCCTTTCCATATACAAAAAACTGGGCATTGGAAAAGTCAAAGACACACAGCTGTTGCTATAATTTGCGGATTGCTCAATGAAACACCCCTATAGAGTGGTGGAAGATGTGTTGGTTAAAGTGGATAATTTCATTTTTCCAGTAGATTTCGTGGTACTAGACATGGAGGAAGACAATGCCATTCCTTTGATTGTGGGGAGACCGTTCTTAACAACAGGGCGAGCTATGATTGATGTAGCAGATGGCACCTTAACCTTTAAGGTAAATGAGGAAACAGTTACATTCAATATTTCAAAAGCCATGGAGCATTCAAACGAAAGAGAAGGGTGCAACCGAATTGAGATTTTTAATTCGATAGTCGATGAAGTTGAACATTAAGGATCCATTATGCCATTAGAAAGAGAGTTATGCATACCCCAAGATGTTGTTAAAGAAAGTAAAGATCCAAAGGTGAAAGAGGTTTTAGCCATGTTAGAAGCATCACCATCTTACTCCCCCCGTTTACCCACTACATGGGAGTGGTTGAAAAGGAATGAAGATGAATATGTAGAGAAAAAGAAAGATACGCCATTGGCTGAACTCAAGCAATTGCCACCTTACTTGAAATATGTATCTCTTGGTGAGAAGGATGATGTGTTCTTCCTGTTATATATGCCACCTTGACAATAGTTGAGACGTCAAGCTAATGACTTTAAAGAAGCGTTTCGTGGGAGGCAACCCACAGGTATAGGTAACTTTTAATTTTTGCAATCTTATTTTTTTATTTGAATTTGTTTCTTTCTAATTGTGTGTAAACGTGCACTATGATGAAGAATTATTAACAACTTGGATTTGGTCTTAAGTTTTTTGTTTGGGACTTTGAAATTTAAACTCTATTTCGTTGCTCATATCATTGCTCAATTCAATAAGTTTCACTAATGCATGCATTGTTGATTACTCCTTGGTTGTCGAAGTCTTACTTTCCATTAAATAAATTTTGTAGTAGCACGTTTCGCATCATTTAGATAGTTCATACTCTTTCTTATTATCCTAGCTGTGAGCTTTTGGGCCTAAACACTTTAATTCTTTGTTGTGTGATTATCCAAACATGTGTTATCCCTTCATAACTTACACTAATTTTGACTTGCATCACTTGTAATTTATGGATATAGTGAGGCAATTTTGTTTGGTCGTTTGAGCCTTTTTAACTATTCTAAGAAAAATTACCCTTTGCTATCCCCTTTGAGCCTTGCCCTTTTCTTTCGGTCACTAGCCACATTACAAACAAAAGACCCGACTCTCATTACATCACCTTACTTGGAGTTAGGTAGGAAATTTTTGTCTTGTCTTGGTAAAATTCTAAGTTTGGGGTTGCTCATGGGATAGCAACCTTTTAAGTTTGGGGTGGTGATTCTCACAAAAAGAAAAATAAAAGAAAAAAAAGAAGAAAAAGAAAAATAAAAAAGAAAAAAGAAAGAAGAAAAAAAAAATTCAGTTTGTGTACTTTAGTAAATAATATCTTTTTGGTTCTTTTGTCAATGTTTGAGAATCTCCATAATGAAAATGTGAAGAAAAATAAAAAATGATAGAATAATTTGGAAATGTATGCCGAACTCCAAGTAGTAAAGCCTACTATCCCAAAATGTCATACCCTTACCTAAGCCCCATTACATTTCGAAAGTCCTCCAAAAGTGTATGTGTTTGCTGCATTGTGATTGCTAACTATAATTTTTTCAAGCCTATGGTAGCGTGATGCATGTTCTCAGATTTGAGTGATAAATTTGTAACCCTTTCTAAACACTTGAGAAAATTTTGGTGAGATTGTGTGAAGAGAGAGTTGAACTTGATGAATGAATGTTAAAGTGTACAAATTGTGTCGTTTTTTTGTAAGCAACCATGGAGCATGATAAATGTTTTGTAGTAGTTGGAACTTTGAAAATTGAGATTGATTTGATTTGAGAAACTGAATTTAAATTTGCTTTTAACTGCACAAAATCTGAAATAAATTGTTGCTTGGGGACAAGCAATAGATTAGGTTTCGGGTTGTGATGACTCTTCATCATATGCATATTTTTCATTGTTTTTAGTCTTATTTATCTTTAATTATTAGTTAATTTAAAGAGTTATTTGATATATTTTGCTGATTTTAGCTCTTTGATTTAATAAAATATTTATGTTATTATTTCCTTGATTAAGTAGGGATTTTTCAGAGTTTTGTGTTGTTACTTTGTTTTAGTGCAGTGCTAAATTTTGGTGAGAAATCAACAAGATCTATGTAGACTTTTTCAGCCATATGTGGAGTTGTAGATGTCCAATTGGAGTCAAACTAAGTGAAAATGAAAGCTAAGATCTATATCTACAACTTTCATGAAGACACCGGGACCAAATTCAGACTCAAAGGAGGAGTAAAATGCAATATACGTCAAACAACAGATGTTGTGCGCCTGAAGCGCGCCAGCCGCGCCTGAGGCACATTTATAGCCGTTCAGCATAGTCGAGGCGCGCCTGGAGCGCGTTTCCTGCACCTTGGGAGCGCGACGCGCATCAGCATTCATAAAAACGCAATTTTTCACTGTTTAGGGATCTTTTTTACTTTTGCCCTAGCATAGAAACTCAAAGACGACCGTTTCTAACATCATTGGAGCAGTTTTATCAAGAATCATTTATGAATCTTTCTTGTAATTCTTCTCTAATCTCTATCTTTTATGTCTCTGTCATGAGTAATTAAACCCTATTTGTTAGGGATGAGTGTAACAAGATGAAACCCTTATTTTTCTGATTTGATTTCTAGTTATATGAATGAGTTTATTGACTTATTTTTCCCATCTTTGTGCTTAATGCTTTTTATTGATTGATCAACATTAAAATGTTCTACGATTTGCATTTTGAAATGGAAGTGGACTTTACGAATGCTTGAGATGAGAAATTCATGAGTTTGTAGTCTAGACATAAATGCAAGTCATGAAACCAATTAAATTTGTTGGAGAGGCAATAGTTTAAAAAGAGAATTCATGTACGATAATGCTTAATTCTAATCGTAAATCTACTAAGGAATTAGGGGTTACTTTGGAATTAAAGGTTATGTCACTAAGACATTAGGGCAAGAATAATAACGAGAATTCGGTAATAATTTAATAAAGGAATCCGGTAACTATGATCAAATTAGACACCAAGGTTGGATTCGAAGTGAAACTCATCCCTCACATTTTTCTTATTATAAAAGATCAATTTTATTACTGTTAATTTTAAATATTATTTCAATCAATTTGGAAACTTTTTGTTCAATTTAGTAATTAAATATAATTCGATAGTAAAACGCAATCCTTGAGTTCGACACTCGGTACTACCGTTTTATTATTACTTGCAACGATTCATTACACTTGCTGAAATGCTATCATCTAAGAATCAAAATGGATTTGAGTTGGCCATTTGAAGACAAAAGTGATTGTAATATTAATTCAATAAGACTACTCCACTTATTCGATGAACTATATTGGCTAAGAATAAAAATACGTTAGATTTGGCCATTTGAAGACCAAAATGACAAAAATATTAATTCATTAAGACTACTCCACTTACTGGATGAATTACAATAACTAAGAACCAAAATGTATTGGACTTGGCCATTTGAAGACTAAAATGACTAAAATCTTAATCCATTGAGACTATTCCACTTATCCGATGAATTGTACTAGCTAGGAACCTAAATGGATTAGACTTAGCAATTTGAAGATCAAAATCTTAATTCATTGAGACAATTTCACTTATTAGATGAATTTCATTGGTTAAGTATTAAAATTGATTAGACTTTTCCTTTTGAAGACTAAAATGTCCAAGTCTTAATCTATTGAGATTATTCCACTTATTCAATGTACTATATTGGCTAAGAACCAAAATTGATTATATTTGGCCATTTGAAGATCAATATGACCAAAATCTTAATACACATATACTATTCAACTTATTGAATGAACTATACTGGTTAAGAACCAAAATGGATTAGACTAACCATGTTAAGACCAAAATCATAATCACTTGAGACTATTGCTCTTTTTGGATGAACTATACTAACAACCAAAATGGATTAGCCTTGGCCATTTGAAGACTAAAATCTTAATTCATTAAGATTATTCCACTTATTCAATGAATTGTCATGGCTACGAACCAAAATGGATTAGACTTGGCCATTTGAATATTAAAATTTTAATCCATGAAGACTATACCCCTTATTTGGTTAACTACATTGGCTAAGAACCAAAATATATATATTAACTCTAATTTATAATCATAATATCATGTCCTTTGAAATCACATAACTCTAATAATAGCATGTTTGTAGTAGGGATGCTAACAAGACAAATAAAATAAAAGAATACATAGTGAAAGAGTGAACCAACAGACAAAGAAAAAATGAGAATGTGTGTCGTCGTGTATTGGCAGGAAAAGAAAGACAAACATGTGTTAATGTGTGTTGGCAGACCAAATTGAAATGAAAAAGTGAAAAAATGAAAATGTGTGTTGGCAGAAAAATAAAATGAAAAACAGGAAAATAAAATGAAGTGAAACAGGACAATAAAATTAAAATGAAAACTCTTTCCTCATTTTAGAGTTGTGTTGTTGTAATTCACAAATGTTTTTTTTTATATTATTTTTGATATATATGTTGGTATCAGTGACCTCGCAATAAAGAAAATATATCAGTTTTCGTTACCAAATTAATCAGTATCAAGCGCACAGCGGAAATTAAATTTTGTGGCATGCAAAGTTAGCAAAATAGAAAATTAAAGAGAGAGAGTTAGAGAAGAAGACACAGAGATTTATCCTGGTTCGGTTGTTCCACAACAACCTACGTCCAGTCCTGAAAATCCAATCGGGTTTCAGATTTTCTTCTCCTTCAATAGAAAGAATCAATTACAAAGATTTTCCAGTTTCCTCCCTGAAACCTATCAATCTCTAATTATGTCTTTCCTATTGAATACCCTCTGATCCTTGAAGACACTCAGCAGCCTATCACAGAATCAAAGTGCGACTCTTTCTTGTTGAGCCCTCTCAAACAAGAAAGCAGAGATTTATCCTGGTTCGGTTGTTCCACAACAACCTACGTCCAGTCCTGAAAATCCAATCGGATTTCAGATTTTCTTCTCCTTCAATAGAAAGAATCAATTACAAAGATTTTCCAGTTTCCTCCCTGAAACCTATCAATCTCTAATTATATCTTTCCTATTGAATACCCTCTGATCCTTGAAGACACTCAGCAGCCTATCACAGAATCAAAGTGCGACTCTTTCTTGTTGAGTCCTCTCAACCAAGAAAGTAGCCACCAGTTTCGAGCTGGCTTTTCTTGCGTTCTATTTCGTTCAAAGATTTATTACAGAAAGAATAAAAGATTGTAAAACAAAAGGGTCTTCAATCTTTATGAATGTTGCTCTTCACAAATCTGGATATTCATGGATTGTTCTTGAGCACATTATCATTTCTCTTAGATTGTCAACAAACTGTATTGAGATCTGTAATCACAATTATGAAGTTGTTAGTTTGTTGTTATGAACAGCTAAGAGCGTTGTGAGAAATTATGAAAGTTATGAAATGTTATGTAAAAGTTCTATGAATAAAGATTGAAAGACATCTTATATAGTTTCTGAAAAACCAACTACGAAATCGATTTCCCAATCGATTTTGTAAAGTTATAAAATGAGCTAAATCGATTTGCCAATCGATTATCGCGATCTTGGTTTTCTTTAATCTTGAAACTATACAAGCTAATCGATTTACCAATCGATTCTTTAAAACAACACTTTTCAGCAGAACATGTCCAGACCTGTATAAATCGATTGCCTAATCGATTTCTGGGAAACTGTTTTAATAAAACTATTTTCAATCGATTACTCAATCGATTTGCCAAATCTCAGAAATCTCAGAGTCGATGTATAAAACCACGGAGTCGATTTGGTCACAATCTCAGAGTTCACTGTGTTTTCAACAAGTTTATTTCAATCGATTTGCCAATCGATTGTTTTCAAAACAGTGGCTCAGGTTTTTGATGTCAATCGATTTGGTAATCGATGTGATTCAAAATAGTGACTCAGTTTTAATATCAATCGATTTGCCAATCGATTGTTTTCAAAACAGTGGCTCAGCTATTTGATATCAATCGACTTGTCAATCGCTTTGGTGGCATGTTCCTGAAAAGTTTTTACCTGGTGTTTAGTTCAATCGATTTGCCAATCGATTGCAACCAAACTTTATCAAAATTGAAAGTGTTAACAATTGATTGTCCAATCGATTGTATTTGTCACAGGTGAGGTCATTTTTCAAATGATACTTTGTCAATCGATTTGCCAATCGATTTCCTCAGCACTGGAGTGCCACTGTGACTCATTCAATCGATTTACCAATCGATGTGTTACCATCAGGTTTGATTTGTGAAATGTTCAATCGATTTACCAATCGATTTCCTCCAAATCAGAGGCTACTGACTTGTGCATTTTTCATTTTTAATTGATCTAATCGATTGCCTAATCGATTGCACATTTACAAACACTTAAGATTTCCTTACACCCTTGTTATGAAATCGATTTCCCAATCGATTTACATATTCAGAATTCAACTTTTGTTGATTTCTTGTGTTCCAAGCAATTTGATCCAAGTGTGTAGGGTTTGATTATGGTTCCTGAAATCTTGCTCAATTCAAATATTAGATTTATCATGCATTGTATGAACATTGTTGAATTATTAATTATGTCAAAATTAGGAATCAAAGGATCAAAATCCAACAATCTCCCCCTTTTTGGCATAATTGACAATTCAACCAAATTGTAACTTGAGCATTTTCAGACATTCATTTAATAGCATTATAACATTATTGATGATCAGATCAGAGCATGTAGAACATGTATCAGAACATATCAGATCATATCATATTAATACAACATACATTAATTAACAAGTGTTAGAGCATGTATTGTCAATTAAACAGAAGTTCATCAAGTTATAATTGTTCTCCCCCTTCGTCATTTAAGACAAAAAGGCAGAAAAATAAATCCTCCCCCTATGTTACAGACTCATAGGCATTGGTGTGGAAATCATTTAACTTGTGTAAAAAAAACGGTCAACACAATCATAGCAAGTTATGAACATATCACATGAATGCATAGAGAAGGAATAAACTGTCATATTCATTGATTAAAATCACAGGAATACAGCAAGACATGGCAAAAACAGCATGGATCCTAAGAACCTAATCTCCTAATCTAGGCTGGGGCTCACTATCATCTAAGGAAGGGGCTGAGACCGCTGTATTACCCTCAGCAGGTGTCTCCTCTTCGTGAGTCTCAGGGTTAACTAAGGGATCTGGGTTAGGTTCCTCAGCTGCTTGACGACCGATGTCTGCAACATCTTCAAATGAGAGCTTGATGCCAAGGTGTGTCTGAATCTCATCCACAGATTGAACAACTGCAGTCAAGGAGGCTTGCATAGTCCTTAGACGTGCTTCCACTCTGGACTGAAATTCCAACACTTGAGCATTATGGGCCATCTGAGCTTCAATGAATTCCAAGATTTTATCAACAAAAACAGGAGGAGCAGAGACAGTTTCTGGTTGAGAAGGAGGTGGAGGTGGAGGCTGTGCCGGTTCAGCTGCAGGCTGTGATCTCATCCAAATACCTTGCACCCTTTTCAATTGCATCTGATTCACAATTGATTCTCCAAAAACCAGGGTGGTCTTGACAGATTCTTCATTTACCAAAGACACCTTAAAGCGTTTGAGAATCTTGGTGATCAGTTGCGGATACGGTAGCATGAGTTTCGTCTGCGAAGCTTCCAACATATGCCTGAGCACTATCCAAGTCCAGCTCATCCTTAATTCCTTTGATAATCCCCACAGCAGTAGTATGTCCAACTTTTGAACTACTGCGTGGTTTCCGGATCTGGGCACTAACATGCGTGTCAAAGCATACATCAACATACGATGCTGGACCTTCATTTGACCAATGGGTAGTGAAACCGATTCAACAAACCCATCAACCATCAGGTCTTTGACTGCTGTGTGTCTATCCATTGTCTCTTCCCATCCTTGGTCAGCAGTATCAGCTTCAGAACTACCATCAATGGATTTGCCATAGAAAGGCAATCCTGATAATGCAGAGAAGTCGTCAAAAGTCATAGTAATCTTCTTGCCTTTAACCTGAGTAGTGAAGCCGTCTTCTGTTAACTTGAAAGACGAGTAGAACTCTCTGATCAGCTTAGGATAACAATCAAGCGTAGACGAAAGAAAGTTTTGAAGACCATGGAATCTAAGATGATCCTGAAAAGTGAACTCGACACTGTCAAAATAAGGAAAATCCATTGTCCTTGCTTCATGGATTTTTCTCTTTACAAAATCAGGTGAGATGAATGATTGAGGTTCCTTTTCTTTTGTTGGTGCAGGGACCTTCTTAGCAGGCGGTGAAGAAATGGTTTTCTTCTTTGCAGGGGGTGAAGGAATGGGTTGCTTCTTTCTCTTTTGAGCAATCTCTTTCATTGCATCAGCCATCAATTTTTCAGTGGGAGGTTCCTTTCGTTTCTTGGTCTTTTCTGGAATAGGAGCAGGAGCCTTTCCCTTGTCCTTTGCAAGAATTTTGTGTGTTGGAATCGGAACTCTCTTAGTTAGTGTTTGTGGTGGTGAGGGAGTTTCACTAGTTGAGGATGAAGAAGGTGAGGGTGTATGTGCCTGAGTTTGTTTTACACGAGCCATGATCACAAAACAATTGATTGAATGTATGTAGATAGAATGAATAAACTGATGAAGATGCAGAGCAGGGAAGCAGATAGAGTGAAAAACTGAAACTTTCTGGAAAATCTGGAAAACTTGGATGAAGAAATCGATTTTGTCCTTTACCTTTTTATACTTTAACCCTTGTCAATCGATTGCCAAATCGATTGGGTTACCGTTACACCGAATCCTTAATCGATTTCGTAATTATGAAGTCCAACGGCTAGTTAAAAATTCGCAACGGTCATATTCCTAATCGATTCCCAAATCGATTTTCCGTTTTACTAAATCGATGTCCAAATCGATTGTCCCAAATGTCAAAAACTGAACACTGAATCAATCGATTTCCAAATCGATGCTCGGGATTTTTACACAATATTTTCCAAAAATCTGAACTCTGGGCTAACCAAATCGATTTCCAAATCGATTTTATAAACAGTTTTCATCAAGTAATCGATTTCCAACTCGATTAATCTGGAAAACTTCACTGATAAATACCAAAATCACAAAAAAACTTATATCTCACTAGGATCAATGATCCCTAGTTTCATCCTTATGTTCAAAAAGCTTTCTTTTGGTAATGCTTTCGTGAAGATATCTGCTAGTTGTTCTGTAGTATTCACATATTCAAGTTTGATGACTCCATTCTGAAAATGATCTCTTATGAAGTGATGCCTTACCTCAATATGTTTTGTCCTTGAATGCATTACTGGGTTCTTTGTTATGCTGATAGCACTGGTGCCAATACAGATCATCAGAGCATGTGTCAAAATGTATCAAATCAGCATTACATTATTAAGTATCAGAGCAAAAACAAACAACATCAGATGCTCCCCCTTAATAATGCAACAACAAGCATATTATCAAGTTATCAAGTTATAATTTTTCTCCCCCTTTGTCAATTAAGGCAAAAAGGCAGAAAACAATTCCTCCCCCTATGTTAAAGAACATAAGCATAGGAAATGAAATCATATAACTTGTATATCAGATCAGAACAAAACAAATATGCAACAGATGTAGTATGGCAGTATTTATATGATAACAATTAATACATTTGCTCATACATATATATTAATAAAACATAAAACAGCAAAAAAACAGCACGACAACCAAAAATAAGACAACACAAATAAGAAACTTGACCATCTAATCTCCTAAAGTGGGCTGGTTCTCACTATCATCTAGGGGAGAGGTAGAGACCGCTGTATTATCCTCAGCTGGTGTCTCCTCACCGTGAGTCGCAGACCGATCTAGAGGATCTGGCTGTGGTTCCTCAGTTGCTTGTCGACCAATATGCGCTATGTCTTCAAAAGATAGCTTGAGGCCTAGATGCGCTTGAATTGCAGCAACATCCTGAACAACTGATTTCAGGGATGTTTGGATAGATGTCAAGGTAGCTTCCATCCTTGCATTTGACTCTAATATTTTGGCGTTGTGTTCCATTTGAGCTGCCATAAATTCCATCAGCTTTGAAACAAATGCAGGAGCCTCAGCTGCTGATTCAGATGCTTGTGGAGGAGTTGGTTCAACATTTGGCATTGGTCTAATCCAAACATTATCTACTTTCTTCAGTTTCATCTGATTCACAATCGCTTCGCCGAAGATAAGTGTAGTCTTTGCAGATTCTTCATTCAACAACGATACCTTGAAGTGCTTGAGAACCTTTGTAACCAACTGCGGATAAGGCAACATGATCTTACTGTGTGAAGCTTCTAACATGTGCCTTAGCACAATCCATGTCCAACTCATCTTAAGTTCCTTGGACAATCCCCATAATAATATAATATCAAGCTTCTGAACAACAGCATGATTTCCTGATCGAGGTACAAGCATTCTTGTTAATGTATACATGAGCATGCGTTGCTGTACCTTCATCTGACCAATTGGCAAAGAGATGGTTTCCACAAAACCATCAACCATGATGTCTTTCACTGCAGTGTGCCTGTCCAGCGATGCTTCCCAACCTTCGTCGGCTGCATCCGCATCAGAACTGCCGTCTATTGATTGTCCATGAAATGGCAATCCTGTCAACTCAGCAAAGTCTTCAAAAGACATTGATAATTTTTTACCTTTAACCTGAGTTTTGAACCCGTCATCAGTGAGCTTGAAATTTGCATAAAATTCCCGTATCAATTTCGGATAGCTGTCCAAAGTAGATGAAAGAAAACCTTCAAGACCATGAAATCTCAGATGATTCTGGAATGTGAAGCCTTCTGTATCAAAGAAACCAAAGTCTAGGGTTCTGCCTTCATGAATTTTCCGTTTAAGAAACTCTGCTGGAATGATAACTTCCACATCCTTCTCTTTAGGTGCTGGAGTTTTCTTAACTAGGGGTGAAGTAACCGGTTTCTTTTTCTTCTGAGCAATTTCTTTCATAGCATCAGCCAACAACTTCTCACTTGGTGGTTCCTTCCTTTTCTTGATCTTTTCTGGAATAGGAGCAGGAGCCTTGCCCTTGTCCTTTGCAAGAATTTTGTGTGTAGGAATCGGAATTCTTTTAGACACAGTAGGTGGCGGTGAGGGAGTTTCACTGGTTGAAGATGATGAAGGTGAAGGAGTATGGGCTTGTGTTTGTTTCACGCGGGCCATGGTTGCAAATAGAGGAGATGAGTGAAGATAGAGTTCAGATATAGTTGCAGATATCAGTTGCAGAGACAGAGGAAGAAGATGAAGCAGAGAAAGAAAATATAAATCTGGGTTGAAACAGTGAAGAAATCGATTTAGACCTGTTCGTTTTTATACTTTTACCTTTATCAATCGATTGCCCAATCGATTTGCTTACCGTTACACCGAATCCTTAATCGATTGTGTAATTATGATGTCCAACGGCTAGTAAAAAAGTACGCAACGGTCATTTTCCTAATCGATTCCCAAATCGATTTGCCGTGTTACTTAATCGATGTCCAAATCGATTGTCCCAAAAGTCAAATACTGAACACTTAATCAATCGATTTCCAAATCGATGCTCGGGATTGTTACAAAATATTTTCCACAAAATCTGAAGTCTGGGCTAACCAAATCGATTCCCAAATCGATTCTTTAAACAAACAAAGAGCAAACTCGAAATCGATTACTCAATCGATTTAATCCCAAACAAAACTTCTGATTAACTGCCATTGACTCTTTTTCTCTGTCATCAACACAACTATGTTGACCAATCTTTCTTCATTTAATCTTCATTTAATGTTAAAGACAAGATTCTCATACTTGTCTCATTTCACGTGTCTTGAGCATCCACTTTCAAATATCAATCTTGCTTGGTGGATGTCAAGTACACCTGCAAAAACATAATTAATTTTTGGATCTAGGTACCCAATTCAGATTGGGTCCTGGGGGGTCAGTCTTAAACACAGATTCTTTTGCTATCCAAACTTGCTTCCATCCTTGATTGGCTAATTTTTTAAATTTGCAATTAGACACAAAATGTCCCTTTCTACAACAGAAATGACATTTGCCATCAAAGGATGAATATTTGTTTGGTTTAGTAAAGGTGTCATACATACTCTTAGCAATAGAAGATTTTTGACCATGTTTGACATTTCTGGTTTGCATATAACCAATACCAGATCTGTTTTTATTTTTTCTTTTGACATGCATATTTGGTGTATATCCTAAACCAGATTTTTCATAAACATGTCTTTGATTGCTAAGCATGACATTCAGCTTATCTTTACTATTTGCAAAATTTAATAAATCAGATTTTAATGATGCAATAGTATCTTCAAGTTCAATGCACTTTGCAGATTTTTCTTGTGAATCCTTTTTCAGTTGTTCACATAAATTTTCAATTTCTTTGTGTTCAACATTCATTTGTTCAAGCATTTTCTTTGTGCTTAACAACTGTTTTATGGAGTTCACATAATCATCATGCAATTCATTGAAAGCTTCTTGAAGCTCATCATATGTTGGATTAAATTGCGAACTAACCTCACTGTCAGATTCTGAATTAGTGTGAGCCATGAGACATAAATTCACTTTTTCTTCATCCGAAGAGGCAGAGGACTCATCGTTATCGTTGTCACTCCATGCAATATATGCTCTTTTGGCTTTGTGAGCTCTATTCTTGTTCTTCAGTTTGTAGCATTCCGACTTTGTGTGACCAATCTTACCACATTCGTAGCATGTAACTGTCTTGATGTCACTAGTCTTAGAGCTGGATGGTTTTCTGAATTTGTTATCTTTCTTCTTCAGAAACTTCTTAAATTTCTTGACAAGTGATTCGATTTCAGTCTCTTCTTTTTCACTGCTGGATCCATCTGAGTAGCTATCGGATTCAGGTTTAGATTGCTTGGTTTGTACTTTCAAGCATAATCCTTTCTTTTTCCTGCTTTCCATTTCGGATTCATCCAGTCGTTGTAATTCCATTTCATGTTCCCTCAATTTACCAAATAATGTTGCTGTCGTTATCTTTGCTAGATCCTTAGACTCAGCTATTGCGGTAATTTTGGGCTGCCATTCTCTGGTTAAACATCTCATGATCTTTCCAATCTGCTGTTCATTATCCACATCTTTTCCTAGTGCATGCAGGTTGTTGACTATGTGTGTGAATCTGGTTTGCAAATCGCTGATTGACTCTTCTTTCTTCATGCTAAATAATTCATATTCGTGCATGAGCGTATTCACACGAGCTCTCTTAACATCAGTAGTACCTTCGTGAGTTTCTTGGAGGATGTCCCACATCTCTTTTGCTGACTTGCAATTGGACACTCTAAAGAACTCTTCTGCACATAGGGCGGACGTGATGATGTTCTTAGCCTTCGCATTGAAACCAACCTTCTTCTTGTCATCATCTGACCAGTCGGCTCTAGGCTTGATAATCATTGAGTTGTCAGTTCCTGCAATCTTGGGAATGTACGGACCGTTTTCAACAGCATCAAGGATATCTATGCCACTTGCTTCCAGAAATATGAGCATTCTTTGCTTCCAGTACATGTAGGCTGTACCGTTGAAAGCTGGTGGTCGAGCTAACGAAGCGCCTTCTCCCAGAACGTCAGTTGAGGCCATCTTCTTATAAGTTTTACCTCTCAAGAAGTTGGCTCTGATACCAATTGTTGGTATCAGTGACCTCGCAATAAAGAAAATATATCAGTTTTCGTTACCAAATTAATCAGTATCAAGCGCACAGCGGAAATTAAATTTTGAGGCATGCAAAGTTAGCAATATAGAAAATTAAAGAGAGAGAGTTAGAGAAGAAGACACAGAGATTTATCCTGGTTCGGTTGTTCCACAACAACCTACGTCCAGTCCTGAAAATCCAATCGGATTTCAGATTTTCTTCTCCTTCAATAGAAAGAATCAATTACAAAGATTTTCCAGTTTCCTCCCTGAAACCTATCAATCTCTAATTATATCTTTCCTATTGAATACCCTCTGATCCTTGAAGACACTCAGCAGCCTATCACAGAATCAAAGTGCGACTCTTTCTTGTTGAATCCTCTCAACCAAGAAAGTAGCCACCAGTTTCGAGCTGGCTTTTCTTGCGTTCTATTTCGTTCAAAGTTTTATTACAGAAAGAATAAAGATTGTAAAACAAAAGGGTCTTCAATCTTTATGAATGTTGCTCTTCACAAATCTGGATATTCATGGATTGTTCTTGAGCACATTATCATTTCTCTTAGATTGTCAACAAACTGTATTGAGATCTGTAATCACAATTATGAAGTTGTTAGTTTGTTGTTATGAACAGCTAAGAGCGTTGTGAGAAATTATGAAGGTTATGAAATGTTATGTAAAAGTTCTATGAATAAAGATTGAAAGACATCTTATATAGTTTCTGAAAAACCAACTACGAAATCGATTTCCCAATCGATTTTGTAAAGTTATAAAATGAGCTAAATCGATTTGCCAATCGATTATCGCGATCTTGGTTTTCTTTAATCTTGAAACTATACAAGCTAATCGATTTACCAATCGATTCTTTAAAACAACACTTTTCAGTAGAACATGTCCAGACCTGTATAAATCGATTGCCTAATCGATTTCTGGGAAACTGTTTTAATAAAACTATTTTCAATCGATTACTCAATCGATTTGCCAAACTTCTGAGTTCACTGTGTTTTCAACAAGTTTATTTCAATCGATTTGCCAATCGATTGTTTTCAAAATAGTGGCTCAGGTTTTTGATGTCAATCGATTTGGTAATCGATGTGATTCAAAAACAGTGACTCAGTTTTAATATCAATCGATTTGCCAATCGATTTAATTCAAAACAGTGACTCAGCTATTTGATATCAATCGACTTGTCAATCGCTTTGGTGGCATGTTCCTGAAAAGTTTTTACCTGGTGTTTAGTTCAATCGATTTCCCAATCGATTGCAACCAAACTTTAACAAAATTGAAAGTGTTAACAATAGATTGTCCAATCGATTGTATTTGTCACAGGTGAGGTCATTTTTCAAATGATATTTTATCAATCGATTTGCTAATCGATTCCCTCAGCACTGGAGTGCCACTGTGACTCATCCAATCGATTTACCAATCGATGTGTTACCATCAGGTTTGATTTGTGAAATGTTCAATCGATTTACCAATCGATTTCCTCCAAATCAGAGGCTACTGACTTGTGCATTTTTCATTTTTAATTAATCTAATCGATTGCCTAATCGATTGCACATTTACAAACACTTAAGATTTCCTTACACCCTTGTTATGAAATCGATTTCCCAATCGATTTACATATTCAGAATTCAACTTTTGTTGATTTCTTGTGTTCCAAGCAATTTGATCCAAGTGTGTAGGGTTTGATTATGGTTCCTGAAATCTTGCTCAATTCAAATATTAGATTTATCATGCATTGTATGAACATTGTTGAATTTAATTATGTCAAAATTAGGAATCAAAGGATCAAAATCCAACAATATACTCAAATTTGTATCAGATTTGTAAAATGATGATTTTTTTAGATTTTTGTTAATAATTGTAAAATATTTATTATATATATATATATATATAGTTATTTTTAGTTGATCGTATAAAATTGAGTTACTACAGTTTGCTTACTCAGGCCATTAAACATTATCAAAGATACCCCTAAATAACGGTTAGGTATCATATGATCGCATGCCACAAACGTCCCTTAAATAATGACATATGCCACTTGACTTCTCTTAGTGTTAAGTAATACAAGTTGAGTATTATCTCTATTTAGGTGTTTATCTCTATTAGTTCTTCGGTCACCTTACCCATATATATTAAACTATTTTATGATAATCAATCTCACATGTACGAGATCTTTCCCCCTTCTTTGTTTGGAATTAAAATAGCTTTAGATGGTTGAGAATACAGTCACAACACCCACTCCCCTGATTTGAATTGAGTAGAAAAGTTCCTCATGCAATAACTATGTGCGCACCACCATTACTAATAAATTTTTTCCAAGAATTCGAATATATTTTTAAATATATTGTTAAATATATTTTGGGATAACCCGAGGGCACTGATCTTTCTAGCTTTTTAGTTTGGTATTTTAAAAGCTCTTTATAGGTTAGCTTAATATTTTTAACTTGTTTCTAAACTTTGGATCGAATTTGAATTATAATTTTATTATTTGCATTTTAATTTTATTATTTGTATTTTGATTCTTGTTCGCTCTGTAGGCCATAACTTGAGCTTTGGATGTCGGATTGGCACATATGAGTAGGCGTTGGAAAGCTAAAAATCAGAGCTACAACTTTTGTGTTGGAAGAAAAGACCAATTCCGAACTTTACTGGATCTAAATTGCAGATTTCGTAATCTGAACTTTTGTAATAATTTTAAATAGTGGGTCACTTGTTTTAAAACACTAAACCTTAAAGTCCAATATCAAATACTATATATTTTGTTTCTTTTCTACAGACAAAAAAATTAGGATTCAGATTGTTACAAGAAATTAATAGTTTTTATGTTAATGTCATGGAAGACTAATTTTATAAGATTAATCTACGAGTTCAGAGTTTCATCAACACCTTGAGATTCAAGTTACACTGTCAATTTCGATTCATGATTATATTATTGTTTATTTGATTATATTTATATTTTGATTGCTTAAATTGAATTTCAATAGGATCGATTAAAATTATTTGACAGAATTTGGTTTCGGTTTCTAATTTAATTGAATTATAATTTTGCAACACTTGATCGTCAATTGTAATATTTTGATGATTGTGATGCTTAATCCAATCAAAGAAACTAAATTCACATAGGATTAACTACGCTTGTTGGATCAATTCTGTAGTCAAATAAGAATAGAATCACGAATTAGAAATTAAACTCATTGATAGAATATGTGATAGGTCTGAAACTCGAATAAGTGGATTAATCCTGTTGCTCATTAGTAAAAAAATTGGCAATAGGTAAAACCTAAGTAGTGGTCTGTGGTATTTGCACTTCTCTAGAGTATCCTACAGATTCATGTCCTACATTGCAAGAAGATCCAATTGCTGATGTTCCTCAAGCATATGGAGCAAATATATACAATCCTCAAGCCAACTGTGATGTGTCATCTAATAGGTACAATCCTGGTTGGAGAAACCATCCCAACCTGAGATGGGAGAATTCATCTGCACAATAGCAACCCAGGCAGCAGAAGCAAAATATTTCACAACAGCAAAACAATGCACCTTCATTAGAGGACCTCATTAAGCAGATGGATGTCCAGAATCTCCAATTTCAACAAAGAACATATTCCACCATTCAAAATTCGGAAACAAAAATTGGTTAGCTAGCCACTTCAATTAATCAATTACAGACTCAGGGATCAAACCAATTGTTTGCATAGTCAGTAGTAAATCCAAATGCTCCCAATGTCAGTGCAATTACATTGAGGTCTGGGAAAACTGTTAAAATACCAAAGGTACCTGAAACTGCAGTGAAAAATAACAAGGTTGCTGAGGACACTTTGATATTTGAAACTGTTGATGTTGAGTAAAATATACCACTTCCTTTTCCTCAAAGGGCGGTGAAGACTAAGAAAACGGATGAGGAAGATAAGGACAAGGAGATCCTAGATACATTTAGGAAGGTAGAAGTGAAATTCCCCTCTTTGAAGCAATTAAACAGATTCCAAGATATGCAAAATTTCTAAAAGATTTGTGCTCACACAAGAGAAGGTTAAAAGGTAATGAAAGAGTAAACATGGGGAGAAATGTTTCAACCCTCATTCAACCCATGCCAAATGCAAAGATCCAGGAACTTTTTCCAATCCATGTACCATAGACAATAGTCAATTGAAAATGCTATGTTATATTTTTGAGCTTCCATTAATGTTATGCCTACATCTATTTTTAACTTTCTTGCTCTTGGACCTTTACAGAGTACAAGTGTTACCATTCAATTGGCGAACAGGAGCAATGCTCGTCCTGCTAGACTTGTGGAGGATGTACTTATTTGAGTTAATAAATTAATATTTCCTGCAGATTTTTACATTCTGGACATGGAGGGAGATAATAAGTCCAACAGGGCGCCTATCATCTTAGGCAAACCATTCTTGAAAACTGCTAGAACAAAAATTGATGTGCATGCTGGAAATCTATCCATGGAATTTGGTGATAGCATTGTAAAATTTAACATCTTTGATGCTATGAAACACCTCATGGAAGAGCATTCTATTTTTCAAATTGAATTGCTTGTTGATTTGGTTGATGATACTTACCCCGATTTGTTTGCTACTAATTTTCCTTCATTTTCTGGTTTTGATGATACTTATACTTGTGAATTATGTACAGATACTCAATTATGCTATGTGTGTGCTGATATTGAAGTTGCCTTGTAGGTTGATCATTGTGCTGATATTGATATTTCTACTAACATAATTGATTTTGCAGACTTAGCTTCGGCCACTGGTGTTGTACCTTCCATTGAACAACCACCAACCATAGAGCTTAAACCACTTCCTGAAAATTTGAAATATATATGCATATTCAGAAGGAAGTGGCAAGTTACGTGTGATTATTTCAGCCAAACTTGAAGATGAACAATGAGAGAAGTTGTTGCAGATTTTGAGAAAACACAGAAAGGCAATCGGATGACCTTGGTTGATAGTCCTGGTATTAACCCATCCATGTGTATGCATATTTCTGTGTTTTCCTGATCTCTATTTTCTTGTATGTGTTGTACTTGTTTATGTTGCAAAAGGCTGACTACTTCCCTCCTCAATTCGCACGAGTATCGGGTTAGGCTCTCTAGAGTGATATAAAGATCTTTTACTATGCAATGAGGCTGACAAATATTTGGATTTTGATGATGATGGTAACACGATTGTGTAGACTGGACAAGTGACCTACGTCAAATGGAGCCATGGGATGGCAAACATTAAGACCAGATACATATGTCGCATGAGTTACCCTTCCACACATCCATTATCACGTTGACGAACCTGTAGTTCCTTATAACTTAGGAAGAAGATGTGATTGAGGCAATAGTCGTGCCTTTCCATCGACTGTTTTGCCAAGTTTAATCAAAGATGAAGGCACAATCGTGGACAAGATTTAGACTCATATCAGTTGAACCCAATACTTCTTCTAACCTTCCTATTATTCCTTAGCGTTTGTCTCATATGGAGATGGAAGTGTTGACTCGAGGTTGTACTTGTTTTTATTTCATTTCATCCACGTGTCTAGGCCAGAAAACACCTTATAATATAATATATATATACATATATATATATATATATATATATATATATATATC
>NC_021163.2:41163528-41169014 GCF_000331145.2 Cicer arietinum | reverse complement strand
TATAATATAATATATATATATATATATATATATATATATATATATATATATATATTTCGATTAGCACAAATTTATTCACATATTTATAACTTCATCACACTAGTAGAATTTTGTCTTTTTAAGTCGGTTAAAATATACATTTTAAGTCGGTTATGTGTCCGAGTTAACAGCAAACGACTTAAAAAACAAGTTGTTTTTTAACTTGTTTCATGAACCGACTTAACAGAGCTTCGTCATATTAAGTCGATTCAGCTTAACCGACTTAAACATCATAAATTCAGTACAACACATCATCTTTTTCAGTCGGATATTTTGATCAACTGACTTAATAGATATAGTTAAAATAATAATAATTATTTTTTTATAAATTTTTCATATTCTTTTTATGCTCCTAATCCATACAATATTTGGTATTAAATTTCAAAAAAGAGTTTTGTACTTACAATCACAATTTTATATAACCATCTAATAACTAAAATATACAATATCTCATATTCATACAAAAATATATAGTATCCCATTTCTAATTAAACTTGACAAGACGAAAAAAAAAATTAGATGTCCATTAACAAAATTACAAAATGTAGCAATATTCAATAGATATATATTAGCATCGTCATTTTCTTCAATTAATTTCAAATCAAAATCCACACAACGTTTGTGAACTTCTTTTATTTGATCCGAGTGAAATGATCTTGAGTTATCAAATATCTGAACAAAAAAAGCACAATCAATATCGGTTGAACAAAAAAAAAAATACAATCAACTTACTCTTTATTATTATGTAAAGTTGAACATGTAGAATATGAAATATCTAATTTAACTCGCTAATACAGCAACAAAATCTCTTAGATGTCCGTAGTACAAAAGAATGATACGTGAGTAGTTAGAAAACAAAAATGAATTTGGCATATAGTTTGTAGGATAGGGTCCCTCAAATAAATCAAATAATATGATATTATCTAAATGAAATTATTACCATATATCAAAATTATTGTTATATATAAACAATACAATAGTAGAAAATTATAAAAAAATTACTCATATAAATTTATTATTCAATACCTTGAACAACCATACCTTAAAGGGTGGCGATTAAACTATGTGTGGCGTGGGGTGAAGTCAATAGCTTCAACAACCATATCTTAGATGGCGGCGGCGATGAAACTGAGTTTGGTGATGGACGTAAAGAAGTAGTTGGAATAAAAACAGTAAATGTAGTTGCAAATATTGTTAGAGAATAGAAAAGTTTTATAATATAATGGTTAACAAAGTGGAAGATAAAACGTTGCAAATGTTTAGTGGTTATTGCGTGGAAGATAAAACACCAAGGGCACGACATATTTTATATCCCTTTGTCTTTAAATAAGTTATCAATATCACCGCGTTAAACAAGTTTTAAATATTTAAAAAATTGTCACTCCCTCATTTTATTAAGTCGTTTAAACAAGTAACCGAGTTAAACAGAGAGATATTAATTTTTTTATCTTAACTCGGTGACTAATATAACCGTACTAAACGCGTTTCATCTATTTACAAAATCGACACGCCTTATGTTCTTAACTCGTAGACAACCGATTTAAAACGTACTTCCGTCTCACTTATTGAGTCTGTTGGCACGCAATCGACTTAACTCACAGTATTAAAAACTCAATTTTCTACTAGTGTCACAAATAGTTGCCTAGGTTCCATCAATGAATCACTAAGTTGTCTCAGTATCCATGATTTAGGATCTAGTTAGATGGAAAATAAGATTATTTTCTTCTTTCAATATTAATTTTAACGACTAAGAATTTCTGTATTTGTAAAAAAAAAAAAAAAAACGAGAGCCATTATGTAAAACAATGATTGACATAATTAAAATTGATGTCTTCTATGGTGGATAACTTTGTGAGTTGCTTACATACATAAGACAACAAAATCAGACATCCAAGATACTATTTGCCAAAGGTAAGAGTGCAACTTTTGTTTAGATGGATCTGCCAACATTTATCGAATGGATTTTTTAAAATGGTTTCCAAAAATCATATGATAGTCATTTTTAAGAAAAAGATTTTTTGCTAAAAGAAAAGGAAATCTAATAATATAGACCATTCAAACTAACTTGTTTCTAGCTACATTACTAGCAAATCACATGTTAAAATACTTCTCAAACTGCATGAATATGTATTCAACGTATAGATATAATTTAGAACATTCATTCATCCTACCTAGGATATGATTCAATTCTAGCATTTCTTATCTTCTCTTTGAGGGTGTTAACTTCTTTGTAAAAAGATGTTAATCCAATATTTTATATCATTGAAGAAATTATAGGACACAAAAAAAATAAAAATAAATAATATAATCAATGTTTTGAAGATAAAACAGTTATTCAAAGATTAAATTGAAATTATTAAACTGAATATTTTTCCAACGATTTATTCTTTTGAACAATTTAAATTTCAGTTTTCAATAAACTATTTTTGTTAATCCTTGATCTCTTAAAAAGAAAAGAACACACAATGACTTGGATACTATTTCACAATAACCACTGCTACATCTAGTCCTCAGTTTCTCAGAGAGATTTTGCCTTCATACAGTAAAATGCATAATCAACTGTAAAAGTGATATTATTATTCAATCCCCTTTACAAGCATTAAGTGTTTATAAAGTCTCTCCAAGATAAGTATTTTTTCCTTGTCTTTCAAGGCATTGAATATTGCAAGGCCTCGCCAGACAACCAGTAGTATAGTCTTTGAATTCTGCAAGATTCTTAGGGTAACTCTTCTCTTGTGTTGAGTATTTTGTTTCTCAAGGAATCAAACATCACTTTCTTGCCTCTTTATGCATCGAGTATTATTTCCTTGCTTCTCCATACATTGAGTGTTGTAAAGCCTCTTTAGACCACTAGAAGTATAATCTCTTGATTTCCTCAAAATCAACTACACTCTCTTGTAAAAACCATTTTAGGCATCAATGTATTCTTTCTTCAAGCCTCATCGGAATTTACACCATGTATTATTTCTTCAAACTCCACCAGGATTTATAGTGTGTATTATTTTACTAGCATCACCAAGTTTTCAAAATTTGGTCTCTCTAAGTATTGTAACCTTTGGAGACAACCCTTTTTCAACAAAGGTAGTTGCACTATCTTGCCATTTAAAAGAATTGAGTTTGTATTTTTTGTGTGACAAGCTTGCAAGAGTATGGGATTATTTCATAGTAAAAACTATCGTTCCTACAAGAAGTTTGTTATGAATATCAATCTCTCTTTACTGTAATATTTAGATAAAATGTCGATTGTTGATAAAATGATTTTTGATTAAAATTTGAAATAAAATTAAACCCTTGGGATTGTAGTTTTTCACAATGATAGATACAAAAAAACTAATCTTCTGTAAGTCATGGGTGTAAAACTCTTAAAAATCAAATGAACAATTATAACTAATGCCTTCTTTCAAATAGCAGAAACATATTTTAAACTAATAACCAAGAGGATATTGTTCAAAGCCATTTCATTTCTTTTTTATATGTTTCTAGCATACTGGTATTTATCACATTGAAGGACAAAACGATGAACATCTTTGAAGAGTGTGGGCTAGTAGAATCCTACTTGAGGTTTCTTTGTTGCATGTATTGGGGAACTAGCATGCCCACCGTAAGCGGAAGAACAACAATAAAACATGATTCTTTCAATTTCTTTTTCCAATACATCTTCTAAAAATTCCATTAGCCTATCTCTTATACGATGTACGTCTTTGAATAGTGTAGAGATGGGCAGAGTTTCGTTCTTAACTAAAGCTACATATAAACTAAACTGAAATGTTTTTCAATTTGATCAAACTACACTAAACTAGTTTTGGTTCACTTGAACCAAACTGAGCTGGATTTTAAACCAGTGAACCAGTTCAACAGTCTGAATCGATTTAAACAGAATTTAATTTAATTGGACTTAATCGAATTGAACTGAATTGTTATAATATGCATTAAATTGAACTAAATTACTTTTGCATCAAATTGAACTGATCAGTTTTTCTAAAAGAAAGAGATTTTTTTTTGGTAATTTATGAAACATTATGGACATTCAAATTTTAAATAAGTACATTATTACTAATAATTATAAATATATGAAAACCATACCTTAAGTAGAAGGCAGCTCATTTTCACATTAAAATAATTAGCAATTTCATACATTTTACTTGGATTGAAATCAAAACTAAAATAAATAAATAAATAAATAAATAAAAGTAATAAATATAATAATAATAATAAATAAAAAATAAAATCAATACATCATTCACCGTTGCTTCAAAGAAGAAAACCCAGAAAGACTACAAAACCAAGCAGTGATCGGAGAATACTTGAACTCGGAAGGAATATATTATATGCTTGCATTATTATTTTTATCTTTTTTCTATTTTCCCACATAAATCTACAAAGTTGTTCAGCATTTTGTGAATTATTTTGTTGACATTAATTAGTATGTTATGTCAATAAAATGCTACATTAGAACATACCATTTAAGATCATCCATGTTTTCATTTCCATTGATCAACCTATAAAATCCCACAAAAATAATTTCAGAACCAAAAATTTCCTAAAGGAAAAAAAGCCAACAACAAGAAACCTTAGGAAATTGGAAAGTAGAAGAGTTCAAGAACGATGGAAAAGCAAAAGGAAATCAGTCTCGTGCTGAAGAACAAAGTGGAAGAAGAAAGAGTTGCAACTAACAAACAGTAGCCCCGATCTGGTCCGACAGTGGTTTATCGGTGTCTTACGGTAGTGTTGCATTCTTGCATCTCACGGTGGATGTTTTTCAGGTAAGACGGTTGCAGGGCCTTGCTATTAGTGGCGGAAGTTGGTGATCGCGGCGATGGTGAGTACACTACGCGAAAAAACGCATATTACAGCGCTTTTTTTAAGCCATTTACAGCGCTTTTTCAAAAAAATAAGCGCTGTGGAAACGAGCGCTGTAAATGATACAACAGCGCTTTTAAAAAAGCGCTATAAAACATGTAAATACAATGTGCGCTTGTTATGCACATTTTACAGCGCTTCTTCACAAAAAGCGCTGTAATATGCACCCCATTATATGAGTTATGGGTGTGCATTTTACAGCGCTTTCTCAAAAAAGCGCTGTAATATGCACCCCATTATATGAGTTATGGGTGTGCATTTTACAGCGCTTTCTCAAAAAAGCGCTCTAATATGCCCAACCATAATTTCATATATGGGTGGGCATATTACAGCGCTTTCTCACATAAGCGCTGTAATATGCTCACCCATAATTTCATATATGGGTGTGCATATTACAGCGCTTTCTCAAAAAAGCGCTGTAAAATGCCCACCCATAATTTCATATAGTCTGCATTTTATTACAGCGCTTTCTCAAAAAAGCGCTGTAAAATGCCCATAATTTCATATTATGGGTCTGCATTTTACAGCGCTTTTCTTGTACATTTTACAGCGCTTTCTCACGAAAGCGCTGTAAAAGGTGCACCATT
>NC_021163.2:41033172-41154434 GCF_000331145.2 Cicer arietinum | reverse complement strand
TTTACAGCGCTTGTGAAAAAAGCGCTGTAATAGGTAGTTAAATTCAATGAAAGCGCATGTATTTTACAGCGCTTGTGAAAAAAGCGCTGTAATAGGTAGTTAAATTCAATGAAAGCGCATGTGTTTTACAGCGCTTGTGAAAAAAGCGATGTAACTGATACGCGAAAGCGCTTCCTTTTACAGCGCTTTTTTGACAAGCGCTGTAAAAGCCTTATAACGTGATGCGCAAACGTTATATGACCTACTACAGCGCTTGTTTTACAGCGCTTTGAATCAAAAGCGCTGTAATAGGTTCCGTTATTTTTAAAATATAATTACAACAGCGCTTGTTTTTAGCAAGCGCTGTAAAATGGGCGCTGTTAAATGTCATTTTTGGGGTAGTGGTAGCGGGGTTGCGGTTCTTCATTTTAATTCTCTAATATCTGATTTTTGGGTTCAGTTGATTACTCGTTTCAATTTATAGAGTTGTGTAATTTTAGGTTGATAATTTTGATTTTGGTATAGAATGAGAGTTAAATTATTAGTTGGAATTAAGTTCACTTCCAATTCAATTTTAATTTTTTAAGAAACACTTCGGATAATAAAATGGTTTAGTAATTCGAATTTGATTCTCAATTTCATAAATCATCTCAATAGAAGCCTATTTGAAGTTTCTTTGTTGTAGTTTGAGGAATTAGCATGTCCGTAGGAACCTGAAGAATGACAGTGAAACATGATGCTTAACATTTCTTCTTCTGGAATACATCCTTCGAAAATTCCATCAGCCGCTCTCTTAAAAAGCAAAGTTCATCCCAATAGTAGTGTTTAACATTCAAGAAAAACATCTTCTTTTGTTGATAGTTCAAATCAAGGGGTAGTACTTCCATTGCTAGGTAGTTCACAAAATCATCATACCTTGGTGCTTCGATTTATGCAGAGAAAATAATTGCTCATTAGGGAAGGAATCATCAAGGGACAACTCATTTTAATTTTTTTTTTTCATATAGCCTGGAGATATGAATGATCACCACTTTTCAATCCTCTTCTTGTCTCAAATTTCAAGATCGAACTTTTGAAGAAAAAGTATTCATCAGATCAACCTTGACTTAACATTTTTCTTGCATAAGAGATATTTGATGTTGCATGGTATATGGTATATGTAGACAGTTATCTTCGATCCCACCTAGTATGAACAAGTTTGTAAATGAGAAACACTACTACGAATAACTCTTTCTTTGTTTTGGCATAGTTAACTTAAGCTTCATCCTGAGTCTTGTTGGCAAAATAGATAGCCTGAACATTCTTGTCTTTTCTCTACCTCAACATTACATCTACAACAATATTCTAGCATCTCACATGATTTCAAATGGAAGACTCCAATCATGTGGCTTCATAATTATGGCAAATAATAATGTTTCTTTTAACCTGCAAAATGACTCAAGACAAAATTCATCAAAGATAAAATTGCATCCTTAAGGAGCAGACTAGTTAGAGGCTTAGAAATCTTATAAAAATCATGAGTACTTCCATAATATACTCAATAAAGTATGAAAATATTGTCATCATGCAACATTGAAAAGTAGTAGAGGCCCTACACAAACCAAAAGACATTCTCCTACAAGCATAAGTGTCATAAGGAAAAGTAAATATGGTTTTTACTTATCATTGAGATGAATGGGAATTTGGAAAAATCTAGAATAACTATCCAAATAACAAAAATTTGAATGTTTTGCTAACCTTTCTAACGTTTGATCAATAAACGGGAGAGGAAAATGATCTTTACAATTTGTTTTGTTCAATTTTTTGTAGTCAATAAACATCCTCCACCCTATAACTCTCGAAGTTGCAATGGATTCATTTTTACCATGTTTAACAACACTGATACCTCCCTTTTTAGGAACTACTTGAAGGAGACTGACCCATTTGTTATAACAAATAAAGTAAATTACCCTGACATCTAGGAGTTAAAGTACCTTTTTCTTAACAACTTCCTTAATGTTAGGGTTTATAGTCCTCTTCAAGTAGCACCCTATGCATGCAAATGGATGAATTAATTACCTTTAAGTCACAATAGTATAATAGATTTCACATACATCTTGAGGACTCTAAGCAATTTTCTAGTTTCTTCACCATTTAAATAAGCCCTTACAATGACAGGAAATATAGAATTTTGACCAAGAAATTCATACCCAATATTTGATGGCAAATGCTTACGTTTTACCCGTAGATCCTTTTTTGAAAGAAGTGCTGAATTTTCTATTGCTAGTGCTTCAAAATGTAAGTCTGAAACATAAGAATTTCCATCCAACAATTTAGCATATGCATCAGATTCCTTTCCCAAACCTTCATGATTGGAGCTTCCAATCAGGCATGCTTCCAACCCATCTTGAGAGAGCGATCCTAAAGGACACTCATTAACACAATGATCAATTAAATCAACCTTGCAACAAAAATCAAGAGAATGACTTTTAATAAGATTAGACAAATTAAATTCAATCTTTTCATCACCCACAATGCAGGAAAGCTGGCCATGTTTCACATCAATAACAACCCCTATTGTAGCAAGAAAATGTCTTCCAAGAAAAATTGGGACATGGGAGTCATCTTCCATTTCCAATACACAAAATTAGTCGGTATAAACAACTTTCCTACTTTGATAGGAGCATCCTCTAATATTCACATTGGATACGTGATAGATCAGTTAGTTAGCTATAGCGAAATGTTTGTGCAATTTAACTCACCCACCTCAAACTTCTTACAAACTGACAAAGGCACGAGGGCTTTCACTAGCCCCAAGATGACACAAAGCACGTTCAAAACTCATATCACCAATCACACATGGATTAATAAAAACTTCTCGGATCTTTGAGTTTGAGAGGCAATTTATTTTGAATTATGGCACTACATTCCTTAGATAAAGCAACTGCCTAATTGTCATCAACTTTTCTTTTGTTTCACAAAATTTCTTTCAAAAACTTAGCATATGATGATATTTGAGACATATCAAGCTTCAAAGAATGAAATGTTTATATATAACTTTTTCAAAAGTTCCACAAACTTTCTAAATTTCTCTTCTGTTTTTGCTTTAGCAAATATTTGGGGAAATGGTATGGGTGGTTTTTATGGTGCTGGAGGAACATAAGGTTTTTCTTTCTCCTCTTCTACCCCCTCACTCAATGGCAGATCTTGCCCAATATTCTTAAGGAGGTCAAATATATGAGATATATATATATATAAGATTTATTTTTTGTTGTAATGGTTCTTTAAGTTTTTTTTGAGTTGCACATGTTGAATTCAAATCTTAAGTTTAACATTTTTGGCTAAAATAAAAAATCATGGCTTATGCAAGACTTGAACCTTTAAGTTTCTATAAAGGAATTTTCCATTGATCATGTCCAACATATTGTATTTTAAATACTACTTGAGACTATAATATGTATACATATATTTGATATTTGATAAAAAAATGAAAATTTTGGGGTGCCATGGCACCTACTCGCCCAAAACCAAGATCCACTCCTTCTCTCACTTAATGGTTGGACTTTTTCACTCTCATTATGAATACTCTATTACACATATCTACCTTTGGGTTCTACTAATTATTTTTTCGTTACTTATGGTAACAACATTTAATTGTCCCTTGGGGTTAGGTTCAGGCTGCACCAGAAAATACACTAGAAGATCTAGAGGAAGAGACAACTTGTTGAGCCACTTGGGTAGTTTGTGTTTCCAACATTTTATTGTGTGTGACCATTGAATCTATATTAGATACTAATTGCCTAAGAGATTCATTCATTAACTGGTTTTGATTGATAAACACCTCATTATGTTTGGTTTGAGTAAGTACAAAATTTTCTTGCAAATTTTCCAACTTGAACTCTTGGTCCTTGGAAACCGGGAGGTCTAACTTTGGATGATTCCTCCAACTTTATTTGGATGATTCCTCCAACTTTGATTGTACATATTAGAAAAAGTATCATCTCTTTGAGGATTGTTAAGATAATTAACTTGCTCATTACCCGCCCCACCATTAGCAAACATCCGACTTGGAATTCAACATCCATAAAACCAAAAATACCATAAATTTCAAAAGGTGAAACAGTTAGTGTGACATCATTTACATTTCACTTTTCAAAAATTTTAAACAATGCATTTACCTTAGAAACAATATGATCTAAAGTATCCACTACATTCAAGCCGCCTTTCTTTTGAGGAGATCGGTCATTTGACCATTCAGTAGGGATTTTGCGCCATGTCTTCAATAAGAGCATATGATTCTTCTATGTTCTTGTTCATCAATGCTCCTCATGCAACAACATCTATTGTCATTCTTGTAGGGTATGAGAATCCATTGTAGAATGTATGGATAATTAATCATTTTTCCAGTCGATGACGAGGGCACAGTTCAACATCTCCTTGAAATGCTCCATAGCTTCATAAAGTGATTCTCCATCTTTTTGACAAAAACATGTGATTTGGTTTAATTAATTGTGCAATTATGCTTTGGGGAAAATATTTAGCAAGGACTGTTTTCTTTAAATGGTCCTATATGGTAATGGATTCATAAGAAAATGAATGTAGCCAAGTCTAAAATGTATGGACAATTAGCCATCTCTCCAGCCCATGATGAAGGCACAATCTCAACATCTTTTTGAAGCCCTCCCAAGATTCATAGAGCGATTCTCCTTCCTTTTGAGAAAAACTTGTGATTTGATTTTTCAATTGTTAAGTTTTGCTTGGTGGAAAATATCTAACAAGGAATGCTTGCTTTTACTGATCCCATGTGGTAATGGATTCAGAAGACAATGAATGTAGCCAAGCTCTAGCTCTACCCCTTAATGAAAAAGGGAAAAGTCTTAGTCTAATGGCATCACTAGTCACTCCATTCATTTTCAAAGTGTCACAATACTATAAAAAAAAAATAGACAAATGGAGGTTTTGATCTTCTGTTAGAATACTGGAGAATTGGTTTTGTTGTACCATGGACACCAACGAAAGTTTTATTTCAAAATTGTTTGTCTCTACCATTAAGTGCGCAATACTCAAATGTGGTCCCATAGATTGGGAGAGGCATACTCTTTCAAGGTTCTATTTTCAGTCATTGTTTTTTTTCTTGTTCAGAAATTATTTGCTATCTTCTTCTCCTATGAAAAAATCTTTCTATCTCAGATATTGGTTCAATAAGATTCCAAGATTTTGAATTTTTCGTACTCTAAGAAAGAGAACAATTAGTATTAGGAAAATTAAAAGAAGTTTTGATCTAATTTGTATAGAGAAAGAGAATTAATATCAATATCAAAACCCTTATAGCGGCGCTAAAAACTTGATAAGCCCACAAGTGTATGGTATTATCACATGGTAAAAATTATCGTTCCTACAAGGATATTATTATGAGTACCAATATTTATTTACTATGATGATTAGATAAAACGAAGATTGTTGATAAAATAAAATTTGATTAAAATTTATAATAAAGTTAAAGCCTTAGGATTGTAGTTTTTCACAATGATAGATACAGTAAAACTAATATTCTCTAAGTCATAAATGATATACTCTTAAAAATTAGATGAACAACTATAACCAGTGTCTTATTTCAAAGAGCAAAAATGTATTTTAAACTTAATAATCAATCAATTTTCATGATTGATGTATTAGCAAAATCCATTAAGAGGAGCTATCTTTCATGATTTCAAAAGAACCAAATCTAAATTCATGATTTAGTTCTCCTGTCCAATCTTAGGGGTCATATATCAAATTCTACTTTTCAATACTTTGTTTCATATTCAAGTACAATCATGATTCTCTTATGATTGGATTAAAAGATCAATACCCATGACAAAAAGAAGGAAATAGAAATAGTTAGAGATCCAACATTGTTAATCCTACAATCCAAAGACAGAGGAAATCTATTCACTCGTGATCTTAGTAGATTCAAATCTAAAATATAAAGACATTGAAAATATAAAGGAATAGATAAAATAAGAAAAATGAATATTATTAAAGCTAGAAAACGGCGAAGAGAACTATAAAAACAAAGACAAGAGTAACAAAAGAGTTTGTGAGTAGGAATTTGTGTAAAATGAGTATTTTTGTCCTTTATATAGCCGTATGTGTCTTCATGGACTTTAATTACAGAAATCCATCTGAATTTCACAGAAGAAAAACAGTTTAGCAGCAGAAATTGAGGAGATTACGATCGTAATGGCCATTATGGCCAGGTCGTAATCTTTATTGTATTGTACTTCATCCAAAAATGGCGGATTCGTTTGGATTGGAAAATGTTCATTTTTTCTCGTTCATCCACTATAATTGTAATGAGAATTACGGGTAGGCCATAAGTCCTATTAGATATCACTTTTTTATTTCATCTTCTTGATCGAGATAGACAATGACTACACCACTTTACTTCACGATTTTTATCACAGCTGCTTTGCAACCAAAATATTCACTTATTCCTTCACTTATCCTAGAAATCAAAACAAAACAAAAAGGTCATGAAATAGAATTAAAACTAGATTTAAAATATCATATTATCCTATCAAACATAATTATAAAGACAAATAAATTCTAGATCACCATTGTGATACAAAGTCACCTAAGATTCTAAATTTGTTAGTAGGATAAGTAAGAAATAAAATCATATATCAAACCAAGTTATAACTCTTAATTAGGAAGATAAAAACAATTTTACGGTCTTAGTCGATTTAAAACAAGAACAATAAATGTTAGAGGGAAAACATTACAATATAATTATTTTTCTAGTTCTAACACTTTTTCTTAATATATTATATTCAATTAAACTTTGCTTTTGCCTTTGCCTTTGCCTTTTTTTCTTTCTTTCTTTTCTCTCTTCTTTTAAACTTTGACAACTTTAGTACCAACGTTTATTTTCCAAGATGTCATTGTATGATCTTGCAAGCCAAATCTTTATAAGAGATAGGCCTTTATAGCTGGGATACATACTACTTTGAAGTAATTCTTATAACTAGGGTCATCTTATACTTTTCTTTTATTGAATGACATCATCTTTAGATGTAGACATTGAAGTGTAGACATTATATGAGATTTCTTGTTGAACCAACTATCTCCTCGTCTTCACTAACCTAGTGATGTTGATTTCCCTCGAGCATTTTATCATCAGATGCTAATAATGATATGATCATTATCAAATGAGTTATGCTTCTTTTGAATATGTTTTACTAAACGTATTCCCTTCACACTCAAAGTAATCGTACACAGATAAATTTTTCTAATGTTTATATATTATGTTATCATCAAAACACTAGAGTAACATTGTATGATAATCATGTCTATTTAAATACTAATTAGTTCCTTCATTCAAAGTTATCCATTTATAAATGCACCACGTCTCTTTAAATACTAACATGTTCTTTCTTTCAAAGTTGAACACTTTGATTCATTCTTCATTATCCATTCTTTCAATAACACAATCAAGATTAAACACTTTTATTAATTCCTTTTCGTGTGCGATTGTGATTTTGAGTGAAAACATTAAATGTGAGGTATCCATTGTATCAAATGATTGTTCCATAGGTGAGCTGATTATGTTTTAATTTGTTGCATTGTATAAGGACTAAAAATAAGGATCTTCTTAATACTTAATTTGATGATTACTTTAGGGTGATTCTTTCTTGCAAGTTTGAAGGGATTGTTTTATCTTGAAGATAGTAGTTTATATTGTTCTTAAAAGGTTTTCAAGAAATTTAGTTTTTGAGTGATTATGGAAGAAATATTGTTATAAAGGTTTGTAAACTATTGCTAACAATTCTTATAAACATTTGTATTATAATATAGGAAGAAACTCAAACTTTTGGAGGCAATTGAATTTGTTTTCTATTTTTCATATAGAAACTTGCACTAAGAAATTTTTTATTTTTGAACCATATTCATGATATTCATTGTGTTGTTAAAAAAGAGTTTAAGAAATAGTTTTTGAAAAGATTCAAAGTATCATGAATTATGTTTAGAGTGAGTTTTCCGTTTGCTAGAGCTTTTCTATCAAGTTAGTTACATTCTCTTCAAGTTGATATTAATTATATGTAAGTATATTGATTGAATCAATAGCGACTCAATAATTTAAGATCTTCTTATTTGGAGTGTCTAAATATTAATTAATTATTGAAATTAGAGTTCATTGGGTATGTATTGTCAATCTATACAGTTTTATACTAGCAGTTAACATGAGTCATTGTCAATCTTTACAGTTTTATACTAGCAGTTAACATGAGTCATTGATTGTATAATTTTTTATTGATGAAAGTTATAATCATATGAAGAAATAATAAAATCAATCATTCATATTAACTAATAGTGTAAAATTAATTGACACTCTCAATGCATGCATATATAGTCTTTTTCTCTTGCGATTATTCTACATTTTTTTGCGCAAAATTTCCAATATGAATAGATTTGTTAATTACATTTTTACTAAATATCTATTTAGAAATCATCTCGTCTAACATATATGATTTTTAAATTTATAGATATTTAATTATAAAGGATTAAAAAAATATTAATTTTAAATGTCGCTTTAATCTCTTGCCTTATCACCCATTCACATGACTTTTGGAAAATCTCATTATCCACATAAGTAAATTAACTCTATTAATGTCACAATATCACAATGTACATCAAACTAAAATGACTGATATTCTTTAAAAAGAAATGTATTTGGATTTTACCTATTTATTTTGGGCAGGAAGGTTCTACACTTTTAGACGGATTTGGATTACACTTTTGGATACATTTAGATTTTCAAAGTGAATAAAGTATAAAATAAAAAAATAAAGAGTTATATTATAACAAATGATTAATAATGATGTATTTATTTACAATCTCTATTTTTAATTTTCTTATTCAATCACTGATATTATTCGCTTTTCAAAAAAGTTATATTTAATCACTATAGATAAGTCAGATTTCTTTTAGATAACAAAATAATTCTCACTTTCTTATTTTAAATATCTCATTTATATTTTTTTATTACAATTTTTTTTAGTTTTACATTATTAGTATATATTAATTACTTTTTTTCTATCAATATATTTTTATTTTTTATATTTCAAGTCATTCAACACTTTCGAGTACATACAACTTATTTCATAGCTGAAATCAGTAAAATAATTTTTTTCTTTTTAAAACAACGCACATAGAGAGTCCAACAACATTTTCTCATCCATATTGCAAACCTTGTGCCAACAGAAGAAGACACGCATACACCAATCACTAGAAGTCTCTACAAAAGTAAAAGCGAAAACAAAAACCCCGATCCATTCCCACCGAACCCCAAAACAAATCAATGGCTGCCGCAGCACCGCCACCACCACCGACGGAACCCTCCACAAAGATGCCAGAAACCGCCCTACCACGTCACCCAGTTTTCACACGCATCCGCTTAGGTACTCCTTCCGACGTTCCCTACATCCACAAGCTAATGTATCAAATGGCCGTCTTCGAACGCCTCACTCACCAATTCTCCGCCACCGAATCTTCTTACTCCTCCACCCTCTTCACTCCCACAAACCAACCCTTTCAATCCATCACCATCTTCATCCTTGAAGTTTCCCCCAACCCTTTCACCGATACCCATTTCGACAACAACCCTTTCTACAAACCCTCCACAAAAGTTGTGAACTTGGACCTCCCAATCGATGACCCAGAGAAAGAATTGTTTAGAACACAGCATGGAAATGAAGTTTTCGTTGCTGGGTTTGTGTTGTTTTTCCCTAACTATTCAACATTTTTGGGGAAACACGGGTTCTATGTTGAGGATCTGTTTGTGAGAGAGTGTTATAGGAGGAAAGGGTTTGGGAGGATGTTACTTACGGCAGTTGCGAAACAGGCTGTGAAAATGGGGTATGGAAGAGTGGAATGGACTGTGCTTGATTGGAATCTTAATGCTATTAATTTTTATGAGGATATGGGTGCTAATGTCCTGCAGGATTGGAGACTTTGCAGACTCACTGGGGATAATTTGGAGTCTTATGGAGCTACTGATTAAAATTATAAGGTTTTCTTTCTTTCTTTAGGAGAAAGAATTTGGGTTTGGAATTTGACAACATTTTATTGTCTTTTGTTTTAATTTGAGTTTCGACTTTGCTATGTTGTTTTACTGATGCAAACTACTTATCATTGTAATTGGATGATGCTGTTCTTATTAAGCTTCTCCTTTTTTTAGTAAAAGTATGTTATTGGTTTATAATATGAAAAGTTGGTTAATCGTTGTTATTATGGGTTAAATGTAAAGCTACTACGCAAGTGTTGTGTTTTTTATTTATCTTAGAGGAGCATTGGTAACAGAGTGAGCCTTCGATTCAAATGTTCTTATGTTATAGACATGTAGACTGAAGAGTTAGTCGCCTCAAATCTGCATAGTTTCTTCCCTACCAATTTAGATTGAAAGATTTTTTTTCATATTAAAGGGTTGATTAACACATGATGAAGGTGCATTTGTATGTGAGTTTTAAGTTTTAATTTTTTTGTTGAAACGATGGTTAATGTAGTTAATTGGCTTCTCGAACCTCCCATGATAGATTGGATGCATCTTCAGGATTCTTTTTGGCTTTACCATGAACAATAAATAATTTTTAAAACAAAGCGCTTCCAGGTGTCTCTTTGCTTCTGATTTCGTGGCTTTTTGTTCTCAAACAGCGGTTCATGGGCAGGATATTGATGTGTTGCCTATTGACTATATTCTATTACAACTAAATCCTAAACTTATTGAATTTGTTTATGGACAAGTGGAGGCAGTCTTTTAAACAGTTACCAACGTTAGTTCGGCTTACAAGCCGAGGTGGGATAAAGCATAAGGAAGCAGCCAACTCGTAGATGAAGATTGTTGCTTTTGTATTCCTTAACAAATTTTGTCACTTGTCTCTTTGGTCATCCAAAATGTTCCGTTTTTGTTCGGAAGTCATATTCATAGTGGTGATGGCGGATCGGTAGAAGAAATTACTTCAGATGGTGGTGCTTGGCTGGAAAGTGTGATAGGAATCAACGCTAAAGATCCGATGGTGGGGTGGTAGTTGCAATAAGAGGCTTATATAGCTAACAAAGAAGTGATATTAGGTTTGAGCCTGATTTAGAGTGCACTAAAGTTGAGTCCGGGTCTAGCACAGTTGTCCCCAAGTCGATTGCTTATATTAATATGAGTGGTCGGTCCACTTGTAATCATGGTTGTCTTTCGGGTGTTAACCTACAAGATTGGTTGAAACCCACAATATTTATGTATATACATGAGAGGTGATAAACGTAGTGATGTGTTTTGACCTGTGTCATGTTCTCGTTGGATGCATGATTTTAAAAGTTGTCATTTGATGTTCATTTAAGTTCCTTGAATATTTTGACCATGGTGTGATCTTTTGGTATTCATTTATGTTCCTTGAATGTTTTGACTCTCGTGTGATCTTCTTCAGTTATATTTTTATTGACCATAATGTGATCTTTTATTTATTACTTGTTTTGCATGCTTGTCTTGATTGTTGTATGGCCGTTTAATTTGAGTTAATTAGTTCGTTCAATTCGCCGTGGTCATTTGACATGATGTCATCATCGTGAGTCTTGATTTTCCCCTTTTGGATAGAGTATTATGCGAAGGTTTTACTTGCACATTTTCATTCATTAATCCCATGATATGGGTACATTCTTTACACTCGTTTTGTGAACTTCAAGGATTACATCTAGTATATTGTAATAATATATATATATATATATAAAGTTCATTGTCATATAGTGGTCAAACACAATATATATGATATGTCTATGTTAACAATGTGTCAAGCAAACAAATAAAATAGGAGAGTCGTTGTAACTTTTGGTCATTCATACTGATTCAATTTCTCTAATTTATATTCTAGAGAAAAAGAGACAATCAAAATAATAAAAATAAAAATTTTTATCTATAAAAAAAACAAAGAAAATTTAAGTATCAACATCTATCTCTTCATCTTGTGCTTCAAAATATTGAAATTCTTCATTGGTATCACCATCATTCATCTATAAAACAAAAAAAATATATTCAATAAGTAAAATCATGAGTAAATGACAAAATGTTAAAGTCTATAAATGTGATTGTAAAGTCAAACCAGGACACATGTATGTGAGAGCAATACATAACCATTTTCAGATGAATCATTTTAAATGTAAAGTAGATTTCAAAACAAAGAGAGCATTTTCAACACACTACAAGCAAAATCAATGTTATTATCTTTATTCATTGATAAAGTAACAACTATTTCTAACAGACAACTATTTCTAAAAGTACTGATTCAAACATAAGTTAGTAGCAATCAACATCAACATATAGAAGTAGAATGACATATATATAAATATAACAATAGCAATTTATAAAAGTAATATAGTTCTAACACTATTATTTCTAACAGTACCTATATCTAACAGTAAATAAAGCTAATATCATTATAGTTCTAACAATACAATTTCTAAAAGTACAATTTCTAATAGTAATATAGTTCTAACAGTATTATAAATATAGTTCTAACAATAATATTTCTAAGCATAATACAATTCAGTCTTACTTCATTATTATTAGGAGCATGTGTTGATGTAGAAGAACATAGAGTACTTTTAGTACATAACAAAAAGTAGTCTTTTCCTTTGCAGTCATGGAAAAACATGATTTTGCGAGCACTATCTTTTTACCTTAATCTACCTCCTCAGAGTGAAGTTTCTTTCTAATGCCCGTGTTTTGTAAATCTAAATGAGCTTTTTCATGATCTTTTGTCTTTCCTGGGATATCCAACAAAGTTCCAATTATATTATCAAATATGTTTTTCTCTATGTGCATTACATCAAGATTATGAGGTAAAATATTGTACTTCCAATATGGCAACTCAAAAATAGATTTTTTTCTTCCATGGACCATCATTACATTTCTTTTGCATCTTACCAAATGCATTGTTAATGTCCTCTAACAATCCAAGATATCTTCCCCTGTAAACAATTCTGGTGGTGGCCTATTTTCTGTCCTCCCACTGAAATTCCTTGCATTTGATCTATATTTATGATCCATAAGCAAACAATCACGATGATCCATATAACACATTTTTCGACTATGCTTCAAATAGGTCGAATTAGTATTATAATTACAACCAAGCCATGCAAGTTTCTCTTTTGTACTCCACCCACTTAACATAACATACCCATAAAAGTCACTAAAAGTCCACAAGAGAGTTGCTCGCATTTGGAATGTTTGCTTTAGTGATGCATCATATGTTTCTACTGCCAAATCACATTACACCTTTAACTCTTCAATCAACCGTTGAAGGTACACATCAATATTATTCCCTAGCGTTTGTGGTCCAGGTATTAATAAAGACAACATAGAATACTCAGCCTTCATGCAACATCAAGGTGGAAAGTTATATGGTATTAATAACACAGACCAAATACTATGAGACACATTCATAGTTCTAAAGGGATTAAATCCGTCGCTGGACAATCCAAGTCTTATATTACGTGAGTCTAAAGAAAAGTCTCAACTTCCTATCTTTCGAACGCTTTTCTTCATGCTACCTTAATGAGCTAGCCGTCTTTGAACACATTAACAACCTTTGAAGTCTAGGAATCAAGGGAAAATGTCTTAATATTTTAGCTGAAAACTTTATAAGATTCATGACTTTTTCCAACTTGATGGTTTCCTTCAACAATTTCCTTCCAACGTGGAGCACCGCAAACATGGCAAGATTTTTCATTATCGTAATATTTCCAATAGATCCTGCAATCATAGGGAAAGCATCGATCTTTTTATAATCAAGCTCTAATTCCATTATCATCCCTTTAGTTTTATTGAACGTATCAGGGATGTTCAATGAAGGTATAGCTTCTTTCAACAATTCTAAGAGAGCATTAAATGATTCATTTCTCCCACCATACAGACACTTCAATAAATATAGGCAAATTGTGAACGATAATTTTGAGAAGTTTTTGCAACTCGAAGATAACTCTTGTTTGACTTCTTCGACTAGATTATAAAACTTTTTTGCATCTTTGTTGAGGCATTCATTAAATTCAGATTCTTCTTGTATAACATCTCTAAATCTTTCAAAAAGTAGTTCATCAATTTGATCCTCTTCATCATTCACATGATCATCATTAAGATCATTGGGTTTCTTTCTCTCTTCACCATAATGAACCCAAAAATCATATCCTTTTTGAATTCCTAATGCTATTAAATAATTTCAAATGGATGTTAGTATGTGTTCGATCAAAATCTAGATGCGCCCAAAGAGGCCCTTATGCTATTCAATTTTTTATTAAAGATTTTACGATAGATAATTTATCATCATCTCCTCCAAAATTCCTTTTATTATTTATAAATGTTTTTACAATTGTTTTGAAAATAACCCTTTAATTTGATTTTTTCTTAAAACATGACATAGACTGAGTAACTTACTAATATACTACTATTAGTATGGTGTTCGATAACAATATTATATCATCATGTGTGGACACAGAAAACAAACAACAATATAAAAATTGTAGTTCAAGGAGGGTATATATTATTATATCATCATGAGCAAAATTGTAGTTCGAGGAGGGTATATAATATACCTTTCGTATCACGTTCCAAGCAAAATACCTTAGAGATCAATAGTTAATTTCAATCTTTTATGAATGCTTCTATCAAAGTCTCTATAAAACTCAATCTGAAAAGAAAAAAAAAAGGAAAGCAAAAATTGATATGTAATAGTGATGAATTGATATGTAATATAATTAATAAATTCATGACGCTGCCAAACCAGTGATGTGGTGAATTGATATGTTATGTAATATAATTACTAAGTTCATGATACTGTCAATCTGAAATAAGGTATATATAGAGTGCTTTTAATAAGTTCATGATGTTGTACTCAAAGATACAATAATAAACATGTTTGAGTAACAATATAATAATATGGACTTAAAAAGAACTATAGCAGTTCAAGCAGCAGCAAATTATCAGTGCAAAGAAATTACAAAAAGGATTCATCTTCACAAAAATATAATAAATATAAAATCAGGCCTTTGATGTTGAATCATATACTAGTATTACCATAGACTATAAATCCACAAAAAAAAGTTACAAACAATGCAATTTAAGATTCTCAAATCTAATCAGACAAAAATTTCAAATTCCTTTAATAAATTTAGCACCCATAAAAATTTATGACTTCATGTAATACTGTTCAGAAATTCTTCAAATTTTTAGGCCAAAGCAATTCAAAATCTCCAAACTTCCATTCTATAAACTCTCTTTATCTCTTTGATATAATGCACTTCGTTAAGATAACAACCAATTCACATCGAGGAATGATCAAAGAAAACTCAACCACTACAAGATAACTTCATGGTGAAATGCATATGATCAATTCGTTAAGATCAAAGCTAGAATTTCTGCATAATCACCTTCCAAGCCAATAATTTGATTCATTTCACGGAATCTAAATGCCTTTAACGAACATAGGTGAAGGAGAATCAAATTACCGCACTACGCCAAAAATGACATTTTATAGCGCGTCTTTTATAGCGCTTATTAAATCCAAGCGCTGTTGTATGATATTTTAAAAATAACGGAGGATACAACAACGCTTTTTTGACAAGCGTTGTAAAAAAAGCGCTTTAAAAGACTTTGATTTCACATAATTAAATGACCTATTAGAGTACTTTTTGGAAAAGCGCTGTAAAAAGGTTTTTTTAAAAAAAATAAGGAGGTCTTTTACAGCGCTTTTGGACAAGCTCTTTAAAAAGTCTGTAAAAAAGCGCTGTAATAGACTTTCAAAAAATAAAATAAGGAGGTCTTTTACAGCGCTCTTTAAAAAAGCGCTGTAATAGGCTTTTAAAAAATAAAATAAGGAGGTCTTTTATAGCGCTCTTTAAAAAAACGCTGTAATAGGCTTTTAAAAGTAAAAGGCTTAATTGCAATTTTAGTCTTCCTATTTTAGCGGAATCGCGAAAGTAGTCTCCCCATTTTGTTTCTCCCCAATTTTGGTCCCTCCAACAGAATTTTGGTCCAAAACTTGATAAAATTTCATTTTTTTTGCATTTATTTAAGGCACATCATGCCTCAAGATCTCATTTGCAACAATTGTACCTGAAATATATGATCATAAATGGTGTAGTAGGGCTTTAAAAAATGAAATTTCATCAAATTTTGGACTAAAATTCTGTTTGGGAACCAAAACTGGGGATAAACAAAATGTGGGGACTACTTTCGCGATTCAGCTAAAATAGAGGGACCAAAACTACAATTAAGTCAAAGTAAAATAAGGAGGTCTTTTACAGCGCTCTTTAAAAAAAGCGCTGTAATAGGCTTTTAAAAAATAAAATAAGGAGGTCTTTTACAGCGCTCTTTAAGGTCTTTTACAGTGCTTTTTAAAAAAAGCGCTGTAATAGGCTTTTAAAAAATAAAATAAGGAGGTCTTTTACAGCGCTTTTTAAAAAAAGCGCTGTAATAGGCTTTTAAAAAATAAAATATAACAGTAAATCGCTTCAGTTTCCTCTTTATTACATAAACTTCACTACACTTCAGTGTCCTTCTCCTCTTCATTATCCTTCTCATTGCGAACCCTAATGTCCTACGAACCATATTGTTAACCATCTCCATTGCAAATCATCTCCATATTTGTTACTATCCCTACGAACATTATTACGTACTCTTCTCAATGAGAACCCTACTCTGTCCTACGAACCGTTCGTATTTCTGCGCATTCTCGCTGTTTCTTCTTAAACGAAACTGTAATCCTTTGAACTCTACGTGTTTCTTCGCACTCTTCAGATATTGTATTCATTTATTCATTTATTTCTTATATATATATATATATAATGTGTCTGTTAATGCTAATAATCACATTTATTTGATAGTGTTTTACAAGTTTTCCGAGTTCAAATGGGTGCTACAGTGTCGAAGCAAAAATCAAATAAATCACATGGATTCCAATAAAGGTTTGAAATGTATGGCTTTAAAATTTCATTAACAATCAATCCACAAATATTTATTGACTTATATGTTTTATTTTATAGTGCTCTCGTCAAACTAACAACATAGACTGCGAATACTGTATATTACGATTTATGAATGAGATTGTTGTTATAATCCCAGAAAGAGATCTAATTGAAATAAAGGAATGCATATTACAGCGCTTTTTTTAAAAAGCGCCGTAAAACTAATACAACAAGCAGCGCGTTTTTAGAAGAGATTTACAACGCTTTTTTTATTTTAAAGTGCGCCGTTGTATCTTTTTACAACGCTGGATACTACAGCGCTTAATTTTTTGAAAAAGCGCTGTAAATGGCTTAAAAAAAGCGCTGTAAAATACCATTTTTCGCGTAGTGCCGAGATTAGATAAACAAATAAAATCTCAGTGAAATCAACATAAGCGCAGTACAATTGGAGAAATGATTTTTTATAAAAGAGAAAAAAATATTATATAAATACACACTATAGAAAAGTCAACAGAGGCAAGAAGTATGACAATTTTTAAAATTGATTATTAGAAACATATTGTACTTTCTCAATGACAAGGTTGAAGAACACTCAAAAGCTTAAAAAATAAAAATTATGGTTTCAAATTAGCTTCTAAAACATACTGTACTAAAATCTCAACAATGTAAAACTACAAGTATTAAGAAGCAAGTATCTCACAAGAGAGAGCAAAACCAAACAAACACAACAACTTTAATTCAATTAGCTAAAAGACTCAATCAAATCTTGTAGATCATTCCATAAGTTGAAACAGATAAAATGGAGGTTATTCAATGTAGATAAATATTATTAATACTATTGAAAAAGAAATCAGAGGAATTATATGCAAATAAAAAGAGATTGAACAATAAAAAAATTATAAACCAGTCATCCTTAGTCAACAATGTTCACTTAAACAATATAAAACATATAAATTTTAGTTAAACAATATAGAAAATAACTATGTCTAGTTAAACAGTATAATTTTGTAAATAATCTCCTTAAACTTAAATTTAACCACATAAATACAAAATAACAAATTAAACAAATCCCATTAGTTCAGTTGATATAATGATATAATAATTTAATTAACATCAAATGAAAGGTAACAAGATCCAACAAACTCCACACACACAAAAAGATTAAATTTTTTTCGTTCAAAGATCAATAAGTAAACATCCCAAAAACAGAAAGAGTTAAAATTACAAACCCAAAAAAGAGAAAAATTGATAATTTAAAAAGATCGATTAAAGATGAGAAACATACCTTAGTTAAAATATAAGACAAATCCAAACTTCCAATAAAAAGCATGGGAGGGTTCAAATTCTTACCTTGTGAGGAAGAAGGCCTTTGACAATTTAGATTTGAAAATTTAGCCTTCCAATAAAATCTGCGAAAAGAAAATAGGGTATGCAGATAATTAATCTACCATTTCATAGCACCTTTTATTTGTGTTGCTATGCAAATTTTTCATCTAATCTATAACAACCCAATTCGATTACTAGAACCAACTTCTTTTTAATGGTCTGAGTTCTATCACCCTTTTAATGTAGGAAAAATAAACCTAATAACATAGCAAATATACAAAATACATACCAAAAGGTGTTGCAAGTCAAGAAGATGGAATGGAGAAGTCTCGCAAGTCACAGTCGAAAAGTTTAACAATTCTCACAGTGGAAAGGTTTAGTAATAAACTAATTTTATTCACAAGTTATAAGTAATTGAACATGTTCAATTTTAATCACAAGAAAAAACAATTGTATGGTTGATGTATATTTTTTATTGAGTTTTCATTTTGTAAAAATAATTGATTTTTAAATATAAATAGTCGAATTTTTTTTAAATAACCGATTAAATTAAGAATTAATGATTTTTTAAAAAATAAATATTAAAAAATTATCAAATTTTAATCGATTTTGAAAAGAAAAAAAAATTAAAATTAAATTTTTCATAACCGGTTGCTTATCTAGAAACCGGTTGCTTATCTTGAAACCGGTTATTTAACCATAACCAATTTTACAATTGGTTTTATAACCGGTTTTAAACCAAATAATTGATTTGATTATAAATCCACCATATATTGGTTTTAAAATGGATATGATTTGGTTTTTTCTAAAAATCAACCTTGCACAATCCTAATCATGACAACAACAAGCGTTCGAGTTGTTCTTCCCTTACAGATGTTTCGTGAATAAAACACCATCATATCTCACCGTATATCATTTTCAGTCATTTAATTTAAAACATATTATTGAAAAATAAAATTTTAACTTAATAAAAATATACCATCATTTTCAATTATATCAATACATATTGTAACATCAAACTTATTAATCAATCAACCATTGATGATACAATTAGAAAAAATATTAACAAATACTACAAACTAAACACACATAAAAATTACAAGGAACTTTTTAAAATCCGTCAAATTTGCTAAGCAAATTTGACTTTTGTTCAGTGAATCCAAATCAGGGGCTAATATTTTTAAAATTTGTCAATTTCGCTTAACAAATTCAAATCTAAAGCAATCATGCTAGTTCTAAAATTGAATTTGCTTAGCAAAATTATTTTCGCTTGGCGAGTTGCTGCGAATTCTAAAACTTTTCCCCTATTTTCACAATCAATCCCCAAGCACTCAAAGCATCAAACTCCAATTTAGAAATATAAATCATCAAATAATAAAACCCACATGCAAGCATCAAATTCATACATATAAACACGTGTAGAAAGAAGGATAATAGAAATCACAGTCAATAAACAAAATCACAATTTAATCTATTATGATGCATGCAAGTAAAGGGGTTTCTAACACTCATATTTTTAAAAACCCAAATTTCAGTAATTTAACTTCTTCCTGACCAAAATACCCCAACACTCATGCATTCAAAAAAAGAATTTAAGGGAATATGGAAACTCACCCAATGCTAAGCTTCCAAAAAGAGTTTTTTAGATGTTTTAAATATGTTTTTGGTATCTGTAAATATAATAGTTTTTAGTTTTAGTCCCTGTAAATATTTTATTTTGAATCTCATCCCTATAATATTAGAAAAATTTATTTTTGGTTCTTAACGTCAAATGGACGTTACAAAAACGCTAATTGACAAAGGGAAACATAGACCAAACGTTTAAATATTTTTTTGGTCTCTGTAAATATAACGGTTTTCAGTTTTAGCCCCTGAAAAATATTTGTTTGGATTTCATTCCTGCAATATCTAAAAAGTTTATTCTTAGTCCCTAACGTGTAATGGACATTACAAAAAGATGATCCGACAAATAGAGAAAATCATGGACCAATCGTAGCACTCCAATGAGAATATTAATTTAAATATTATAAGAATTTGTATACTTATTTTTATTTGTTATTTAATTCATATTCAACACCATCAATCACAAACTTAAAAAGTGAGTTTCATCCCCATCCTCGTCAACCCAACAATCCATATTTTTCTTAACCAAACTCAGTCTCTTTTCCTTCAAATTTCAACAATGTTAGGACACAATAATAGGATCTCATTACCATATGAAACAAAAAAAAAAAACATTATTTTTTTCTTTAATCAATCCATCAAAAATAGGATTGTTTCATCATAAGATCTAATCACCATAGGATCTCATCACCATATGTAAAGGTTATTTTTTTTTGAACTATTTTCATTTGGATTTATATATAGGGGACGTATCAAGTGAGATGAGTTTTAATATGACATGGTGGGAGGATTAAATCCTTACAATACAACATGGTTATGAATTAAAATGCCACATTACCACTTAAAAATTCCCATGACTTATTTTTTAATGTTAACTATTTATGACTTGATTAATGGGAAATATTGGACCCTTTCACTCTCATCTAAGCCATTAATCAATAGAAAATGCGATTAGCCCTTAGATGAGAATGAATGGTCTTGACTATAACCTCTATCAAACGAGATCACATACATCCAAGCTCTCAAATCTCGTTTGATCTTTCCACTTCCATTAGCCCTTCCATAATTCTACCATTTTTATCTTCTTTCTTTTTGGAGCATAGAGAGTATTTTAGTGTGTGAATTTAAAAATTGTTAAAGTCCCACAATGGAATGACTTCATATATTGAGTAGCTTTCAACTCTATAAATACTAATGTCCCACATTGGATAGTTTACATATGCAGGATAACTTCCATAACTATATAAGGAGTGTCAAGTTCTTGTGAAAATGGCACAAAAATTGGATACAATTTCCAACTTTCTCTCTTCTGCCTCTTCTGCTCAATACACTTCTGATCCACTTCTCCCTATATCTTTTTGTCTTTTCAATTTTTTTTAGCGATCCTAATACCACTATCATTTTTAGTTTTAGAGCAGTTTTTGTGCCATAGTTCGTTTGATTTATGAGTGTTCTTAAGTACCATAATTCTAGAGTGGCCATTATAGTCATATCGAGGGTGTAATTCTATAACGGTTTTTCTGCAGTGAAATAGAATACAAGTAGTGTAACTGGACTGTTTTATCTTGGGGACATCGTGATTGATAGTCTGCCTTGCACAATTTTGGCCAGTGCTGGGAAACGTCTTAAAGAAAGTGACATAGTCCGCACATCAACCTAGTAATATCTTCGGTGGCTGAAAATTATTTTTCAAAATAGTTTTTTGAAACTTAAAACAACAATTTTAAGCGTTCCTTTCTGCCTTGTCAAGCTGAGAGATTACTTGATCTAGTTCTACTACTTCTGATTTCAATAAAAGGTTTCCATTTGAGAAATGTCACTTCAAACATGACAACAAAAAATTAAATTTTTCGTAACTATAAAAAAGGTTGTCAACATTTTGAAAGATTACATTCTTAAAGTAACTGAAATATCACTTTAATGGGGTTGAATAGAGTTATTGTGGTTTTTAAATTTTCTAGTGAGTTGTTTAAACCTGTATCCTCTACGAGAGGATGAAATGAAATTTATATGAGGATGAATGTATGAAAAAGAAAAACTAAAGCAAATAAAAAGGACACACACAAATTTATATTGGTTCGCCCAAAATGGGTTACGTCTAGTTCTTCACAAACTTGCGAGTTTCACTATTGTTCAAAATGACTTATCCTCTAAAGGGATCCTTTTTTCTGTGTGTTTGTTTTCCAGCCTCTTATCAGACTTACACGAGTGTCCTATCAGGCTTACATTATCTTTCTTCTTTATTTACTCCTATTACCAAGTTAATATGAACTTGGAATATACAAATTTAATGAATAGTGATGAAAGTATGATTCTTTCTCTTTACAAAACTTTCTAAGAGGATACTCCCAAAGATATAGTTAAAGACTGTAGAAAGTGCAAAAAGAGGATGATATAGCTCTTCTTAGCTTTGAGCGTTTCTCTTTTGTATGAGTAGCTTTTGTATTGAATGATGAAGAGGTCTCTTACTTTTTTAGAGGTCTCTTTTGTATGATCGTTGGAGACTTGATTAAATGTCCATGGTCATTAATTTGATATACAAAAGTGTCATTCAGTTGTCCTTGTAATACATGATCTTAAGAGAATGAGTTTGTAGTCTGTCCTCGGATAGAAGATTTGATCTTTCCATAAGTTAGGACATGACTTGTACTTTTGACTTTTTCTTTTTCCAAGAACTGTAGTGACTTGCTTTTCTTGTCAAGTAGAATACTTTTTCGTACTATGGCACTTTTGGACATTCCCTATGTATGAGGATGAACGGAACCAGAAGTTCATCCTTTTATTGTTCATCATCTGGCGTGGATCCTCTTCTCATGAATTGTTTTATCCTTTTGCTTTAGTACTGTTTGTTTTTAGATACAGATTCATTTTCTTTTTATTTGCTATAAGTTCATTTTTCTGTGGTCTTGTATATCCTCTATCTTAGAGGTTAAAGATTTATCCTCTACTTGTTTATCCTCTAGCTTAGAGGACATGTCAGATTATGTCAAATATTCTTCTTTTGATCAAGGTGATGAGGAGCCTCTCTTCTAACTTAGATACACTCAAGAGCATATATTAGACAATAAGCATAATCATAATCTTTGAAATTATTTTCTTATCATTAAAACAATTTAGAGTGATTTTGTCTCAACAATCTCCTTTTTTTATGATGACAAAATTCTTTAGATTATGATTTTAATACAAAAAATTGTGTGATGAACTGGTTATGCTCCCCCTCAATCATATGTGTAATTTTTTGTTTTTTGAAAAATTACTCCCCCTTAACATCAACATATGCATAAATGTTTTTTGAGATAACTAATTTTGAACCAAAATGTGACTTGTAAAGAGTTTCTTTTAATCTTTTCTAAGATAATTGAGATAAATGAGCCATGGATTGTTGAAAGGAGGTGAAACTTGTAAAGAGTTTCTTTTGATCTTTTCTAACCTTTTTAAGAAGCCTCAGCTCTTTCTGATTGTGTTTGGCTTCTATCCTCTTATCAGACATATAAAGACGTTGGTCTTGTGGCATGGCATTTACGCTTGCACTTTTGTTATGGGAACTAATGCCTTTGTCCGTGGATGAATTATCACTTGCTTTTGCGTGGAATGAATCAATGGAGCTAAAACGTCGTGTGACCTCAAATAGGTGAGTTTTGGAGGTTTTCTGTGAGTTCTTGGTGGGATTAAAGGATAAAATTATGGAGGTGAAATAGGAATAACATAAGGAATATCGGAAGCAAGACTAACATTTTGAGGAGATGGAAATTTGTTTGGAATTATGCAGGATAGTTGAGGATTTTGAGATGGGCTCATAGGTGGATATGGTGGAAACATAAATGTATCTTGGAGATTTTGAGATGTTTCCATATCCTCTACAACTTGAGGTGTTCAAAGAGGCGAGAACTGGTGATGAGTAAGATTTAAATCATAAAAGAGTTCTTCTCCATCCTTCATGAGCTGGGGATGAGTGTCTTCCAATACGTCATCAGCAGGAGGATAATCTTTTGCGGTTTTTGGAGATACATGGTGAATTGGAGAAGGGTGTAAGTCGAGATCAGTTGATTGATGGCGTGAAGTAGTGATGGGATCTTTACAAGTTCTCTACACTTGGATGGAGTTCGTGAAGATATCCTCAAATGGAGGATGAGTTGTTGACTTTGATGGCTTCGGAGATTTGTGAGTGGTTTTCTGAAATTTTTTCTTTGTTGCTTTATGAGTTATAGAAGACCTTTTCTTTGTTGGAATGGATGGAGAGATAGTTTTGTTGGAATCCTTTTTCTGAGAAGGCTTGTCGGTTTGTTTGAGCCTCATTTGATTCACATTTGTTGAAGAAAAAAATGTTGTTCAAATACACTAATTGTTCGTCCTCTAGAGGAACTTTAAAGAATTTGAAATTTTTTGTTAGGATCATTCCGTAGGGGGCTGGCCGGCCGAGCCTAGCAGCATTCATCATAAAGCAAAAAAAAAAAAAAAGAACGCAAGTGTAGACGAGTTCCTGAGATGAGATGATGAATAATTAGGAGGTCAAGCTCAATGACCTTTTCAAAATTACCAGCTCTAGGAACAACAGAATGGATGCATATGTTGTGGAGAACTCTACACATTGGGAGGAGGTTGGAGGCAACATGTGGTTTTGGAGGATTGATGAGAATATTGTTAAGAACAGAGGTTCGAGAAATTTTACATTGAGAGTACCAGGAATCAGTGAAAATGTGTGATCCTTCATCACATATATCCAGGATTTGACATAAGGAAGTAAGGGTAATCTCTAGATGTACCCATTTGAGGATAATATTGATGCAGATAACACCTTTGGAAACATTGGCAGTAGCATAGAAAGCTTTTACGAGTATTTTTCTTGAAAAATAAATATGTCGGTTTTCAATTGTTTAATTTGTAGACCAATTTTTTTTTAACTCTCCCATCATGCTCATTTCAAATTCACTTTGCATGAGGTTAGAAAAGTCTTCGCACATCTTTTCATTTGTAGAACCAAAGATTATGTTATCAACATATATTTGGACAATTAATATATCCTTTTAAAGAGTTTTCTTGGATAGTGCGGTGTCAATCTGTCCTCTTGAGAATCCATGTCGAGGAGCTTGCTTTAATCCATAGAGAGCTTTTGAGAGTTTGAACACATGGTTAGGCTTCTTCTTGCTTATAAATTCAGGAGGTTGGTGAACATATACTTCCTCATTGAAGAAGCTATTCAAAAATGCACTTTTGACATCCATTTGGAATAATTTGATACCTTTATGAGTGACATAAGCAAGAAGTTATCTGATAGCCTCAAGTCTAGCAACAACTGCAAACATTTCATCATAGTCAATTCCCTCTTGTTGATTGTATCCTTGTGCCACTAGTCTTGTTTTATTTCTGATGACTTCTCCATCCTCATTTAATTTATTTCTTAAGATCCATCTTGTTCCAATGATGGTTTTGTCTTGAGGATTATGCACAAGATCCCATACTTTGTTTCTTTCAAATTGCGACAATTCTTCATCATAGCGTCCACCCATGATTTGTCAACTATTGCTTGATCAATTGTTTTTGGTTCAACTTGAGATATCATAGCCATGATGTTTAAGTTTCCTTTTAATGATTGTCTGGTCCTAACTCCATCTGTCGTATTTCCAATGATCTGGTCAGGAGGATGATGAGTTACCAACTTCCATCGTCTAGGAGGTTGCTGGGAGGTTGGATCAAAATTGTCCTCTTCATTTGAGCCTTGATCGTTGGAGGATAAATGTTCATCTTCTTCATATTTATCCATATTTTCTAAACACAAGTCATCAAACTCATAAAAAATAACATGCATGGATTCCTCCACATTTTGAGTCTTGAGGTTATATATTCTATAGCCTTTTGACGAAGTGGAGTATCTTAAAAAAATGACTTTATCAAATTTTGGATCACACTTTCCCAGATTTTCTTTATTTTTTAAGATGCAACGGTAACATCCAAATATATAAAAGTATGAAATATTTGGTTTTCTACCTTTCCACATTTCGTATGGAGTTTTGTTAAAAAAATTTCTAATTGATACTTGGTTTGAAACATAACAAGCTATGTTGATTGCTTTAGCCCAAAAATATTTTTCAATGTTTGTTCACTCAAAATTGTTCTGCCCATTTCTTGTAGGGTTCTATTTTTCCTTTCAACAACTCCATTTTGTTGAGGATTTCTTGGACAAGAAAAATTGTGATATCCCATTTTCATTAAAAAAATGTTTTGAAAGATTCATTTTTAAATTCTAGACAACAAATTTTCCATAATCATTGTGATATCACATAATCATTTAATATGTCACATTAATCCAAAATTTTCCATCAAACATAACAACTCGAAATCATAATTTTAGACAACAAAATCTCTTGGACGTCCACTTAAATAAATTTAGTAATACTTGCAATTATATTCCAAAGTCGGTGTCACTATCAGAATGGGAATTCCCAAACTAAAAGATGTTAACAAAAAAACATATCATAAACGTCTTCCAAACAAGATGGCTTCCGCCACTCTGATGGTACTAATCATCACAAGCAGCTTGCAACTCGTCTGTGTCCATTGCAAATGCCAAAAACAAACAAAGAATGGTGAGTTTTGAAATTATGTAACAATATAAGATAAAATGAGGGGAACACACGAGTAGTCAACATCACAAATAAAGATAAGTATCAAGAACATAATATCAAAGGATAATATAATTCAATCACAATAAAACAGTTACAAGGATGAAATGTTATGCATGTCTTATACTCTATAATCTTCCTCATTTGGTGCCATTCTAATAAGAAGTACTTGGTTAGGAGGCCTGATACTATGCCACTAAAAGAGTGGATAGACAATTCATCAATGGTCAAGTCCTCATAGATCCCCTCAACTCAACCCAAGACACATATATGCGACGGTCGGGGTACTCTTGTCTTGCACGGAGTTCCCGGTCTTAGGGAATAACCCACTAATCCTCTTAGGGATTCCCCACCAAAAATACCCCCAAGGTCTATCAGTCTTAACTTACAGTTCGACTGTAGCCCTCCACGGTTAGGTTTATTCAGTTGTACTTCCACAAATCACTAGGTTTGTCAGGCCCTCCCTATATGATGACAAAATAATCCTCACTCCAAAATCTACAACACCTATATGATACTTACTCGATCGTCACAACTCAATAAGTTTTAATTTGAATTCACAATATTCATCAGAATCTACATCATTATATATGTATATCAATCAATCACAATAAAATCTCAATATTTCATATGCACTACTCACAATGCACAGTCCAGTCTTATCAATCATCGAATAAGAAATCAAACACATGGTGCATTCATGTAAGATCACAATTTTAATCAAGTAAACAAGAGTACTCAAGTATAACAATAACAATCAACATACGATCCATAACATAAAACAACATGCAATCTTGATATAAATAAATTCACGGCAATTGTATAGGTTGCTAAATTATATTTTAGTCATCACTATTACCATTCATGTATTATTAATTAATTATTATTACTCAGTAGGGCTCGACAATACGTAGTAAGCCCCAGATGAATATCTGAAAATTTCGGTATTCCCATTCATCCCACATTATTTTATACTCATAAAATCGAACCTCATCTCACCCCTTACCTTGGTTGAAGATTTTTCCAAGCGAAGCCAATCCGTTTATTTAATTTGTTCGCGAAAGAAATAAAACAACACAACAATCAAATTTTGATTAATTAATTGGTATAATAGATAAATAAATTGTTTACTATTTGCAACCCCATCCAAATATATATATATATATATATATATATATATATATATATATATATATATTTAACACTATGGACACTAATGGTTATATCAATATAAACACTACCTAGAATGAAACAGAATTATATATTTCTAATTACATATAGTGTATGTGAAATTTTGGTATTATAGTAGTGGCGTATGCATATATATATAAATATACTATATAGATGGACAATAAAGGTAGACTCTCCAATGATTTCTTTCAGATATAATAGGCCAACATTGAGTTCATTTTGGATATTTTTAAAAATGTGAATTGATTAAGTCGATTAATTGGTTTAAGATACAAGAAAATTAAGATGTGTTGTTAGAATCGTCAAATATGTTATGTTGGCATAGATGTAACTTGTTTGTGTAATAAAGCACCGCCGAAGTAAAGACATTTTCTAACAATATTATATATAGTTAAAAATCAGAATGTGTCTGTATACGTGTTCTATGTGCTAGTGATGAATAAATGTACACATGATTGTTCATGTATTTGACGTGATTATATATTCATAACTAAAAACATATGTGTTTACTATGTGTTATGAATCTTATTGATGATAATATATTATGAGTATGTTCCACGAAAAGTGTTGACAAATTATGAGTGTTAATCTACTTAATATAGGAAAATAATATGTTGATTAAATTATTAATTTGCCCTTAATTTAACCATTACATCAGGGACAATTTGGTAAAATTATGGTTAAAATGCATTCAAACGCGTTGTTTGTTGAATTATAAAAATGCCCTTAACATCATCAATGAATCATATGGACAATTCAAGCAATTAAACCTTCAAACTGGTTAGTCCTATACTGACCAGATTAGAAGTAACACCTTCTCTAGCTCTGTTCCCAATAGCAATGTCATTTCACCCAGTTTATACACTATTTTCTTTTTCATTTCCATAATCAATCTACACTCTACCAAGGATAATAATTTCAGACATACATTCCTTCCTTCCAGCGAGTAGCAGAGAAGGTTATTTGCTTGCCATTTCTGTATTTGTTGTTTCTCATTCAAAATTCCAGCATCCTTATTTGTTTGAAACAATTTTTTTTTCTTGTCATCTCTGCCCAACTTGCTGTATAAGGTAACAAAACACAGCTTCAGAACATATCATAACACCATTTTTCTGGTTTTATTAACTCCCTCTTCATAGTTTTATTTGGTTTTTCCTTTTACTGCATCTCCCTGGTTCTATTCTGGACTAAAACTTTCTTCGTGGTCGTTTCTATTTTAACTAGAACTCATGGCTAGATCCCAAATTTGAAACCATTTTCAAAGAGGACAACACTTATACAATACAAATCTTTGACGTCAAGAAAAATGATTTAACATTCAAAGCTTGTGACCGTAAATTCAAATTAACTTTCACATATGCAACCTCTATTGAGGATGTAAATAAGCATGAAATTCCAAAATCAAAACTAAAGTTTAAGCCTTTCTCAGAAATTATGGGTGGCAAATATCAAAAAGATTTGTTAGTATGTTAGTTATTTCAATGGCTTTATTTTTTACATCAAAATATAGAAACTACTGTTGAATGATGATTTGTTCTTTACTATGTGATCAGATATTATTGGAGCTTTTCATGAAATGGGATATGTTTAAAGTGTTGTTGGAAGCAAAAAAATTCAAGTTAACTTTACTATTAAAGATACAATGTAAGTTCATTACCAAGTTTTAATTAACTCAAAACAAGAGCAGATCATTAATCACTTTTTTCACACCATTTCAAACAGTGGAAATTTTATGCACTGTACCTTGTGGGAAGACCTTGCTCAATAATTCATTAACTACACTAAACAGAAGTCTGATTCCTTTCCTATTGTAATTATTCTGCACAATGCTAAAATCAAAGAAACTCAAGGTTAATACTATGTTAGAACTTATTTACACTATTAATATAACGATATAAATGGATCTCTTTCAAAGAAACTCAAATGTTTGGAATGGTACAAAGTTTTTTATTAGTGATGAAATGTCTGAAATACAATAATTCTCTAAAAGGTTATGATAGTTAATTAATGTCTTCGTAATTGTATTCTATATTTGTGACTTCTTTCATGTAATTGTTTTTTTTTTATTATTATTAAAATTAATAGTCTGCCCAAAGATGATGAGATTGAATCATCAAGTCTTCAATTAACTAGTCAATCACAAATGTACACCCAATCTTCAACATTGACACAATATTCCTCACATGAGAAGTTGATGTACAAAGCTGATGTTTTGTCAATTAGATGTATTCTGGCCCTTGATCAGGTTTATTCTAGATTAATAGTCAACTTTAAATTTGTTATTATATTACTAAAGCTTAATAATTATTAACTCAAATTTGAATTGTTTTTTAATCAATTATATTACTAAAGCTTATTAATTGTAAACTCAATTATACATATTTGTGATTCTTCATTCTTTCTCAACTTAGTTGTATAATATTTGTAGATTTAAGATTGAAGATACTTTGTGATTTATGATACGATTCTTTAAAAGCTTCATTGTTGATTAATCATTCTTCTTTAGTGATATATTTCACCATAATTTCATTCTCTTTAGCAATTGTTGACTTTCTCTTTGTGCTTCTACCATATGGTAGTAAAACGATTATCATTTTCTTTGTTCTTTTACCTTAAGGTATTAGACATTTCTCATTCTCTTTGTGCTTCTATAATATTATGGTTAAGTTTTGTTGGTCAAATTTAAAATTTGAAGATCCAAGATTGTAATTCTTGATTCTATATTGGAGTAAGTGCCATTAAGACCCCGGAAGATTTTAAAGTTATCCCAAAGTAGGCCGAAGACTTCGACCAGAGTTATGCACCTCGACCGCTACCACTTTCTATATGAATTTTGTTGTTTAGCTAATGTGATTACGACTTGTATTCTTTTTCTTATAATTTTCTTTCATTAATTTCATTGTATTTTTCTTTTTCTTGTATTGTTCTTCCCAAGTTGAAAATGTTGCTACATACTTCCAACTTACGGGAGACTATTAGAGGTAGTTAAAAATACTTATAATTAGGTGTAATTTGTTAGGTTAGTTACATGAATAACACTATATAAAATTGCATCATACTCTAATTGTATAACAATTTTTCAAAATAATTTATTTAAGTTTTATTTCTCTCTTTAATTATCTCACTTTTTCTTAGACTCAACCATAACTCTTAACAATAAACATGAAACTACAATTATCAATCTAAGGTGCAACAACTTGTTTAGAAATTTAATGTTTCATTTTATCTTTAATGGTTACCTCTGATTTACAACATTTACGTAATTAAAATACTTTGGTTTATAATAGGTATAAGTTGGATGTCGAAGTAGTCTAAAACAATGTCAAGACAACTTTCGCCTTTTGGGATCGCCTTTTGGGATTGTCTTTTGGGATTGTGAAGATAATCAGATTTTGGGCATTACTGCTGCTCAGTTGCATACTGTTGTGACAAAGGTATCTTAATCACTTAACTTACTACAAAATAACATAAAACACATTACTTACCTAAAATCTTTTATGCTTGATAACCTTACCGTATGGACCATGGCGTTTCTGTAACGATCCGAAAATCGAACGTCGTGACTAGAGCACAAGCTATGCTCCTAGTCTGACAAGCTTATCAACTAACTTAAGAATTTAAATAGTTTTAAATAACGATAAATAGTTCTAAATAACCATTTAAAAATATATATAATATTTCTCAAAATTTTGATAGAGTATTCTATGTAACTTCAACTTTATCAAATTATAAAATCATATTTCAAACTCTTAACCCATTCAATATTTCGAAAGGCAAATCTAAATATTTAACATTTTCAAATGACTTTCTAGACTCAAAATAGTTGCAAAATACATCACGACTCAACAAATACTTAATAGAAGGTTCATCGATCAAATAGGTCTATAAAAAAAATTGAGACTTGAATCTACTACCAATAGTTTACTTCTCGGCTGCTTGTAAATCTGAAGAAAAAAATGAGCAACATGAAAATGTAAGTCACAAAGACTTAGTGAGGAGACAACAACCACCACCAACTAGAAAGAAAACACAAAAAGATACGAATAATTGTTTTACAATCTTGTGCCAATTATGCTAAACAATACAACTTGAAATGTAGATAATTGTCAAATAAAGTATATACATGACAAAATCATTAAACTTATAATTTAGATGTGTAGGTAGAAATATTTAAAATCAAATTCATAAAGATAACAAAAAATGAGGGTGGAATTGGTGTTGTTGCCGAGAGAAAAGAAAGAGAGAAAAGGTAAAGTGGAAAAATAAAGGTAGAATGGAATTTGGTTTGTTTTATTTATTATTATTAATTTTTTTTTTTGAAATGGTGCATTTCAGTTTTGAGTTAAATGGGACAACAATTGGTAAAGATGTTCACTCATGTCAATGAAAGATGATACTTTGGTCCAAAAAGTTGAAGCCCAATTCCCACCTAAAGAGGTATATTAGCTACAATATATAGTTCAACCTAATGAGCTTCATTTATTAAAAGCAGATAAAAATTAATTCATTCTTTTTGTTGTTTTATAGCTGTCACAGAAGAATCAATTAGAAATTGCAACTGAAAGCCAACAAGTTGAAGCTCTTCCTGCCAGTTGTAAACAAAATGCAATTGCAGCTAAAGTTGTTTTCCCAACAATATGTGTGCTTAATTATTTGCTTGACTATTGTTTATCCATCGTATAAACAACTACATTATTTCACAAGTTGCCAATATACTATTTCCTAACTGCATTGTTTTCCTAATGTTTCTCCAGCAAGATCTCTCAGTCACCTCTCAACATGATTCTGATAAAAACTTATCATTTACACCAGAAAAGAGAGTTGCAGCTTAAGAACCAGAAGATGAAGTCTATAATCAGGATATGGATACAACACAACTTTCCTCAACAAAGCTAATCAAAACTGAATGACTAGTGAAACTACTTATTTAGTATTTTTGAACATGGTTGCTAGGCAATAGTGAACACCAATGACTGAATTTTCAATTACATGCTTCTGTAACTTTCAAAAAAAAACTAAATGACATGTAATATCTAGGTTGATTGTATTAAATACTTATATATGCTTTGGTCATTATGCTTATGTTGCATTTTCTAAACATGATATATATGTATCTATAAGCACCAATATTATAACTCGCTTTAATTACTAGATTGCTCACTTATTCTCATTTAAACTATTAAGCTAATTAAAGGAACACTAACTCAACTACACACTCAACCAACTATTAATACTATCAACAAATTGTTAGAGAAAAGAATGTATTTCTAATAGAAAACTCTCAATTTGTTTGATGCTTAATGTCAAGTACAATTAGGTATTTATGGGTACAAATAGAAAAGTGTAGACACATTTTTAAGAGCTTCCTAATTAATACCCATTTTTAGATATTTCTCACAATTTTCTATAATTAAAGCACTTCTAGATTCTTACATGGAAATTCTACATGGTTCTAAAATTATCTAATTTCAAATTAGTAATAACATTGCTCCCCCCTTAATTTGAAATTTTCGTCTTCATTCCATGTCTTGATCTTAGCCTTTGAAAGTCTTCAAATGTTAACGACTTTGTAAAACTATCTTCAACGTGATCCTAAGTCTTCACATATTTAAGTTGAACTTCTTTCTTAGCAACGCACTCTCTAATGAAATGGTACCTTGTGTCTATGTGCTTGCTGCAATCATGAAACATTGGATTCTTTACAGGTGCTTGTGCAGACTTGTTGTCTATACAAATATCAATAGCTTCCTTCCCTTCAATTTTCACTTTTGAATAGTCTCCAAAGGAAACATTTCCGTTCATCTTTTCATTAAGCTCCACAAATTTCTCTTTGCATCCACACATATGGTTACTTGCACTATTGTCCAAGTACCATGAACTATTAGCATCTCTCTCTTTTTCCTTGAGTGTTAGCAACAAAGTTGACTCTTCATCTTTGTCAACAAGATTAGCCTCTTCTTCCTCTTGATTAGGAGCATTACGACATTCCTAAGAAAAATGGTCAAATTCATGACAATTATAGCATTCAACTTTAGATTTGTCATACCTTCTTTTACTTTGATAATAGTCATAACCTATTCTTCTTCCACAAATTCTTGGTGATGAGTGACTTCTTTCTTCATAGTCTGAGTCACGGTTGAAAGCTCTTTCTCTTCCTCCTTGGCCACGACCACGTCCTCTTCCTTGTTCACGTCCAAGTTTGTTTTGACTATTGAATCCTCTATCATCCTTCAACAAAACTTTGATCTTGAGAACTTGCTCTAATGGCTCCTCTTGCCTTTTCTTCATTCTTTCTTCTTGAGCTTGCAATGACCCTTCTAATTCCTCAATGGACATTGAGTCAAGATCTTTTGATTCCTCAATAGCACATACCGCATAATCGAATTTAAGAGTCAAGGAACGAAGAATTTTCTCCGCTACACGAACATATTCTATCTTGTCTCAATATCTCTTCTTTGATTCACAATTGTCTTCACCCTTGAGCAATAATCTGAAATTGATTCGGAATCCTTCATTTTCAAAGATTCGAAATCTCCCCTTAGAGATTGAAGTCTTATCTCCTTCACTTTGTCAATGCCTTGGAGTGATTTCTCCAAAATCTTCCAAGCTTCCTTTGAATTCGTAGCATCGGCAACCTTCTCAAACATAGAGTCATCCAAACATTGATGAATGTGAGTAAGAGCTTGTTGATCCTTCTTACTTCTCTTTGCCAAAACCTCATTCTCAACTTGAGACAATGCATCTTCATCTTGTGGCTCATCATAGCCTTTTTCAACAATCTCCCATACACCTTGAGAGTCAAGCAATGCTTTCATGCAAATGCACTATTTTTCATAATTCTCTTTTTTTAGAAGAGGAAAGTGGAAAGTAGTGTAATCACAAGTCGCAATTTCTCAACTCTCACAATCAAACTCTAGATACCACTTTATTAGAGAAAGGAAGGTATTTCTAAAGCTCTCAATTTGCTTGATGCTTAATGTCAAGGACAATAAGGTATTTATAGGTATAAATAGAAACTCTAAATGCATTTCTAGGAGCTTCGTAGTTAATACTCACTTCTAGATACTTCTCACAATTTTCTATAGTTAAAGCACTTCTAAATTCTTACATGGAAATTCTACATGGTTCTAGAATTATCTAATTTCAAATTAGTAATAACACAAACACCTACAATATATAAGACCTATCTATCAGAATATATATGCTTCATACAACTATCATAATATATTTTTGATACACTGACAACAAAGTTTCCAATGAAAAGAGTTTCGGCACTTTCAGAAGAGTTCCAAAAGGATGACTATCAATTAATACAATCAACTCTTCAAATTGTGTAAACATCTATTAAATAAGTATCAATGCCTATTTGTCATTTAATATTGTATTACCAATTTCATATGAGTTATTTCATTTTGTAAACTTCAAGTAAATATAATCTTGACTAATTTTAACTAAACATATAATTATTGTTTATTATTCAAACACAAAACCCAATACCCAACCAAACTACCAACCGACATTATAGAAGGCCAATTAATTATCAAATAAACAAAAATGATTGGAGGATCAACACTTTCACCATGGTTTGCTATCAGTGTCGAGTACAAAGACATTGTATAAGAGGTAACATTTAAGATTAATTTTTGCAGTCCAACTTCTGCATATACACAACAAATGATTCTCCGATAATGTCCAATTTTTGTTGATTCATTTCATTAATTAAGCTAACAAAATACGTGTGTTATATCTCCATTGAATGCTTTTGGTCCTATCGCTACACACACTCTATTATATCTCAATTAATTTCTTCCCTTTAAGCTATAAATTTTCAATTATTATTATTATTATTATTATTATTATTATTATTATTATTATTATTATTTTTATTATTAATGAAACTATCATCAACTAAATTACAACTCCAAGAAAACAACATAAACTTGAAACATAGAACAATAAATCCTAAAAGAGATAACAAGTTTCATGACAATTGAATCTGAACTTCCCAATGGTGAGACGTACACTTCTACTGCACTTATGTACTAATATAAACTCATTGTTTTTTTTCTTGCTTTAATCATTAACAATTCATTAAATTTGAGAAACATCTCTGAGAAAATTAATCATGTTTCAACACTACAACCACTTAATAAGCATTTGAAACTAATAGATTTTTTCTTATTGTTCTTAGTGAATTTTGTATAAGCAAATTGAAAGAGATAACAAAGATGTATCAATTGCTGCCAATGCTAAAAAAAAAAGGAAGATATTGCTTTATTCCAACCAACATGAAACAATGTCAATAAATAAAGGTGGAACAAGTGAGACACAAAAACAATGTTCAAGAACAGAAACAACGCTTACAATTCACACACCTCTTGCTGATGTTACTGATGCAATTTGTAATCAGCCAAATCAACAAAACCATCATGCTCAAGCCTGTGTACAATGTAGAAGACAAATTCAATCTCAACAACAATTTTTAGAAACTTAACAAATCAATCAAAAGAGTGTAAAACACTTACCAAGTGGGATCAAATTGTTTAATAAGTTTTGAGCTACCATTCAAATCAGTCTTCCACTTCTAGATCCCCCTTGGATGGTAACAAAAGAAAAGCACCAGGCAACAATAGGAATAGATATGACGATTCTCAAATGGAAGATGGGGAAATTCCATCTAATTGTGATACTGAAGAATCAGCTCTTCCAAATTCAGAATCTGATAAAGCAGAAGATGAAACTAATGAACTCACACCACAAGGTAATTTTTAAGACATTTAAACAATCATTGTTCTATTAAATATGTCTAAATTGTATACTGAAATAGAATTTGATCTTTTGTGTAGCTTACTATGACATAGAGGATCCTGTATGGGAATGTACATATTGTGTATGGGAATGTACATATTGTGGATCATATATGTGGTATCAAGAAACGAAGGATAAATGTAGGGATACAACAAATCCTAAATTTCAACTATATTGTGGGTAATGGAAAAGTTGAACTACCTTTAATTAAACAACCTCCTCCGTTACTTCATCATCTGTTGTATGATGATCAAACAACTGATAGAAAAACTTCCAACAAAATACAAGAGTCTATAATGCCATGTTCGCACTCACTTCTCCGAAGATGAAAATAGATTCAAATGTTGGTAGAGGAAAAGGTCCACCATCTTTAAGAAATCAAGGAGACACTTGTCATAGAATAAGACGTATGTTACCATTACCCGGAGAAAAGAGAAATTTTGCACAACTTTATATAAATGACACTCAAAATGAAATACAAAACAAAATTCATGGATTCATATAATATGTTGAGGTCTTAATTATTGTCAACCCTAAATGGTCTAGAATAAGTCTAGGGAGGACAAAAATGACATAAATGTTAATACAATAATACAAATGCACGTATTGGATGCACAAGATTGCTTAAAAATCCTAAATGGACTATAATAAGCTTAGGGAGGACGAAAATGACCTAAATGTTAATCCAATGACACAAACGAACGTATTGGATGCACAAGATTGATTAAAAACCTTAAATGGACTAGAATAAGTTGAAGAATGACGAAAATGACTTAAATGTCAATCCAATGACACAAACACACTTATTGGATGCACAAGACTGGTTAAAAACCCTAAATGTATTATAATAAGCCTAGAGAGGACAAAAATAACCTAATTGTTACTCCAATGACACAAACACACTTATTGGATGCATAAGATTGGTTAAAAACTCTAAATGGACTAGAATAAGTCGAAGGATGACAAAAATGACCTAAATGTTAATCCAATGATACAAACGAACTTATTGGTGTTTGTATGTTGTTCCTGTTTTTCTTACCTTTAAAACGGTATATGTGTGGCTTGTTAGGCTTTATCCACCCCCTGCCGATGTGGTGGTGGCCTTTGAAGTTTTATGTATGATCCATTTCTAGATGTACTCGTATGTCTAGGAAGGTGCCTATGTATGATTGAATCTTCGTACGCGGTGCAGAGATGAACTTTTGTGTTTTTCACATTGTCCCTAAATAATGGTTGCCTTAAATTATGCCTGTTGTTCTGCATGTTTTGATTGCCTTTCGTGGGCGCAAATCTTGCATTATGGCATAGTCATTAATGGATGATACCTGGTTGATCATGCCAATAGTCATATGCTTGTCTCAAACATTAAGCCATGCATGTGTAAGTATGAAATAATTCAGACTGTGAAACTGCGAATGACTCATTAAATCAATTATAGTTTGTTTGATGGTATCTACTACTTTGATAATCGTAGTAATTCTAGAGCTAATACGTGCAACAAACCCCGACTTCTGGAAGGGATGCATTTATTAGATAAAAGATCGACGTAGGCTCTTCTTGTTGCTTTGATGATTCATGATAACTCGTTGGATCGCACGACCCTTGTGCTGGCGACGCATCATTCAAATTTATGCCCTATCAACTTTTGATGGTAGGATAGTGGCCTACCATGGTGATGGCAGGTGACAAAGAATTAAGGTTCAATTCCGGAGAGGGAGCCTGAGAAATGGCTACAACATCCAAGGAATGCAACAGGTGCACAAATTACCCAATCCTAACACGGGGAGGTAGTGACAATAAATAACAATATTAGGCTCATTAAATCTGGTAATTGAAATGAGTACAATATAAATCCCTTAACGAGGATCCATTGGAAGGCAAGTCTGGTGCCAGCAGCCACGGTAATTCCAGCTCCAATAACGTATATTTAAGCTGTTACAGTTCAAAAGCTCATAGTTGGACCTTGGGTTGGGTCGACCAGTCCGCCTCTGGTGTGCACCGGTTGGCTCGTCCCTTTTGCCGGAGGTGCGCTCTTGGCCTTAATTGGTCGGGTCGTGCCTCTAGCGCTATTACTTTGAAGAAATTAGAGTGCTCAAAGTAAGCCTACGTTCTGGATACATTAGCATGGGATAACACCACATGATTCTGATCCTATTGTGTTGGCCTTCGGGATCGGAGTAATGATTAACAGGGATAGTCTGGGGCATTCGTATTTCATAGTCAGAGGTGAAATTCTTGGATTTATGAAAGACGAACAATTGCAAAAGTATTTGCCAAGAATGTTTTCATTAATCAAGAGCGAAAGTTGGGGGCTCAAAGATGATTAGATACCGTCCTAGTCTCAACCATAAACGATGTCGATCAGGGATTAGTGGATGTTGCTTTTAGGACTCCGCTTGCACCTTATGAGAAATCAAAGTCTTTGGGCTCTGGGGGGAGTATGGTCGCAAGGCTGAAACTTAAAGGAATTGACGGAAGGGCACCACCAAGAGTGGAGCTTGCGGCTTAATTTGACTCAACACGGGGAAACTTACCAGGTCCCGACATAGGAAAGATTGACAGACTGAGAGCTCTTTCTTGATTCTATGGGTGGTGGTGCATGGCCATTATTAGTTGGTGGAGCGATTTGTCTGGTTAATTCCATTAACGAACGATGCCTCATCCTACTAAATAGCGATGTGGAGGTAACCCTCCACGACAAGCTTCATAGAGGGACTATGGCCGTTTAGGCCACATAAGTTTCAAGAAATAACAGGTATGTGATGCCCTTAGATGTTCTAGGTCGCACACGCGCTAGACTGATGTATTCAATGAGTCTATAGCCTAGGCTGACAGGCTTGGGTAATCTTTGAAATTTCATCGTGATGGGGATAGATCATTGCAATTGTTGGTCTTCAACGAGGAATTCCTAGTAAGCGCGAGTCATCAGCTCGTGTTGATTATGTCCCTGCCCTTTGTATACACCACCTATCGCTCCTACCGATTGAATGGTCCGATGAAGTGTTCGAATTGCGATGACGTGGGCAGTTCGCTGCCTGTGACTTTGTGAGATGTCCATTGAACCTTATCCTTTAGAGGAAGGAGAAGTCGTAACAAGGTTTCCTGTAGGTGAACTGGCAGAAGGATCATTGTCGATGCCTTACATGTAGTCCAACACATGAATCAATTTGAACACACAAGGTTGACTTGGGGTGTTGAACACCTCGGCCTAACTCTAGTTCAGAGGGGGACACCCAAATGTGTTCTCCTCTACAACAAAACTCAAACTCTGATGTTGAATGCGTCAAGGAATTAAAACTTTGTTATGTGCGCACCTACATGGAACCAGAGACGGTTTTCGTGCCAGTGTGTGTTTTGACACATGAAATATAAAATGACTCTCGGCGACGGATATCTAGTCTTTTGCATTGATGAAGAATGTAGCGAAAATCATTACTTGGTGTGAATTCTAGAATCCCGTGAACCATCAAGCCTTTGAACACAAGTTGTGTCCGATGCCATTAGGTTGAAGGCACGTCTTCTTGAGTGTCACATATCGAAGCCCATTGTCGACTTCCTACTCGTAGGTGTTGTGTTGAGTGAATGATGACTTTGTGGGAGCTTTTTTGTCTCATGGTTGGTTAAAAATTGAGACCATGGTAGGGTGTGCCATGATAGATGGCGGTTGTGTGTCGCACGAGACCAATCATGTGCTGCCCTATTGAATTTTAACCTTTTGTACCCATTTTTGATCCAATCTCATCCATAATGGATTATTACTTGAAATTATTAGTTAAAGTATTAATTGTGAGTTTTTAGTTTCTATAAAATTTAAGTATTTTATTTTTAGTCCTTAAAATTTTTCGTTTTTATTTTAGGTCTCTGATTTGAAATCAACTATTGTGTATCTTTCTAATTTTTGAATAATTTTTTGCTTTGGTGTTAAGGACATGTCCAACAACTTCCTTACTAAAATTCAAATTTTTTTAACAAATGATAAATTAAATATGAATTTATTAGATTTTGGGCCTTAAAAATTCATATTTAATTTTTACTTGTTAAACAATTCTAAATTTTTGTTGGGAAATTTTTTATAGTATCTTAAATGTTATTGCAAAAAATAATCAAAACAGTGGGATTTTATAATAACTAAAAATTTATTTAACTGCTTATTAATTCAAGTAATTTATTAATAATAAAAAGAATGTTTATTTCTCATAAAAAATCCAAGACTAAACATTGATGTTCTTAACAAATTCTCGCAGTAGATGTGGCTATCCCATACCTTCCGATTATTTTAACATGAATGAAAGTAAACAAATACTCCAGTAATTAATTAGTACAAGAGAAACAATATTGATGAATCCATAAAAGAAAATAAAAAATAAAAATATGTAATAACAATAAAAAAAAAACATATGCAACTTAAAAACTAACCAACAACTAATTAACAATCCCAAACTAACCAACATAAAACAACAAAAAAAAACTGTGTTCGGGTAGATGAAACTTTGTTGGAAAAGATCTTTACTAGATTAACAAAATGAAAATCAACAAGTAGGCCACACAAAAAATAAACCGCATATAATAGAAACAACACAACAAATTATTTTAGCACTAGACTAATTGATGAATCAGTTTTATTAACAAAGACAGTCTCACAAACACATAACATGCAGTTTTAAAGGATGGTTGAAAATTGGGGTAACTACTACTACTCCAATTTCTCCATCACTTTCATTATTTTTTAGGCATTACCACTTCTCAAATTTCTCCATCACTTCTGTAATTAATAAGATTTTAATTAACTATTACTACATAAACAATTTAATACTCCCCTACAATCACATCTCACAACACAATCTAATCTCCTTGTTAAATGTTACATTGAAATTATTTTAAATATTACTAAAATAAAATTCAATTAAAGATTAATAATAATAACCATTAAAAATGAAATAATTTTAGATTGATGAGTAACAAACAAGAATTATTCAAACAAGAAATTGACACTTCTCCACGGAAATGCTTCTTGATAGATAGAAGAGGAAGACAATGAAAACTCGTTGCAGTGATGAAGTAGAAAAATGTTATGCCGGAACAACTCGTCGTCGGCGATGAAGGCTGAAAGCTGAAGTTCGTCTAATTCCCGTTGAAGGCTGAAGTTCGTTCGATTCGCGTTTTCACTAAAGGAGAAACATTAAAGGTTGAAGGATGAAAATGTTGAAGTGCTGAAGGGGTAAGACATGGTTTCGTGGTCGGATGAAGGATGAATGATGAAGACTGAGTTCGTGACCAGATGAAGGATGAATGATGAAGAATGGATGAAGACTGAATTGACACAACTTGACTAATTAATTCGTGATTGGGTTTGCATTTGTGCTGAGGAACGAATGATGAAGGATGAAAAATAGGTTTGCATTCACGCTTAATTAATTCGTGACTGGGTTTGCAGAAGAACGAAGAATGAAGGATGAAAAATGGGTTTGCATTCGTGGGAGATTAATTCGTGACTGGGTTTGCAGAAGAACGAAGGATGAAGATGTAAAATGGGTTTGTATTCGCGTGTGATTTTCTAATGTTTTTTTGTTTAACTTAAGGATAATTTATGCATAGACTGAAGCAAGTTGTCACTTACACGAAAGCTTTTTTGTTTAACTTAGGAATAATTTATGCATACACTGATGAAAAAAGGCTTATTAATGATGAGAAGAAAAAGAGACACATATAGATTAATATTGTCTAGATAATAAAAATGACGAATATAAACAAAAAAGTAAAAATAAAAAATGAGAACAAAAGTCACCGGAAAATGAAGAGAAAGAGAATTGAATTGGAGATTAATTAATTAATACTTCTGCCTTTAAAATATGAATATTTTGTTGGAAAAATATTTATTCTTAAATATAAATACTCTTTGAATCTATAAAGTATATTTACTATTATTTTTAAATATATATTCTATTAAAATTATTAATTCATCTTGAAATATAAAAAAATAAATTGTAAAAATTTTAGAAAGATTAATATATAAAATAAACATATTAAATATTCTAATTAAGAAATTAAAAAAAGAAAGAATCTACAAAAAAAGACAATGAGGAAAGTTAAAGGTCGAGCTAAATTGTTTCAGTAAAAGAAGATTAATTGAGAAGATTAAAGGTTTGTGTAGTATTATAGTGTTTTAAACAAATTAATTGAGAAGACAAAAGGTTTGGGCATTGTTTAGGCGGGAGTATTTATTTATTTTTCTATAAAAGTTCTACACAGTAGTATTACCTAATTGAGATATTAAGATTAATATTTAGATCATTTTCATCCTCCTTAGGCTTATTCTAATCCATTTAAGGTTTTTAATCAATCTTGTGCATCCAATAAATTCGTTTGTGTCATTGGATTAACATTTAGGTTATTTTTGGAATCCTTCGACTTATTCTAGTCCATTTAGGGATTTTAACCAATTTTTTGCATTCAATACGTGCATTTGTGTCATTAGATTAATATTTAGGTCATTTTCGTCCTCCCTCAACTTATTCTAATCCATTTTAGGATTTTTAATCAATTGTGTGCATCAAATAAGTGCGTTTGTGTCATTGGATTAATATTTAGGTCATTTTCGTCTTCCCAATGCTTATTGATGAATGCATAAAGAAAAACAAAACAAAAATATGTAAGAACAATAAAAAAAAATATATGCAACTTAAAAACTAACCAACAATGAATTAACAATCCCAAACTAACCAACATAGAACAAAAAAAATTGTGTGTTCGGGTAGATGAAACTTTGCCGGAAAAGATCTTTACTAGATTAACAAAATGAAAATCAACAAAGTAGGCCACACAAAAAATAAAACAATAAATTAATTTAGCACTAGACTGATTGATGAATAAGTTTTATTAACAAAGACAATCTCACAAACACATAATATGCAGTTTTCAAGGATGTTTGAAAATTGGGGTAACTACTACTACTCAAATTTCTCCATCACTTTCATTGTATTTTAGGCATTACCACTTCTCAAATGTATCCATACTTCTGTAATTAATAAGAGTTTAATTAACTATTACTACATAAACAATATAATACTCCCCTTCAATCACATCTCACAACACAATCTAATCTTCTTCTTAAATGTTACATTAAAATTATTTTAAATATTACTAAAATAAAATTCCATTAAAGATTAATAATAAGAACAATTAACAATGAAATGATTTTATATTGTTGAGTAACAAGCAAGAATTATTATAAAATTATCGGAGAAAGCAACAAACACTTCTCGATGGTGAAAAAAAATAGACACTTCTCCATGGAAATGCTACTTGATAGATGGAAGAGGAAGACAAAGAAAACTTATCGTCGGTGCTAAAGTAGAAAAATGTTGTGCCGGACCAACTAGTCGTCGACGATGAAGGCTGAAGTTTGTCTGATTCCTGATGAATGATGAAGTTCGTTCAATTCGGGTTTTCCTTGAAGGATGAAGGTTAAAGGTTGAAGGATGAAAACATTGAAGCGTGGAAGGTTTAAGACATGGGTTCATGACTCTTTGCTGCGTGACCGGATGAAGACTGAGTTTGTGACCAGATGAAGGATGACTGATGAAGAATGGATGAAGACTGAATTGACGCAACAAGACTAATTAATTCATGGTTTGCATTCGCGCTTAGGAACGATGGATGAAGGATGCAAAATGGGTTTGCATTCGCGCTTGATTAATTCGTGAGTGGGTTAGCAGAAGAACGAAGGATGAAGGATAAAAACTGGGTTTGCATTCGTGTGTGATTTCTAGTTTTTTTGGTTTACTTAGGGATAAATTTTTTTTTTTCAAACGGCTTGTTAGATCGGTCTAATATAACATATCTAGCAAAACTTGTAACAATAACAAATTTGCCACCACCTTTTTTTTTTAATGTATATGTTAAAGATCTAACAAAATTTGTTGTAAAACTATTAATTCATAACAAGGTTAAAATGCATACATAAATAATAGAAATAGAAATTTGTTGTAAAACAAACTCAAATAACATCACTAAAAACACGTATGTATCTAACATGTTGTCCAATAATTAACTTTCAAATTACAAAAAAATAACAAATGAAAAGTTTGGAGATTGGAAGTATGCAACATTTCATCTTCTCTTGGAAGAAGATAAACATAAAGGTTATCGAAAGAAAAGAGGCTTATTAATGATGAGAACAAAAAGATCTTGGAAGAAGATAAACATAAAGGTTATTGAAAGAAAAGAGGCTTATTAATGATGAGAACAAAAAGAGATCAATATTGTCTAGATAATAAAAATGAAGCATATAAACAAAAAGGTAAAAATAAAAAAGAAGAACAAAAGTCACCGTAAAATGAAGAGAGAGAGAATTGAATTGGAGATTAATTAATTAATACTTCTGCCTTTAAAATATGAATATTTTGTAGGAAAAATATTTATTTTTAAATATAAATACTCTTTGAATTTATTAAGTATATTTACTATTATTTTTAAATATATATTTTATTAAAATTATTAATTCATTTCGATATATAAAAAATTAAATTGTAAATATTTTAGAAAGATTAATATATAAAATAAACATATTGAATATTCTAATTAAGAAATTAAAAAAAAAAAAAGAAGCAATCTATAAAAAAAGATAATGAAGAAAGTTAAAGGTCGAGCTAAATTGTTTCAGTAAAAGAATATTAATTGAGAAGATTAAAGGTTTGTGTAGTATTTTAGTGTTTTAAACAAACTAATTGAGAAGATGAAATGTTTGGGCATTGTTTAGGCGGGAGTATTTATTTATTTTCCTATAAAAGTTCTTCACAGTAGTATTACCTAATTGAGAGATTAAGATTAATATTTAGATCATTTTCATCCTCCCTATGCTTATTCTAATCCATTTAAGGTTTTTAATCAATCTTGTGCATCCAATAAATTCGTTTGTGTCATTGGATTAACATTTAGGTTATTTTCGATATCCTTCGACTTATTCTATTCCATTTAGGATTTTTAACCACTTGTGTGCATCAAATAAGTGCGTTTGTTTTATTGGATTAATATTTAGGTCATTTTCGTCTTCCCAAGACCTATTGATGAATGCATAAACAAAATAAAAAACAAAAATATGTAAGAACAATAAAAAAAATATATGCAACTTAAAAACTAACCAACAATGAATTAACAATCCCAAACTAACCAACATAAAACAAAAAAAATTGGGTGTTCGGGTAGATGAAACTTTGCTGGAAAAGATCTTTACTAGATTAACAAAATGAAAATCAACAAAGTAGGCCACACAAAAAATAAAACAATAAATTAATTTAGCACTAGGCTGATTGATGAATCGGTTTTATTAACAAAGACAATCTCACAAACACATAATATGCAGTTTTAAAGGATGTTTGAAAATTGGGGTAACTACTACTACTCAAATTTCTCCTTCACTTTCATTGTATTTTAGGCATTACCAATTCTCAAATTTATCCATCACTTCAGTAATTAATAAGAGTTTAATTAACTATTACTGCATAAACAATTTAGTACTCCCCTTCAATCTCATCTCACAACACAATCTAATCTTCTTGTTAAATGTTACATTGAAATTATTTTAAATATTACTAAAATAAAATTCAATTAAAGATTAATAATAAGAACAATTAACAATGAAATAATTTTATATTGTTTAGTAACAAGCAAGAATTATTATAAAATTATCGGAGAAAGCAACAAACACTTCTCGATGGTGAAAGAAATATACACTTCTCCATGGAAATACTCCTTAATAGATGGAAGAGGAAGACAAAGAAAACTTGTCGTCGGTGCTGAAGTAGAAAAATGTTGTGCCGGACCAACTGGTCGTCGACGATGAAGACTGAAGTTTGTCTGATTCCCGATGAATGATGAAGTTCGTTCAATTCGGGTTTTCCTTGAAGGATGAAGTTTAAAGGTTTAAGGATGAAAAGGTTGAAGCATGAAAGGGGTAAGACATGGGTTCATGACTATTTGCTGCGTGACCGGATGAAGACTGAGTTTGTGACCAGATGAAGGATGAATGATCAAGAATGGATGAAGACTGAATTGACGCAACAAGACTAATTAATTCGTGGTTTGCATTCACGCTTAGGAACGATGGACGAAGGATGAAAAATGGGTTTGCAGTCGTGTGTGATTTCTAATTTTTTTTGGTTAACTTAGGGATAATTTTTTTTTTCAAACGGCTTGTTAATTAGTTTGGTCTATTATAACATATCTAGCAAAACTTGTAATAATAACAAATTTGCCACCACCTTTTTTTTTAATGTATATGTTAAAGATCTAACAAATTTTGAAATAATAAAATATTTGCAACCTTTTTCTTTTTTGCAGTTTTTTTTTTATAAATATTTATGTTAGATCAGTTCAATTAGAACAGATCCAATAAAGTTTACTATAATAAATGATTTGCCACAATTTTTTTGTGTGTGCAGTTTTTTTTTTTGGAATATGTATGTTAGATCAGTTTAATTAGAACAAATCTAATAAAGTTTACTGTAATAATAAATTTGCCACCGTTTTTTTGTGTTTAGTTATTTTGTAATGTGTATGTTAGAACAATTTAACAAAGTTTAACATAATAACAAATTTGTTACCGTCTTGCTTATTACATTAGATGTATAACAACCGATCTAACATCGACGATGTACAAGGTTAAAATGCATACATAAATAACACAAATAGAAATTTGTTATAAAACAAATTCAAATAACATCACTAAAAGCACGTATGTATCTAACATGTTGTCCAATAATAAACTTTCAAATTACAAAAAAAAAATTAACAAATGAAAAGTTTGGAGATTGGAAGTATGCAACATTTCATCTTCTCTTGGAAGAAGATAAACATAAAGGTTATTGAAAGAAAAGAGGCTTATTACTGATGAAAACAAAAAGATCTTGGAAGAAGATAAACATAAAGGTTATTGAAAGAAAAGAGGCTTATTAATGATGAGAACAAAAAGAGGCACGTAGAGATTAATATTGTCTAGATAATAAAAATGAAGCATATAAACAAAAAAGTAAAAATAAAAAAGAAGAACAAAAGTCACCGTAAAATGAAGAGAGAGAGATTGAATTGGAGATTTATTAATTAATACTTCTGCCTTTAAAATATGAATATTTTGTAGGAAAAATATTTATTTTTAAATATAAATACTCTTTGAATTTATTAAGTATATTTACTATTATTTTTAAATATATATTTTATTAAAATTATTAATTCATTTTGATATATAAAAAATTAAATTGTAAATATTTTAGAAAGATTAATATATAAAATAAACATATTAAATATTCTAATTAAGAAATTAAAAAAAAAAAAGAATCTATAAAAAAAGATAATGAAGAAAGTTAAAGGTCGAGCTAAATTGTTTCAGTAAAAGAAGATTAATTGAGAAGATTAAAGGTTTGTGTAGTATTTTAGTGTTTTAAACAAATTAATTGAGAAGATGAAAGGTTTGGGCATTGTTTAGGCGGGAGTATTTATTTATTTTTCTATAAAAGTTCTACACAGTAAGATTACCTAATTGAGAGTTTAAGACTAATATTTAGATCATTTTCATCCTCCCTAGGCTTATTCTAATCCAGTTAAGGTTTTTAATCAATCTTGTGCATCCCAAAATTCGTTTGTGTCATTGGATTAACATTAAGGTTATTTTCGGGTATCCTTCGACTTATTCTATTCCTTTTAGGATTTTTAACCAATTGTGTGCATCAAATACGTGTGTTTGTGTCATTGGATTAATATTTAGGTCATTTTCGTCTTCCCAAGACTTATTGATGAATGCATAAAGAAAATAAAAACAAAAATATATAAGAACAATAAATAAAATATATGCAACTTAAAAACTAACCACCAATGAATTAACAATCCCAAACTAACCAACATAGAACAAAAAAAAATTGTGTGTTCGGGTAGATGAAACTTTGTTGGAAAAGATCTTTACTGTAACACCCCAAATTTAATAATAAATTATTTAATTTATCTAATGGGATTTTAAAGAATTAATTTAGTATTGCATGTGTTTACAATATGTGTTGACAAATAATTATGATTGATTTTCTTACATGTGTATTTGCTATAGTGTGATAATTTATCGTGTGTTTGACTTAATAATTTATTTAAATTATTGATTGGGATATTAAGTATATTTATATCTTTTTACTAATTTTAGATTGTTATTATTTTAAAGTGAAATATGTCATCCTTATTACTAACCTGATATTTAATAATTAAACTTATTTATTTTTATTTTAATAAAAGTAAAGTTAATAAAAAGGTTTTGAATAATAATAATAATAGTAATAATAGTATTTATTATTAATAATAAATACTATTATTACTATTATTATTATTATTAATAATAAATACTATTATTACTATTATTATTATTATTAATAATAATAATAATAATAATAATAATAATAATAATAATAATAAAGGAAGAAAAATAATAACAAGACCAGAACCTCTTCATTCTTCTTCTTTGTATACACCGCCGCCAACAACCATTTCCTCTTCCTTCTTCTCGCCTCGACCACAATCGTTACAATGGTTGTCTAAGAAAACTGAGACCACATTCGTGATCATTGTGACCTCCTCTTTCATTCTCAACCTAAATCGTAAATTGAAATGTCTTATTTCTCTTTGTCAAAAATCACACCTCCACTTTTTGATCAAGATTCCGGCCACCACGACCATCACCAATGAAAACTGATACCATATTTGGACTCCACAAAACACCCTCTTCCATTACCTATGCTTCAAATCGCCCTCGTCGCGGCTGTGTTGCCAAACTCCGGCCAACACGTTCATCGTCTTGAAAAACTGACATCATTTTTGGATTCCTCTCGTCGAAACCTTCAAGAAGCACTACTCATTGGCGTGTTTCGGTGAAGTTGATGTCGGACCCTGTCGGCGCCCCAGTACGTCGGTGATACCTTTTCTAATAACATGTTTCACGACGTTTTGAATATGTTTCTTCGCCTAATATTTTTATTAATTATATAATGCTGATTTTTATGCCTCGGGAAAATTATCAGCCATGTTTCATTGACTCTGCAAATTCGTCGATGCTTTTGGACTCGTTTGGACGTGTTGTCGACATCTCATGGTTGCTGAAAATCATTATGATCCTTATATCTTTTGAAAGCGTCAAATTGAGGTATGGGGTGAGAGTGAGTTCGAATGCATGAGTATAAATTAAGTGAGATGAACAGGAATACCGTATTTCCCACAATTCATTCGGGGCTCGCTACGTATGGCAGAAGCCCTTTGAGTAATAATTGACTAATGAGCAAACTTGAATTTTGCGAGGTTAAAATGTGAATTAGAAATTTTTATAGGATGTTGTTTGATTTAATTTTTGAAGATCGTGTGATAGTTGAATTATTATAGAATTGTGTATTTGATTCATTTTGTGCCTTGTTTATATCTATCTTTGATATTGATATATGATATAAAATGTGATGAATTGTAACTATTTGCCTTGCAATTGATGTGATGTGTGTGAACGATCTAGTATTATTATTATTATTATATGAGAGTGAAGACCCTTTATTGTTTGAGATGACGTATTATGATGATAAAATCTGAATGTAATGTATGACTATGGAAATCTGCAATGACGATGTGTACTCCTTGACTTGTGATATTACCACCTTGATGAATATCATGAAATGCGTATTGTGTTTAATTGAATGCCAGTGATGGTTCTCTTAATGGAGTAAGTAACCTAGGACAACGAGGGGAGAAAGTAGCTGTTGATAATTTTTGAAGTAGAGATTATTTGGTCATCATATAGGTAGGGCCTAACAAGCCTAGTGATTATGGGGAAGTACAACTGTATGAGCCTGATCGTGGCGGTCTGCTGTTGAGCCTTAGGGCAAGATTGTTAGACCTTGGAGGTATTCGGGTGGGGAATTCCTAAGTGACTTAGAGGTAGCACTCTAAATGTCGGGAGCTACCATGCAACACACGTTTACCTCGATTGTCGCGTATATGTGTCTCAGGTTGAGTTGAGGGGATCTATGAGGACATGGCCAATTTGAATTGTCCGTCCACTTGCGTGGTGGCATAGTATCAAGCCTCCTAACCAAGTACTTCGGAGTTAGAACGGTACCAATGAAAGAGGAGGAGTCTAGAGTATAAGAGCATGCATAATATTACTTGATTTGTGTATTTACTTACTTGATGTTGTGGATTGTATCAATCTTTTACCTTGTTTATTCTTGTTGGTTGTGATTTGATATGATACAGCGTTTAATATTTTTTTTACGTGTTCTTCTCAGTTATTTTATACTATTACATGTTTTCGAAGCTCATCCCTCGTTGCTTGTGTTTGGCACTTGCGAGAGCGCAGTTATTTCAGGTTATCGATTGGGGATCCACGCTCTGAATAGGTGATATTGGGTGGGAGTAATTTTTGGTATTTTGTTGAGTTATGAACAATTTAGATTTTTGTAAATTTGATTGATCAATTGTGTTATTTTTATTGGTTATTCAGAGGTAGAAATTAATTGTCTCTAAGTTTAGAACTTGCTTTTATATCAAAAGTATTTATTTAATGAACATCAACTATATTCGATATTAAGAATTTTTTTTTATTGAAACTTTTTAGGCAAGCATTTTGTGTGAGTGTGAATGTGACGTCTTGAACCTTAAAGTATTTTAAATATATATATATACTCTATTTTGGAACCGCTGCGAATCTCTTTAAAACTAGTGCATTTTACTTTTTATTTCAATTTGGGTTCAGGGTGTCATATTTACTAGATTAACAAAATGAAAATCAACAAAGTAGGCCACACAAAAAATTAAACAATAAATTAATTTAGCACTAGACTGATTGATGAATAGTTTTATTAACAAAGACAATCTCACAAACACATAATATGCAGTTTTAAAGGATGTTTGAAAATTGGGGTAACTAATACTACTCAAATTTCTCCATCACTTTCATTGTATTTTAGGCATTACCACTTCTCAAATTTATCCATCACTTCGGTAATTAATAAGAGTTTAATTAACTATTACTGCATAAACAATTTAGTACTCCCCTTCAATCACATCTCACAACACAATCTAATCTTCTTGTTAAATGTTACATTGAAATTATTTTAAATATTACTAAAATAAAATTCAATTAAAGATTAATAATAAGAACAATTAACAATGAAATAATTTTATATTGTTGAGTAACAAGCAAGAATTATTATAAAATTATCGGAGAAAGCAACAAACACTTCTCGATGGTGAAAGAAATAGACACTTCTCCTTGGAAATGCTCCTTGATAGATGGAAGAGGAAGACAAAGATAACTTGTCGTCGGTGCTGAAGTAGAAAAATGTTGTGCCGGACCAACTAGTCGTCGACGATGAAGGCTAGAAGCTGAAGTTTGTCTGATTCCCAATGAATGATGAAGTGCATTCGATACGGGTTTTCCTTGAAGGATGAAGGTTAAAGGTGGAAGGATGAAAACATTAAAGCGTTGAAGGGGTAAGACATGGGTTCATGACTGTTTGCTGCGTGACCGGATGAAGGATGAAGACTGAGTTCGTGACCAAATGAAGGATGAATGATGAAGAATGGATGAAGACTGAATTGACGCAACAAGACTAATTAATTTGTGGTTTGCATTCGCGCTAATGAACGATGGATGAAGAATGAAAAAAGGGTTTGCATTCGGGCTTGATTAATTCGTGATTGGGTTAGCAGAAGAACGAAGGATAATTTTTTTTGTTTAACTTAGGGATAATTTTTTTTTAAACGGCTTGTTAGATCAGTCTAATATAACATATCTAGCAAAACTTGTAACAATAACAAATTTGCCAGAACCTTTTTTTTTTTAATGTATACGTTAAAGATCTAAAAAATTAGAAATAATAAAATATTTGCAACCTTTTTTTTTTTTTTGCAGTGTTTTTTTTAAAATATTTATGTTAGATCAGTTCAATTAGAACAGATCAAATAAAGTATACCATAATAAAATATTTGCCACCGTTTATTTGTGTGTGCAGTGTTTTTTTAACTATGTAGGTTAGATCAGTTTAATTAGAACAAATCTAATAAAGTTTACAATAATAATAAATTTGCCAACATTTTTTTATTTTGTCGTTATTTTGTAATGTGTATGTTAGAACAATTTAACGAAGTTTAACATAATAACAAATTTGTTACCGTCTTGTTTATTACATTAGATATATAACAACCGATCTAATATCGACGATGTAACAAAGTTAAAATGCAAACATAAAAAACAGAAATAGAAAGTTGTTGAAAAACAAACTCAAATAACATCACTAAAAACACATATGTATCTAACATGTTTTCCAATAATAGACTTTCAAATTACAAAAGAATAAAAAATGAAAAGTTTGGAGATTGGAAGTATGCAACATTTCATCTTTTCTTGGTTATTGAAAGAAAAGAGGCTTATTAATGATGAGAACAAAAAGATTTTGGAAGAAGATAAATATAAAGGTTATTGAAAGAAAAGAGACTTATTAATGATGCGAACAAAAAGAGGTACATAGAGATTAATATTGTCTAGATAATAAAAATGAAACATATAAACAAAAAAGTAAAAATAAAAAAGAACAACAAAAGTCACGGTAAAATGAAGAGAGAGAAAATTCAATTGGAGATTAATTAATTAATACTTCTGCCTTTAAAATATGAATATTTTGTAGGAAAAATATTTATTCTTTAATATAAATACTCTTTGAATTTATTTAGTATAAATACTATTATTTTTAAATATATATTTTATTTAAATTATTAACTCATCTTGAAATATAAAAAATTAAATTGTAAAAATTTTAGAAAGATTAATATATAAAATAAACATATTAAATATTCTAATTAAGAAATTAAAAAAAAAAGAAAGAATCTATAAAAAAAGATAATGAAGAAAGTTAAAGGTCGAGCTAAATTGTTTCAGTAAAAGAAGATTAATTGAGAAGATTAAAGGTTTGTGTAGTATTTTAGTGTTTTAAACAGATTAATTGAGAAGATGAAAAGTTTTGGCACTGTTTAGGCAGGATTATTTATTTATTTTTCTATAAATGTTTTACAGAGTAGTATTACCTAATTGAGAGATTAAGATTAATATTTAGAAAATTTTCATCCTCCCTAGGCGTATTCTAATCCATTTAAGGTTTTTAATCAATCTTGTGCATCCAATAAATTCGTTTGTGTCATTGGATTAACATTTAGGTTATTTTCGTTATCCTTCGACTTATTCTAGTCCATTTAGGGATTTTAACCAATTTTTTGCATCCGATACGTGCATTTGTGTCATTAGATTAATATTTATGTCATTTTCGTCCTCCTTCAACTTATTATTATCCATTTTAGGATTTTTAACCAATTGTGTGCATCCAATTAGTGCATTTGTGTCATTGGATTAATATTTATGTCATTTTCTTCTTCCCAAGGCTTATTGACGAATGCATCAAAGAAAATAAATCACAAAAATATGTAAGAACAACAAAAAAAATATATGCAACTTGAAAACTTACCAACAATGAATTAACAATCCCAAACTAACCAACATAGAACAAAAAAAATTGTGTGTTCGGGTAGATGAAACTTTGCTGGAAAAGATCTTTACTAGATTAACAAAATGAAAATCAACAACGTAGGCCACACAAAAAATAATTTAGAACCAGACGGATTAATGAATAAGTTTAATTAACAAAGACAATCTCACAAACACATAATATGAAGTTTTAAAGGATGATTGAAAATTGGGATAACTACAACTACTTAAATTTCTTCATCACTTTCATTGTATTTGAGGCATTACCCCTTCTCAAATTTCTCCATCACTTCCACAATGAATAAGAGTTTAATTAACTATTACTACATAAACAATTTAATACGTCTCTTCAATCACATCTCACAATACAATCTAATCTACTTGGTAAATGTTACATTGAAATTATTTTAAATATTACTAAAATAAAATTCAATTAAAGATTAATAATAAGAACAATTAACAATGAAATAATTTTATATTGTTTAGTAACAAACAAGAATTATTATAAAATTATCGGAGAAAGCGACAAACACTTCTCGATGGTGAAAGAAATTGACACTTCTCCATGGAAATGGTCATTGATAGATGGAAGAGGAAGTCAAATAATACTCGTCGTCGGTGCTAATGTAGAAAAATATTGTGCCTGACCAACTTGCGTCGACGATGAAGGCTGAAAACTGATGTTCGTTTGATTCTCGATGAATGCTGAAGTTCATTCTATTCACATTTTCACTGTAGGATGAAGGTTAAAGGTTGAAGGATGGAAACGTTGAAGCGTTGCAGGGGTAAGACACGTGTTCGTGACTGTTTGGTTCGTGACCAGATGACGGATGAATGATGAAGACTGAGTTCGTGACCAGATGAAGGATGAATGATGAAGAATGGATGAAGACTGAATTGACACAACTTGACTAATTAATTCGTGACTGGGTTTGCATTCGTGCTGAGGAACGATGGTTGAAGGATGATAAATGGGTTTGCATTCCCGGTTAATTTCTAATTTTTTTGGCCAATTTAAAGATAATTTTTTTTTGTAAACGACTTGTTAGATCGGTCTAAAATATCATATATATAGCAAAATTTGTAATAATAAGAAATTTGCAACCACCTTTTTTTAATGTATATTTTAAAGATCTAACAATATTTGAAATAATAACAAATTGGCCACTGTTTTTTTTTTTTTTTTTGCAGTTTTTTTTTATAAATATTTATGTTAGATCAGTTCAATTAGAACAAATCTAATAAGGTTTACTATAATAACAAATTTGCCACCGCTTATTTATGTGTGCAGTTTTTTTTTTTAAAATATGCATGTTAGATCATTTCAAGTAGAACAAATCTAATAAAGTTCACTATAATAGTAAATTTGCCACCGTTTTTTTTTTTAAGTTAATTTTTAATGTGTATGATAGAACAATCTAACAAAGTTTAACATAATAACAAATTTGTGACCGTCTTGCTTTTTACATTAGATATATAACAACCGATCTAATATCAACGATGTAAGAAGGTTAATATGCAGACTTAAAAAACAGAAATGGAAAGTTGTTGTAAAACAAACTCAAAAAAGATCACCACCGTTTATTTTTTTGCAGTTTTATTTTTAAATATTTATGTTAGATCAGTTCAATTAGAACAAATCTAATAAAGTTTACTATAATAACAAATTTGCTACCGTTTTTTTTGTTTGCAGTTTTTTTTAAATATGTATGTTAGATTAGTTCAATTAGAACAAATCTAATAAAGTTTACTATAATAATAAATTTGCCACCATTTTTTTTTTGTGTAGTTATTTTTTAATGTGTATGTTAGACCAGTTCAATTAAAACAATCTAACAAAGTTTAACATAATAACGAATTTGTCACCGTTTTGCTTATTACATTAGATGTATAACAACCGATCTAATATCGACGATGTAACAAGGTTAAAATGCAAACATTAAAAACAAAAATAGAAAGTTGTTGTAAAACCAACTCAAATAACATCACTAAAAACACATACGTATCTAACATGTTGTCCAATAATTAACTTTCAAATTACAAAAGAATAAAAAATGAAAAGTTTGGAGAGTGGATGTAAGCAACATTTCATCTTCTCTTTGAAGAAGATAAACATAAAGATTATTGAAAGAAAAGAGGTTTATTAATGATGAGAACAAAAATATCTTGGAAGAAGATAAACATAAAGGTTATGGAAAGAAAAAAGGCTTATTAATGATGAGAAAAAAAAGAGGCACATAGAGATTAATATTGTATAGATAATAAAAATGAAGCATATAAGCAAAAAAGTAAAAATAAAAAAGAAGAACAAAAGTCACCGTAAAATGAAGAGAAAAAGAATTGAATTGAAGATTAATTAATTAATACTTCTGCCTTTAAAATATGAATATTTTGTAGGAAAAATATTTATTCTTAAATATTATTACTCTGTGAATTTATTAAGTATATTTACTATTATTTTTAAATATATATTTTGATAAAATTATTAATTCATCTTGAAATATGAAAAATTAAATTTTAAATATTTTAGAAAGATTAATATATAAAATAAACATATTAAATATTCTAATTAGGAAATTAAAAAAAGAAAGCATCTATAAAAAAAGATAATGAAGAAAGTTAAAGGTTGATCTAGATTGTTTTAGTAAAAGAAGATTAATTGAGAAGATTAAAGGTTTGTGTAGTATTATAGTGTTTTAAACAGATTAATTTATAAGATGAAAGGTTTGGGCATTATTCAGGCAGGAGTAATTTTTTTTTTTTAATAAAAGTTTTACAGAGTAGTATTAACTAATTGAGAGGTTAAGATTATTATGTAGATCATTTTCATCATCCCTAGGCTTATTCTAATCCATTTAAGGTTTTTAATCAATCTTGTGCATCCAATAAATGTGTTTGTGTCATTGGATTTACATTTAAGTTATTTTCGGTATCCTTCGACTTATTCTAGTCCATTTAGGGTTTTTAAACAATTATTTGCATCGAATGTGTGTGTTTGTGTCATTAGATTAATATTTTGGTCATATTCGTCCTCCTTCAACTTATTCTAATCCATTTAGGATTTTTAACCAATCTTGTGCGTCCAATAAGTGCGTTTGTGTCATTGGATTAACATTTAAGTCGTTTTCGTCATCCATATGCTTATTGATGAATGCATAAAAGAAAATAAAAAACAAAAATATGTAAGAACAATAAAAAAAAATAAATGCAACTTAAAAACTAACCAACAACTAATTAACAATCCCAAACTAACCAACATAGAACAAAAAAAAAAAAAACTGTGTGTTCGGGTAGATGAAACTTTGTTGGAAAAGAACTTTACTAAATTAACAAAATGAAAATCAACAAAGTAAGCCACACAAAAATAAACTGTGCATAATAGAAATAAAACAATAAATTAATTTAGCACTAGACTAATTGATGAATCAGTTTATTAACGAAGACAATCTCACAAACACATAATATGCAATTTTATAGGATGGTTGAAAATTGGGGTAACTACTACTACTCAAATTTCTCCATCACTGTCATTGTATTTTAGGCATTACCACTTCTCAGATTTCTCCATCACTTATGTAATTAATAAGAGTTTAAGTTACTATTACTACATAAACAATTTAATACTACTATTCAATCACATCTCACAACACAGTCTAATCTTCTTGTTAAATGTTACATTGAAATTATTTTAAATTTTACTAAAATAAAATTCAATTAAAGATTAATAATAAGAACAATTAACAATAAAATAATTTTATATTTTTGGGTAACAAGCAAGAATTATTACAAAATTATCTGAGAAAACAACAAACACTTCTCGATGGTGAAAGAAATTGACACTTCTCCAAGGAAATGCTCATTGATGGATGGAAGAGGAAGACAAGGAAAACTCGTTGTCGGTGTTGAAGTAGAAAAATACTGTGCCGGATCAACTCGTCGTCGACAATGAAGGCAGAAAGCTGAAGTTCGTCTGATTCCCGATGAATGCTGAAGTTTGTTTGATTCCCATTTTCACTGAAGGATGAAAACATTGAAGCATTGAAGGGGTAAGACACGTGTTCGTGACTGTTTGGTTCGTGACTGGATGAAGGATGAATGATCAAGACTGAGTTCGGGACCAGATGAAGGATGAATGACGAAGAATGGATGAAGACTGAATTGACGCAACGTGACTAATTAATTCGTGACAAGGTTTGCATTCGCGCTGAGGAATGATGGATAAATGATGAAAAATGGGTTTGCATTCACGCTTGATTAATTCGTGAGTGGGTTAGCAGAAGAACGAAGGATGAAAAATGAGATTGCATTCGCGCGTGATTTCTAATTTTTTTTTGTTAACTTAGGGATAATTTTTTTTTGTAAACCGATTGTTAGATCGGTCTAATATAACATATCTAGCAAAATTTGTAATAATAACAAATTTGCCACCACCTTTCTTTAATGTATATGTTAAAGATGTAACAATATTTGGAATAATAACAAATTTGCCACCGTTTATTTTTTTGCAGTTTTATTTTTAAATATTTATGTTAGATCAGTTCAATTAGAACAGATCTAATAATGTTTACTATAATAACAAATTTGCCAACGTTTTTTTTTTGTAGTTTTTTTTTAAATATGTGTGTTAAATTAGTTCAATTAGAACAAATCTAATAAAGTTAATATAATAATAAATTTGCCACCGTTTTCTTTTGTGTAGTTATTTTTTAATGTGTATGTTAGAACAGTTCAATTAAAACAATCTAACAAAGTTTAACATAATAACAAATTTGTCACCGTCTTGCTTATTACATTAGATGTATAACAACCGATCTAATATCGACGATGTAACAAGGTTAAAATGGAAACATAAAAAACAAAAATAAAAAGTTGTTGTAAAACCAACTCAAATAACATCACTAAAAACACATATGTATCTAACATGTTGTCCAATAGTTAAATTTCAAATTACAAAAGAATAAAAAATGAAAAGTTTGGAGAGTGGATGTATGCAACATTTCATCTTCTCTTTGAAGAAGATAAACATAAAGATTATTGAAAGAAAAGATGTTTATTAATGATGAGAACAAAAATATCTTGGAAGAAGATGAACATAAAGGTTATTGAAAGAAAAAAGGCTTATTAATGATGAGAACAAAAAGAGGCAGCTAGAGATTAATATTGTATAGATAATAAAAATGAAGCATATAAACAAAAAAGTAAAAATAAAAAAGAAGAACAAAAGTCACCGTAAAATGAAGAGAAAAAGAATTGAATTGAAGATTAATTAATGAATACTTCTGCCATTAAAATATGAATTTTTTGTAGGTAAAATATTTATTCTTAAATTTAATTACTCTTTGAATTTATTAAGTATATTTACTATTATTTTTAAATATATATTTTGATAAAATTATTAATCCATCTTGCTATATGAAAAATTAAATTTTAAATATTTTAGAAAGATTAATATATAAAATAAACATATTAAATATTCTAATTAGGAAATTAAAAAAAGAAAGCATCTATAGAAAAAGATAATGAAGAAAGTTAAAGGTTGATCTAAATTGTTTTAGTAAAAGAAGATTAATTGCGAAGATTAAAGGTTTGTGTAGTATTATAGTGTTTTAAACAGATTAATTTAGAAGACGAAAGGTCTGGGCATTATTCAGGCAGGAGTAATTTTTATTTATTTTTTTATAAATTTTTTACAGAGAAGTATTAACTAATTGGGAGATTAGGATTATTATGTAGATCATTTTCATCATCCCTAGGCTTATTCTAATCAATTTAAGGTTTTTAATCAATGTTGTGCATCCAATAAATGTGTTTGTATCATTGGATTTACATTTAAGTTATTTTCGGTATCCTTCGACTTATTCTAGTCCATTTAGGGTTTTTAAACAATTATTTGCATCCAATGTGTGCGTTTGTGTCATTAGATTAATATTTTGGTCATTTTAATCCTCCTTCAACTTATTCTAATCCATTTAGGTTTTTTAACCAATCTTGTGCATCCAATAAGTGCGTTTGTGTCATTGGATTAACATTTAAGTCGTTTTCGTCATCCATATGCTTATTGATGAATGCATAAAAGAAAATAAAAAACAAAAATATAAAAGAACAATAAAAAAAATATATGCAACTTAAAAACTAACCAACAACTAATTAACAATCCCAAACTAACCAACATAGAACAAAAAAAAACTGTGTGTTCGGGTAGATGAAACTTTGCTGGAAAAGAACTTTACTAAATTAACAAAATGAAAATCAACAAAGTAAGCCACACAAAAATAAACTGCGTATAATAGAAATAAAACAATAAATTAATTTAGCACTAGACTAATTGATGAATCAGTTTATTAACGAAGACAATCTCACAAACACATAATATGCAATTTTATAGGATGGTTGAAAATTGGGGTAACTACTACTACTCAAATTTCTCCATCACTGTCATTGTATTTTAGGCATTACCATTTCTCAGATTTCTCCATCACTTATGTAATTAATAAGAGTTTAAGTAACTATTACTACATAAACAATTTAATACTGCTATTCAATCACATCTCACAACACAGTCTAATCTTCTTGTTTAATGTTACATTGAAATTATTTTAAATTTTACTAAAATAAAATTCAATTAAAGATTAATAATAAGAACAATTAACAATAAAATAATTTTATATTTTTGAGTAACAAGCAAGAATTATTACAAAATTATCGGAGAAAACAACAAACACTTCTCGATGGTGAAAGAAATTGACACTTCTCCAAGGAAATGCTCATTGATAGATGGAAGAGGAAGACAAGGAAAACTCGTTGTCGGTGTTGAAGTAGAAAAATACTATGCCGGATCAACTCGTCGTCGACAATGAAGGCAGAAAGCTGAAGTTCGTCTGATTCCCGATGAATGCTGAAGTTTGTTTGATTCCCATTTTCACTGAAGGATGAAAATATTGAAGCATTGAAGGGGTAAGACACGTGTTCGTGACTGTTGGTTCGTGACTGGATGAAGGATGAATGATCAAGACTGAGTTCGGGACCAGATGAAGGATGAATGACGAAGAATGGATGAAGACTGAATTGACGCAACGTGACTAATTAATTCGTGACAAGGTTTGCATTCGCGCTGAGGAATGATGGATAAATGATGAAAAATGGGTTTGCATTCGCGCTTGATTAATTAATGAGTGGGTTAGCAGAAGAACGAAGGATGAAAAATGGGATTGCATTCGCGCGTGATTTCTAACTTTTTTTGGTTAACTTAGGGATAATTTTTTTTTTGTAAACCGATTGTTACATCGGTCTAATATAACATATCTAGCAAAATTTGTAATAATAACAAATTTGCCACCACCTTTTTTTTAATGTATATGTTAAAGATCTAACAATATTTGGAATAATAACAAATTTGCCACCGTTAATTTTTTTGCAGTTTTATTTTTAGATATTTATGTTAGATCAGTTCAATTAGAACATATCTAATAAAGTTTACTATAATAACAAATTTGCCACTGTTTTTTTTGTTTGCAGTTTTTTTTTAAATATGTATGTTAGATTAGTTCAATTAGAACAAATCTAATAAAGTTTACCATAATAATAAATTTGCCACCGTTTTTTTTTGTGTAGTTATTTTTTAATGTGTATGTTAGAACAGTTCAATCAAAACAATCTAACAAAGTTCAACATAATAACAAATTTGTCACCGTCTTGCTTATTACATTAGATGTATAACAACCGATCTAAAATCGACGATGTAACAAGGTTAAAATGGAAACATAAAAAACAAAAATAAAAAGTTGTTATAAAACCAACTCAAATAACATCACTAAAAACACATATGTATCTAACATGTTGTCCAATAATTAACTTTCAAATTACAAAAGAATAAAAAATGAAAAGTTTGGAGAGTGGATGTATGCAACATTTCATCTTCTCTTTGAAGAAGATAAACATAAAGATTATTGAAAGAAAACAGGTTTATTAATGATGAGAACAAAAAGATCTTGGAAGAAGATAAACATAAAGGTTATTGAAAGAAAAAAGGCTTATTAATGATGAGAATAAAAAGAGGCACATAGAGATTAATATGGTATAGATAATAAAAATGAAGCATATAAACAAAAAAGTAAAAATAAAAAAGAAGAACAAAAGTCACCTTAAAATGAAGAGAAAAAGAATTGAATTGAAGATTAATTAATTAATACTTCTGCCTTTAAAATATGAATTTTTTGTAGGAAAAATATTTATTCTTAAATATAATTACTCTTTGAATTTATTAAGTATATTTACTATTATTTTTAAATATATATTTTGATAAAATTATTAATTCATCTTGATATATGAAAAATTAAATTTTAAATATTTTAGAAAGAATAATATATAAAATAAACATATTAAATATTCTAATTAAGAAATTAAAAAAAGAAAGCATCTATAAAAAAAGATAATGAAGAAAGTTAAAAGTTGATCTAAATTGTTTTAGTAAAAGAAGATTAATTGAGAAGGTTAAAGGTTTGTGTAGTATTATAGTGTTTTAAACAGATTAATTTAGAAGATGAAAGGTCTGGGCATTATTCAGGCAGGAGTAATTTTTTTATTTTTTTTTATAAAATTTTTACAGAGTAGTATTAACTAATTGGGAGATTAAGATTATTATGTAGATCATTTTCAACATCCCTAGGCTTATTCTAATCCATTTAAGGTTTTTAATCAATCTTGTGCATCCAATAAATGTGTTTGTGTCATTGGATTTACATTTAAGTTATTTTCGGTATCCTTCGACTTATTCTAGTCCATTTAGGGATTTTAAACAATTATTTGCATCCAATGTGTGCGTTTGTGTCATTAGATTAATATTTTGGTTATTTTCGTCCTCCTTCAACTTATTCTAATCTATTTAGGATTTTTAACAAATCTTGTGCATCCAATAAGTGCGTTTGTGTCATTGGATTAACATTTAAGTCGTTTTCGTCATCCATATGCTTATTGATGAATGCATAAAAGAAAATAAAAAACAAAAATATGTAAGAACAATAAAAAAAATATATGCAACTTAAAAACTAACCTACAACTAATTAACAATCCCAAACTAACCAACATAGAACAAAAAAAACTGTGTGTTCGGGTAGATGAAACTTTGCTGGAAAAGAACTTTACTAAATTAACAAAAGGAAAATCAACAAAGTAAGCCACACAAAAATAAACTACGTATAATAGAAATAAAACAATAAATTAATTTAGCACTAGACTTATTGATGAATCAGTTTATTAACGAAGACAATCCCACAAACACATAATATGCAATTTTAAAGGATGGTTGAAAATTGGGGTAACTACTACTACTCAAATTTTTCCATCACTGTCATTGTATTTTAGGCATTACCATTTCTCAGATTTCTCCATCACTTATGTAATTAATAAGAGTTTAAGTAACTATTACTACATAAACAATTTAATACTGCTATTCAATCACATCTCACAACACAGTCTAATCTTCTTGTTAAATGTTACATTGAAATTATTTTAAATTTTACTAAAATAAAATTCAATTAAAGATTAATAATAAGAACAATTAACAATAAAATAATTTTATATTTTTGAGTAACAAGCAAGAATTATTACAAAATTATCGGAGAAAACAACAAACACTTCTCGATGGTGAAAGAAATTGACACTTCTCCAAGGAAATGCTCATTGATAGATGGAAGAGGAAGACAAGGAAAACTCGTTGTCGGTGTTGAAGTAGAAAAATACTGTGCCGGATCAACTTGTCGTCGACAATGAAGGCTGAAAGCTGAAGTTCGTCTGATTCCCGATGAATGCTGAAGTTTGTTTGATTCCCATTTTCACTGAAGGATGAAAACATTGAAGCATTGAAGGGGTAAGACGCGTGTTCGTGACTGTTTGGTTTATGACTGGATGAAGGATGAATGATCAAGACTGAGCTCGGGTCTAGATGACGGATGAATGACGAAGAATGGATGAAGACTGAATTGACGCAACGTGACTAATTAATTCGTGACAAGGTTTGCATTCGTGCTGAGGAATGATGGATAAATGATGAAAAATGGGTTTGCATTCGCGCTTGATTAATTCGTGAGTGGGTTTGCAGAAGAACGAAGGATGAAAAATGGGATTGCATTCGCGCGTGATTTCTAATTTTTTTTGGTTAACTTAGGGATAATTTTTTTTTTGTAAATCGATTGTTACATCGGTCTAACATAACATATCTAGCAAAATTTGTAATAATAACAAATTTGCCACCACCGTTTTTTTAATGTATATGTTAAAGATCTAACAATATTTGGAATAATAACAAATTTGCCACCGTTTATTTTTTTGCAGTTTTATTTTTAAATATTTATGTTAGATCAGTTCAATTAGAACAGATCTAATAAAGTTTACTATAATAACAAATTTGCCACTGTTTTTTTTTGTTTGCAGTTTTCTTTTTAAATATGTATGTTAGATTAGTTCAATTAGAACAAATCTAATAAAGTTTACCATAATAATAAATTTGCCACCGTTTTTTTTTTGTGTAGTTATTTTTTAATGTGTATGTTAGAACAGTTCAATTAAAACAATCTGACAAAGTTTAACATAATAACAAATTTGTCACCGTCTTGCTTATTACATTAGATGTATAACAACCGATCTAAAATCGACGATGTAACAAGGTTAAAATGGAAACATAAAAAACAAAAATAAAAAGTTGTTCTAAAACCAACTCAAATAACATCACTAAAAATACATATGTATCTAACATGTTGTCCAATAATTAACTTTCAAATTACAAAAGAATAAAAAATGAAAAGTTTGGAGAGTGGATGTATGCAACATTTCATCTTCTCTTTGAAGAAGATAAACATAAAGATTAATGAAAGAAAAGAGGTTTATTAATGATGAGAACAAAAAGATCTTGGAAGAAGATAAACATACAGGTTATTGAAAGATTATGCATCCAATGTGTGCGTTTGTGTCATTAGATTAATATTTTGGTCATTTTCGTTCTCCTTCAACTTATTCTAATCCATTTAGGATTTTTAACCAATCTTATGCATCCAATAAGTGCGTTTGTGTCATTGGATTAACATTTAGGTCATTTTCGTAATCCCTAGGCTTATGGATGAATGCATAAAAGAAAATAAAAAACAAAAATATGTAAGAACAATAAAAAAAATGCAACTTAAAAACTAACCAACAACTAATTAACAATCCCAAACTAACCAACATAGAACAAAAAACACTGTGTTCGGGTAGATGAAACTTTGCTGGAAATGATCTTCACAAAATTAACAAAATGAAAATACACAAAGTAGGCCACATAAAAATAAAATGCATATAATAGAATCAACACAATATAATAATTTAGCACTAGACTGATTGATGAATCAATTTTATTAACAAAGACAATCTCACAAACACATAATACGCAGTTTTAAAGGATGGTTGAAAATTTGGGTAACTACTACTACTCAAATTTCTCCATCACTTTCATTGTATTTTAGGCATTACCCCTTCTCAAATTTCTCCATCACTTCTGTAATTAATAAGAATTTAATTAACTATTACTACATAAACAATTTAATACTCCCATTCAATCACATCTCACAACACAGTCTAATCTTCTTGTTAAATGTTACATTGAAATTATTTTAAATATTACTAAAATAAAATTCAATTAAAGATTAATAATAAGAACAATTAACAATGAAATATTTTTATATTGTTGAGTAACAATCAATAATTATTATAAAATTATCGGAGAAAGCGATAAACACTTCTCGATGGTGAAAGAAATTGACACTTCTGCATGGAAATGCTCATTGTTATATGGAAGAGGAAGACAAAGAAAACTCGTCGTCGGTGCTGAAGTAGAAAAATGTTTTGCCAGACCAACTCGTCGTCGACGATGAAGGATGAAAGCTGAAGTTCGTCTGATTCCCGGCGAATGCTGAAGTTCATTCAATTTGGGTTTTCACTAAAGGATAGAGGTTAAAGGTTGAAGGATGAAAACATTGAAGCGTTGAAGGGGTAAGACATGGGTTCGTGACTGTTTGGTTCATGATTGTTTGGTTCGAGACCGGATGAAGGATGAATGATGAAGACTGAGTTCGTGTCTAGATGAAGGATGAATGATGAATCATGAAGATTGGATGAAGATTGAATTGTCGCAGCATGACTAATTAATTCATGACTGGGTTTGCATTCGCGCCAACGAACAATGGATTAAGGATGAAAAATAGGTTTGCATTCACGCTTGATTAGTTCGTGACTAGTTTAGCAGAAGAACGAAGGATGAAGAATGAAAAATGGGTTTGCATTTGCGTGTGATTTCTAATTTATTTTGGTTAACTTAGGGATAATTTTTTTTTTTTTTGTAAACGGCTTGTTAGATCGGTCTAATATAACAGATCTAGCAATATTTGTAATAATAACAAATTTTCCACCACCTTTTTTTTAATGTATATGTTAGAGATGTAACAAAATTTGTAATAATAACAAAATTTTCCACCGTTTTTTTTTTGTGTGCAATTTTTTTTTTTAAATATGTATGTTAGATTAGTTCAATTAGAACAAATCTAATAAAGTTTACGATAATAACAAATTTGCCACCGTTTTTTTTTTCGTGTAGTTTTTTTTTAATGTGTATGTTTGAACAGTTCAATTAGAACAGAACTAATAAAGTTTAACATAATAACAAATTTGTCACCATCTTGCTTATTACATTAGATGTATAACAACCGATCTAATGTCGACGATGTAACAAGGTTAAAATGCACCAGTGAGACATAAAAAACAGAAATAGAAAGTCGTTGTAAATCAAACTCAAATAACATCACTAAAAACACACATATATATATCTAACATGTTGTCCAATAATTAACTTTCAAATAACAAAAGAATAATAAGTGAAAAGTTTGGAGAGTGGAAGTATGCAACATTTCATCTTCTCTTGGAAGAAGATAAACATAAAGCTTATTATAGAATAAAGGGTTATTAATGATGAGAACAAAAAGAGGCAAATAGAGATTAGTATTGTCTAGATAATAAAAATAAAGCTTATAAACAAAAAAGTAAAAGTAAAAAGAAGAACAAAAGTAACTGTAAAACGAAGAGGAAGAGAAAGAGAATTGAATTGGAGATTAATTAATTAATACTCCTGTCTTTAAAATATGAATATTTTGTAGGAAAAATATTTATTTCTAAATATAAAAACACTTCGAATTTATTAAGTATATTTACTATTATTTTTAAATATATATTTTATTAAAATTATTAATTCATTTTGAAATATGAAAAATTAAATTGTAAATATTTTAGAAAGATTAATATATAAAATAAACATATTAAATATTCTAATTAAGAAATTAAAAAAAGAAAGAATCTACAAAAAAAGATAACGAAGAAAGTTAAAGGTGGAGCTAATTTGTTATAGTAAAAGAAGATTAATTGAGAAGATTAAAGTGTTCTGTAGTATTTTAGTGTTTTAAACATATTAATTGAGAAGATGAAAGGTTTGGGCATTGTTTAGGCGGGAGTATTTTTTATTTATTTATAAAATTTTACACAGTAGTATTAACTTATTGAGAGATTAAGATTAATATTTAGATCATTTTCGTCCTCCCTAGGCTTTTTCTAACCCATTTAAGGTTTTTAACCAATCTTGTGCATCCAATAAATGTGTTTGTGTCATTGGATTAACATTTAGATAATTTTCTTCAGCCTTGGACTTATTCTAGTCCATTTAGGATTTTTAACCAACCTTGTGCGTCCAATAAGTGCGTTTGTGTCATTGGATTAACATTTATGTCATTTTCGTCCTCCCTAGACTTATTCTAATCCATTTGAGGTTATTAACCAATCGTGTGCATCCAATAAGTGCGTTTGTGTCATTGGATTAACATTTTGGTCATTTTCGGTGTCCTTCAATTTCTTCTAGTCCATTTAGGGTTTTTAACCAATTTTGTGCATCCAATATGTGCGTTTGTGTCATTGGATTATTATTTAGATCATTTTCGTCCTCCTTCAACTTATTCTAATCCATTCAGGGTTTTTAACCAATCTTGTGCGTCCATTAAGTGCGTTTGTGTCATTGGATTAACATTTAGGTCATTTTAGTCTTCCTCATGCTTGATTAGGCTTATTCACCGTCAGCGACTGTCAGTGACTAGGGAATGCTCGTGGGTAACTTGAACCGAACTATGTGTCAGTCACAGTGCATGACTTAGACTTTTTGACCGTCAGCGACTGTCTGTGACTAGGGAAGGCTCCCAGTAGGCTTTTGAGACACTTGAACAACATGCCATAGTTGGATGTGAGCTACTTGGGAACGCCAATGAGTCACTTGGGCAGCTGGCTGGCTTGCTGGTTGACGTAGTCACCTGGGAAGTAGGTTGGTTGGCCAACACTCAATCGCCAGGCCAACAGACTGGCTGGCTGGCCAACACCTAGTCACCAGGCAAGCAGGCTGGCTGGCCAACACTCAGTCACCTGGGAAACAGGTTGGCTGACTCAATCACCTGGGAAATAGGTTGGCTAGCTCAGTCACCTGGCCAACACCCAGTCATCTGGCCAACACCTAAGGCCCGCGTGTTGGCTTGCTTGTTGACGTCCATAGAAAGGAAATTCAATTTTTTTTTTGAACGAAGATTTGATGTCCCTTAATAAATTTAGCTCAAAATTAATTTTTTTTTTTTAAATATTTTTCAATCATATTTTCTGCCCTTAAAAAAATTCGTAATTAAATAATCCCTTATCAAAAAATTCTAATTTTTTGTGGGAAGTTTTCTTTAATTATTGACAAGTTCCAGTAAAATATCATGGAAAACTTCTAAGTCTAGATACCTTAACTCGAAAATATTCCCCTTATAATATTTAAAAACAATCACTGTTTGTCAAAAATTTCCAATTTTTTTTTGAGGATATTAGTATTGTGTTGATAAACATTCGTGCAAAATTTCATGAATAAATTCAAAGTCTTGGTCCCTCAAAAGTGGTTTTCCTCTTATAACGAAAAAAGGGCCCCATTTGTACAAAACTAGGAAAAGCATATCCCACATATATAGGGGACAGTATGTGTGCTCCTGGTCAGAGCCATATTTTAGGCCAGCACCAAGGTTTGGGACAGGACAAAAAAAAAAGGAAGGATGTGGGTATGATAAGGCAACTGTTGGCTTGTGAATTGACAGACGATGTAGCAAAATAAAAAAATTGGCTCGAATGTGGAAAACCAAAACACGCGCGAGCACTACGACGTAGGCGTGGACGGGGCCCGAGCGCATGTTGGCTTGCTAGTTAAGGGGAGGCTCGCTGCCCGCGACGTTGTGAGAAGTCCATTGAAACTTATCATTTAGAAGAAGGAGAAGTCGTAACAAGGTTTCCGCAGGTGAACCTGCGGAAGGATCATTGTCAATGCCTTACATGTAGTTTAACTCGTGAATTAGTTTGAACACACAGGGTGGGCTTAGGTTGTTGAACACCTCGACCTAACTCTGGTTCGGAGGGGGACACCCAAATGTGTTCTCCTCTGCGCCAAAACTCAAACTTCGACACTTAATGCGTTAAGGAATTAAAACTTTGTTATGTGCGCACCTGCATGGAACCAGAGACGGTTTTCGTGCGGGTTGTGTTTTGACACACGAAATATAGAATGACTCTCAACAACAAATATCTAGGCTCTTGCATCGATGAAGAACGTAGCAAAATACGATACTTGGTGTGTATTGTAGAATCCCATGAACAATCAAGTCTTTGAACGCAAGTTGCACCCGATGCCATTAGGTTGAGGACACGTCTGCTTGGGTTTCACATATTGAAGCCCATTGCCGATTTCCTACTTGTAGGTGTTGTGTTGGGTGAATGATGACTTCTCGTGATCTTTTTTGTCTCATGGTTGGTTGAAAATTGAGACCATGGTAGGGTGTGCCATGATAGATGGTGGTTGTGTGTCGCACGAGACCAATCATGTGCTGCCATATTGAATTTTAGCCTTTTGTACCCATTTTTGTTCCAATCTCATCCATAATGGATTATTACTTGAAATTATTAGTTAATGTAATAATGTGTGAGTTTTTAGTTTCTATAAGATTTAAGTACGATGACTACGACTACGACTAAGATGTGGACGTGGCGCACACGAGTGTCTGCTTGCTTCTTGACGCCCCTACCTAGTAACGAAAGCAAGTTAATCACCTGACCAGCACTCAACACCTAGTCATCAGGCAAGCAGGCTGGCTGGCCATCACTCAGTCACCCAGCCAGCACCTAGTCACCAGGCTAGCAGGCTGGCTGGCTGACCAACGCTTAGTTACCAGGCAAACAGGCTGGCTTGCTGGCCAGCACTCAGTCACCGGCCAAGCACACTTGTTGGCTGACCAACACTCAATCACCAGGCTAATACATAGTCACCAGGAAAGCAGGTAAGCTGGCTGACCAACACTCATTCACCAGGCCAACACCTAGTCACCAAGCAAGCAGCCTCGCTAGCTGACCATCACTTTAGTCACCAGGCAAGAAGGCTGGTTGGCTAGCTAGCACTCAGTCATTAGGCCAGCACCTAGTCACCAGGCAAGCAGGTTGGCTGGCTGGCCAGGACTCAGTCACCAGGCCAGCTCTTAGTCACTTGGGCAGCACTCAGTCACTTGGTAACGAAATCCAAATTTTTCTTTCAAAGAAAATTTGATGTCCATGTTATGTGTTTTGTGATGCAAGTCCCATAATAAATTTTACTCAAAATTAATTTTTTAATTTTTTAAATATTTTTTTGTTATATTTTTAATATTTTATACACTTAAAAAATTCATAATTAAAGCACCCCTTGTCAGAAAATTCCAATTTTTTGTGGGAAATGTTTTTTAATTATTGACAACTACAATTATGACTAAGACGTGAAAGAGAATCAAAACATTTCTTAGCTTGATGAACCACACACCACCGACTCCAAAGATGACCAGAAACCTTAATCACCGCAACCACCAGTTCAAGATGAAGAAGAAGAAACGGAGTCGGAAGAAGAAACACAGTCGGAGGAAGATGTCGAGGAAAACCTAAACCCTAATCCTTTCGAAGAGAACACATTTGAACTTGTGCGGTATAATAATGGTGATGAAGTTTTTAATCTTTGTGAAGCTGAGAAGAATGGAAAACCTTCAGATTCAAATTTGATTTTGAATGAAATGGTTCGTTATCGAGGAATGAATGCGAATTTGATTAAGAGGGGAATTGAAATAATGGATGAATCAGAGAGAGGTCTTAGTTTGAGGAACGATGGAAAAAGTTACATATTGCAGAATTGGAGTTGTTTACAAGGCGGGCTCAGTTGGTTGAAGAGGAGACTAGCTTGATATTGGATGCATTGAAGTCGTCATTATCATCATCATCATCAAACCATTAGTTTCAACTATATGTTGCCATTGCTTTTACTTGTTGAGATTTTGTTGCTATTTTGTAGACATTTTTCAGTTTGTTACATTGGATTTTGGATGTTAAGATGATGCTTGTTGATCAGTTGTTCTTGTTTACAATTCTCATTTGGTTTAACTCGTTGAATTTTTTCCCCATGTTTACTTGTTGCAACTTAGGGATCGTTTGACATGTGTTTTAAAGAAAAAAGTGATATTCATAATTAGTTGTTTAGGGTTATGTGATTTAGTTTGGATCTATTTCTTGTACTTTAAAAAATTACAAATATTAAAATTAAAAGTAATCTAAAAATTGATATTTCATAAATGTTTTAAGTGTTGTACTGTCTTAGTAAAAATTTCTATTTTTTTTTTTTAAAGAAAAAAGTTATAAAAAGTAATGGTTTTAGAAACTACATACACTCTTTTTCAATAAATTCAGTTTAGTTATTTAATTTTGAAAATGATATACATTGATTATTTTGCTTAGTGAAAATCACTTATTTTCAAAATAATTAGTTATGAAAACTGATTTTTTTTTAAATATTACTTTTAATATTTTTGATAAAAGTTGTTTAGTTTATTTTTAAATTTTAAATCTTTTAAAACTATAATAATGAAGTTCAAATTTATTGAAGTGATTAAATTGTATTACTTAAATCGTATTGTTTTTTACATAACAGATTTTTGCATCCTTGTGCATCCAATGGGCGTTATAATTGTATTACTTATAATTATGAAGTTCAAAAATCCAGGGCGTTACAATGCTCCCGACACATGACGGGAAAAAAAATCTATATTCCAAGAACTAGCATTGAGCAAAGGAGGCACAGTGACTTTTGGAGGAAAGCAAAAGGGCCATATCATTGTTCAAGGTACAATTGGTAGTGGTACTTCCCCATATATTAAAGATGTCATGTTTGTAAAGGTCATAAGCATAATTTATTAAGTAATAGTAAATTAAGTGGTAATAATTATGATAATTTATGTATTAGTAAGACAGATGGATATGTACTCTTCACAAGTCATAGGAAAAAATAAACATTTATAACATATTTTTTTAGTCTAGAGAAACAAGAGGTTCACTGTCTTATGTCAGTAAATGAAGAGAAACTAATTTGACACAAAAGACTAGGTTATGCAAAACTTAGAGTAATTTCAAAACTAAATAAACTTCAACTAGTCAGAGGTCTATCAAAGCTTAGTTATAAAACTGAAATTATGTGTAAAGCTTGTAAAAAAGGAAAACAAACAAAGAACTCTTTTACCCCTAAGAACTCAGTCTCTACCTCAAAGCCCCTTGTGCTCTTACATATAGATTTCTTTGGGCCATGGAAAACAGTCTCTCTCAATGGAAAAACATATGGCTTTGTTATAGTAGATGATTACACTAGGTGCACGTGGGTAAAATTCTTAAGTAAGGATTAATCCCACAAAGTGTTTATCATAATTTGCAAAAAAGTAATTAATAAAAATGGTCTTAAGATTGTAATATTTAGAAGTGATCATGGAGGAGAATTTGAAAACATGTTCTTTAAAAATTTTGTGATAAGAATGGAATCTCTCACAACTTCTCCTCTCTGAGAACACCCCAACAAAATGGAGTTGTAGAAAGAAAGAATAGATCACTCCAAGAAATGGCCAGAACCATGTTAAAAGAGATGAATGTTGCAAAACAGTTTTGGGCTGAAATAATTAACACGACATGTTATACTCAAAATAGAGTCTTAATTAAGTCTATATTGAATAACACACCATATTAATTGTGGAAAGGTAAAAATCCTAAAATTTCCTACTTTAAACTATTTGGTTGTACTTGTTATATTGTTAAAAGGAAAGATAACCTTGGTAAATTTTATTCTAGATTTCAAAAATGTACCTTCGTTGGATAATATGAAAGGTCTAAGGTTTATAGAGTGTTTAATATGGAAACTTGGATTGTGAAAGAATCCATACATGTTAAATATGATGACAAACAACTTGACATTGAATAGTCAAAGCAAGATGATGATAGTGCAGGTTTAACGAAATTAGAGGAAGCAGATGAAGATAAACTAGACGAATATGAAAAATCAGAGAATGCAGGCAAATCAAAATATCAAAATATAATGACAAACCTTCATAGGATGAATTTGATCAAGTCAAAAATAGTTACGATAAGTCAGAAGGAATATCTGGAAAAAAGTACAAGTCATGTCATTCTAAAACTCTAAGCATTGGAAGTGCAAGTGATCCTTTGAAGACCAGATCATCACTAAAAGATATCATTTTGTTTGGCTTACACTCATCCATTGAGCCTATCTCAATTGATGAAACATTGGTAGATGATGAATGGATTCTTGCAACACAAGAAGACTTAAATGAATTTAAGAGGAATGATGTTTGGCATATACTACCTAGACCAAAACAGAAGATTATTGGAATCAAGTGGGTCTTCAAAAACAAGCTAAATGAAAAAAGGTGAAGAGGCCAAAAATAAGGTAAGACTTTTTCCACAAAGCTATAGTCAGCAAGAGGACATTGATTACACTGAGACATTTGCTCTAGTGGCCAAATTGTTATATAACTGAAGAAAGTTATGAATTTCCAAATCGGGTTTTTAAACTAAGAAAATATTTGTATAGTCTAAAACAAGCACCTAGAGCATGCAATGACACAAACACACACACAAGATTGGTTAAAAACCCTAAATAGATTAGAATAAGTCGAAGAAGGACGGAAGTGACCTAAATATTAAACAAATGACACAAACACAGTATTGGATGCAAAAGATTGGTTAAAACACCTAAATGGACTAGAATAAGTCAAAGAATGACGAAAATGACCTAAATGTTAATCCAAAGACACAAACGCACGTATTGGATGCACAAGATTCGCTAAAAACCCTAAATGGATTAGAATAAGCCTAGGGAAGACGAAAATGACCTAAATATTAATCCATTGACACAAATATATGTATTGGATGCACAATATTGATTAAAAACCCTAAATGGATTAGAATAAGTTAAAGGAGGACGAGAATGACCTAAATGTTAATCCAATGACACAAACACACGTATTGGATGCAAAAGAATGGTGAAAACCCTAAAAGGACTAGGATAAGTCGAAGGATGACGGAAATGACCTAAATATAAATCCAATGACATAAACCCGCGTATTGGATGCACAAGATTGGTTAAAAACCCTAAATGGACTAGAATAAGCCTAGGGAGGACGAAAATGACCTAAATGTTAATCTAATTATACAAACGCACTTATTGGATGCACAAGATTGGTTAAAAGCCCTAAATGGATTAATAAGCTTAGGGACGACGAAAATGACCTAAATGTTAATCCAATGACACACACACTTATTGGATGCATAAAATTGGTTAAAAATAATAAATGGATTAGAATAAGTCGAAGGAGGACAAAAATGACCTAAATATTAATCCAATGACACAAACCTACGTATTGGATGCACAAATTTGGTTAAAAACTCTAAATGGACTAGAATAAGCATAACAAGGATGAAAATAGCCTAAATATTAATCCGATGACCCAAACACACTTATTGGATGCACAAGATTGGTTAAAACCCCTGAATGGATTAGAATATGTCGAAGGATAAAAAAAATGACCTAAATATTAATCCAATGACATAAACACACGTATTGGATGCAAAAGATTGGTTAAAAACCCTAAATGGACTAGAATAAACCAACAGAGGATGAAAATGACCTAAACGTTAATCCAATGACAGAAACACACTTACCAGATGCGCAAGAATGGTTAAAAACCCTATATGGATTAGAATAAGTCGAAGAAGGACCAAAATGACCTAAATATTAATCCAATGACACAAACGCATTTATTGGATGCCTAAGATTGGTTAAAAACCCTAAATGGATTAGAATATGTAGAAGGATGACGAAAATGACCTAAAGTTTAATCCAATGACATAAACACACCTATTGGATGCACATGATTGGTTAAACAACCAAAATGGATTAGAATAAGCCGAAGGAGGACGAAAATGATCAATGTTAATCCAACGACACAAACACACTTATTTGATGTACAAGATTGGTTAAACAACCAAAACGGATTAGAATAAGCCGAATGACGACCTAAATTTTAATCCAACGACACAAATGAACTTATTGGATGCACAAGATTATTTAAACAAACAAAATAGATTGGAATACGCCGAAGGATGACGTAAATTACTTAAATGTTAATCCAATGACCCAAATTCACTTATTGGAAACAAAAGATTAGTTACACAACAAAAATCGATTAAAATAAGTAAAGGGAGGGTGAAAATGACCTAAATGTTAATTCAATAACATAAACACCCTTATTGGATGCTCAAGATTCGTTAAAAATCAAAAATTGGTTAGAATAAGTAGGAGGATGACGAAAATAACCTAAATGTTAATTTGATGACATAAACACATTTATTAGAAGCAGAAGATTGGTTTAGAACTCTAACTGGATTAGAATAAGCCTAAGATAATCGAAATTGAACTAAATGTTAATCCGATGACAAAAACGCAATTATTGGAAGCTCAAGATTGTTAAAAACCCTAAATATATTAGAATATGCTTAAGAAGGACGAAAATGACCAAAATATTTATCTAATGACACAAACGCACACATTAGATGCAAATAATTGATTAAAAATCTTAAATGGATTAGAATAAGTTGAAGGACGATGAAAATGACCTAAATGTTACTCCATTGAAACAAACACACTAATTGGATGCATAAGATTGGATAAAACCATAAATGGATTAGAATTAGCCTAAGGAGGACGAAAATGACTTTAATGTTAATCCAATGATACAAACGTTCATATTGGATGCACAAGAATGGATGAGAATATGACGATGGATGACGAAAATGACGAAACTGTTAATCCAACGAAACAAACACACTTATTGGATGCACAATATTGGTTATACAACCAAAATGGACTTTAATGTTGATCCAATGACACAAATGAACTTACTTGATGCAAAAGATTGGTTAAAAATTCTAAATGGACTTGAATAAGAATAGGGAGGACGAAAATGACCTAAATGTTAATCCAATGACACAAAGGAACATATTAGACGCACATGATTGGTTAAAAACCCTAATTGGACAAGAATAAGCCTAGGGAGTATGAAAATGACCTAAATGTTACTCCCATAACACCAACACCCTTATTGGATGCACAAGATACGTTAAAAACCATAAATGGATTAGAATAAGTAGAAGGATGCTAAAATGACCTAAATGTTAATCCAATGACACAAACAAACTTATTGGATACACATGATTGGTTAAAAACCCTAAATGGATTAGAATATGCCTACGAAGGACGAAAATGACCTAAATGTAAATCCAATGATACAACGCCCTTATTGGGTGCACAAGATTGGTTAAAAACCCTAAATAGATTAAAATCAGCCTAATGAGGACAAAGATGACCTAAATGTTAATCCAGTGACACAAACACACTTATTGGATGCACAAGATTGGTTAAAAATCTTAAATGGATTAGAATAAGGCTACGGAGGACGAAAATGACCTAAATGTTAATCCAATGATACAACACTCTTATTGGATGCACAAGATTGGTTAAAAATCTTAAATGGATTAGAATAAGGCTACGGAGGACGAAAATGACCTAAATGTTAATCCAATGATACAACACTCTTATTGGATGCACAAGATTGGTTAAAAATCTTAAATGGATTAGAATAAGGCTACGGAGGACGAAAATGACCTAAATGTAAATCTAATGACACAAACGCACTTATTAGATGAAATAGATTGGTTTTAAACCCTAAATGGATTATAAAACCCTAAATGGATTATAGAAAGACTAGGGAGGACGAAAATAACCTAAATTTTAATCCAATGACACAAACACACTTATTTGACGACTAAGATTGGTTAAAAACCCTAAATGGATTAGAATCAGTCGAAGGAAGACGAAAATGACTTAAACGTTAATCCACTAACACAAATATACTTATTGGATGCACATGATTTGATAAAAACACTAATTGGATTAGAAAATGCTGAGGGAGGACAAAAATAACCTAAATGATAATGCAATTACACAAACGTTCATAATGGATGCACAAGATTGGTTGAAAACCCTAAATGAATAAGAATAAGAAGAAGGGTGACGAAAATTACCCAATTGTTAATCCAACGACACAAATGCACTTATTGGATGCATAATATTGGTTATACAACAAAAACATATTAGAATAAGTCGAAGGATGAAGTAAATGACCTAAATTTTAATTCAATGACATAAACAAACTTATTGTATGCACAAGATTCGTTAAACAACCAAAATGGATTAGCGTAAGCCGAAGGACGACGAATATGACCTAAGTTTTAATCCAACGATACAAATGAAAATATTGGATGCACAAGATTTGTTAAACAAACAAAATAAATTAGAATAAGGAGAAGGATGACGTAAATGGCCAAAATGTTAATCCAGTGACATAAATGAACTAATTGGATGCCCAAGATTGGTTAAAAACCCTATTTGGACTAGAATAAGACCAAGGACGATGAAAATGACCTAAATGTTAATCCAATGAGACAAACACACCTATTGGATGCACAAGACTGGTTATAAACCCTAATTAGACTAGAATAAGCCTAGGGAGGACAAAAATTACTTAAATGTTTATCCAATGACACAAACACACCTATTGGATGCTTAAGATTGGTTAAAAACCCTAATTGGACAAGAATAAGCCTAGGAGAACGGAAATGACCTAAATGTTAATCCAATGACACAAATGAACTTATTGGATGCACAAAATTAGTTAAAAACTCTAATTGGACTAGAATAAGCCTAGGGAGGAAAAAATGATGTAAATCGTAATCAAATGACACAAACACACCTATTGGATTCACAAGATTGGTTAAAACCCTAATTGGACTAGAATAAGCCTAGGGAGGATGAAAATGACCTGAATGTTAATCCAATGACAGAAAGGAACTTATTGGATGCACAAGGTTGGTTAAAAACCCTTATTGCACAAGAATAAGCATACGGAGGACGAAAATGACGAAAATGTTAATCCAATGACTCTAATGAACTTATTGGATGCACAAGATTTGTTAAAAACCCTAATTGGACTAGAATAACCCTATGGAGGATGAAAATGACCTAAATGTTAATGCAATGATTAAAATGAACTTATTCGATGTACAAGATTGGTTAAAAACCCTAATTGGACTAGACTAATCCTATGGAGGACGAAAATGACATAAATGTTAATCCAATGACTCAAACACACCTATTGGATGCACAAGATTGGTTAAAAACCATAATTGGACTAGAATAAGCTTAGAGACGACAAAAATCACCTAAATGTTAATAAAATGACACAACACACCTATTGGACTAGATTATGCACAAGATTGGTTAAAAACACTAATTTGACTAGATTATGCCTAGGGTGGACAAAAATGACCAAAATGTTAATCCAATGACACCAATGAAATTATTGGATGCACAAGATTGGTTAAAAACCTTAATTGGACAAGAAAAAGGCTAGGGAGGACAAAAATGACCAAAATGTTTATCCAATGACACAAATGAACGTATTGGATGCACAAGATTGGTTAAAAACCCTTGATGGACTAGCATAAGCCTATGGAGGACGAAAATGACCCAAATGTTAATCCAATGACACAAATGAAATTATTGGATGCACAAGATTGGTTATAAACCTTAATTAGAGAAGAATAAGCCTAGGGAGAATGAGAGTGACCTAAATGATAATCCAATGACACACATGAACTTATTGGATGCACAAGATTGTTTAAAAACCCTAATTGGACTAGAATAAGTCTAGGGAGGATGAAAATGACCTAAATGTTAATCCAAAGACTCAAACACACCTATTGGATGCCCAAGATTGGTTTAAAATCCTAATTGGACTAGAATAAGCCTAGGGAGGACGAAAATGAAAAAAAAAATGTTAATACAATGACACAAATGAACTAATTGGATTCACAAGATTGGTTAGAAACGCTAATTGAATAAGAATAAGCCTAGGGAGGACGAAAATGACCTAAATGTTAATCCAATGGCACAAATGAACTTATTGGATGCACCAGATTGGTTAAAAACCTTAATTGGACAACAATAAGCCTAGGGAGAACAAAAATGACCAAAATGTTAATACAATGACACAAATGAACCAATTGAATTAACAAGATTGGATAAAACCCAAATTGGACTAGAATAAGCCGAGGGAGGATGAAAAAGACCTAAATGTTAATCCAATGACACAAATGAACTTGCTGGATGCACAAGATTGGTTAAAAACCTTAATTGGACAAGAATAAGTCGAGGGAGGCCGAAAATTACCTAAATGTTAATTCAATGACACAAATGAACTTATTGGATGCATAAGATTGGTTAAAAACCTATATTGGACAAGAATAAGTCTAGGGAGGTCAAAATGACCTAAATGTTTAGCCAATGACACAAATGAACCTATTGAATGCACAAGATTGGTTAAAAACCTTAATTGGACTAGAATAACCCTAACGAGGATGAAAATGACCTAAATGTTAATCCAATGACACAAATGAACTTCATGGATGCACAAGATTGGCCAAAAACCGTAATGGAACTAGAATAACCATAGGGAGGACTAAAATGACCTAAATGTTAATCCAATGACACAAACACACCTGTTGGATGCACAAGATTGGTTAAAAACTCTAATTGGACAAGAATAAGCATATGACCTAAATGTTAATCCAATGACACAAGGAAATTATTGGATGCACAAGATTTTTTAAAAACCCTATTTGGACAAGAATAAGCCTAGGGAGGCGAAAATGACCTAAATGTTAATCCAATGACACAAATGAACTTATTGGATGCACAAGATTTGTTAAAAACCCTAATTGGACTATAATAAGCCTATGGAGGACAAAAATGACCTAAATGTTAATCCAATGACACCAATGAACTTATTGGATGCTCATGATTGGTTGAAACCCTATTTGGACAAGAATAAGCCTAGGGAGAATGGAAATGACCTAATGTTAATCCAATGACACAAATGAACTTATTGGATACACAAGATTAGTTAAAAACACTAATTGGACTACAATAAGCATAGGGAGGACAAAAATGATCTAAATGTTAATAATATGACACAAACACACCTATTGGGTTCACAAGATTGGATAAAACCCTAATTGGACTAGACTAAGCCTTGGGAGGACGAAAATGAACTAAATGTTAATCCAATGACACAAAGGAACTTGTTGGAGGCACAAGATTGGTTAAAAAACCTAATTGGACAAGAATAAGCCTGGGGAGTATGAAAATGACCATAAATGGATTAGAATAAGTAGAAGGATGCTAAAATGACCTAAATGTTAATCCAATGACACAAACAAACTTATTGGATACACATGATTGGTTAAAAACACTAAATGGATTAGAATATGCCTACGGAGGACGAAAATGACCTAAATGTTAATCCAATGATACAACGCCCTTATTGGGTGCATAAGATTGGTTAAAAACCCTATATAGATTAAAATCAGCCTAATGAGGACGAAAATGACCTAAATGTTAATCCAGTGACACAAACACACTTATTGGATGCACAAGATTGGTTAAAAACCCTAATTGGACAAGAATAAGAATAGGGAGGACGAAAATGACCTAAATGTTAATCCAATGACACAAAGGAACATATTAGACGCACATGATTGGTTAAAAACCCTAATTGGACAGGAATAAGCCTAGGGAGTATGAAAATGACCTAAATGTTACTCCCATAACACCAACACCCTTATTGGATGCACAAGATTGGTTAAAAACCCTAATTGGACAAGAATAAGCCTAGGGAGGACGAAAATGACCTAAATGTTAATCCAATGATACAACGCCCTTATTGGGTGCATAAGATTGGTTAAAAACCCTAATTGGACAAGAATAAGCCTAGGGAGGACGAAAATGACCTAAATGTTAATCCAATGATACAACGCCCTTATTGGGTGCATAAGATTGGTTAAAAACCCTAATTGGACAAGAATAAGCCTAGGGAGGACGAAAATGACCTAAATGTTAATCCAATGATACAACGCCCTTATTGGGTGCATAAGATTGGTTAAAAACCCTAATTGGACAAGAATAAGCCTAGGGAGGACGAAAATGACCTAAATGTTAATCCAATGATACAACGCCCTTATTGGGTGCATAAGATTGGTTAAAAACCCTAATTGGACAAGAATAAGCCTAGGGAGGACGAAAATGACCTAAATGTTCATCCAATGACACAAACACACTTATTGGATGCACAAGATTGGTTAAAAATCTTAAATGGATTAAAATAAGCCTACAGAGGACGAAAATCACCTAAATGTAAATCTAATGACACAAACGCACTTATTAGATGAAATAGATTGGTTTTAAGGAGGATGAAAATGACCTAAATGTTAATCCAATGACACAAACACACTTATTTGACGACTAAGATTGGTTAAAAATCTTAAATGGATTAGAATAAGCCTACAGAGGACGAAAATTACCTAAATGTAAATCTAATGACACAAACACACTTATTTGACGACTAAGATTGGTTAAAAATCTTAAATGGATTAGAATAAGCCTACAGAGGACGAAAATTACCTAAATGTAAATCTAATGACACAAACACACTTATTTGACGACTAAGATTGGTTAAAAATCTTAAATGGATTAGAATAAGCCTACAGAGGACGAAAATTACCTAAATGTAAATCTAATGACACAAACACACTTATTTGACGACTAAGATTGGTTAAAAATCTTAAATGGATTAGAATAAGCCTACAGAGGACGAAAATTACCTAAATGTAAATCTAATGACACAAACACACTTATTTGACGACTAAGATTGGTTAAAAATCTTAAATGGATTAGAATAAGCCTACAGAGGACGAAAATTACCTAAATGTAAATCTAATGACACAAACACACTTATTTGACGACTAAGATTGGTTAAAAATCTTAAATGGATTAGAATAAGCCTACAGAGGACGAAAATTACCTAAATGTAAATCTAATGACACAAACACACTTACTGGATTCACATGTTTGGTTAAAAACCATAAATAGATGAAAATAAGCCTAAGGAGAATGAAAATGACATAAATGTTTATCCAATGACACAAACGCACTTATTGGATGCACAAGATTGGTTAAAAACGTTAAATGGATTAGAATACGCCAATGGTGGACGAAAAATGACCTAAATGTTAATCTAATGACACAAACACACTTATTGGATGAACAAAATTTGTTAAAAACTATAAATGTATTAGAATAAGACTAGGAGGACGAGAATACCTAAATGTTAATCCAATGACACAAACGCACTTATAGATGCCTAAGATTGGTTAAAAACTCTAAATGGATTAGAATAAGTCGAAGAACGACGATAATGACCTAAATATTAATCCGTTGATACAAACACACTTATTGGGTGCACAAGACTGGTTAAAAACCCTAAATGGATAACAATAAGTCGAAGAATCATGAAAACGACCCAATAGTTAATGCAACGAAAGAAACAAACTTATTTGATGCACAAGATTTGTTAAAAACTATAAATGGATTAGAATAAGCCTAGGGAGGACAAAAATGACCTAAATGTTAATCTAATGACACAAACACACTTATTGGATGCACTAGATTGGTTAAAAACCCTAAACAGATTAGCATAACCCTAGGGAGCACGAAAATGATCTAAATGTCAATCCAATGAAACAAACGAATTTATTGGATGCACGAGATTGGTTAAAAACTCTAAATGGAGAAGAATAAGCCTAGGGAGGACGAAAATGACGTAAATGTTAATCCAATGACACAGATGAACTTATTGGATTCACAAGATTAGTTAAAAACCCTAGTTGGAGTAGAATAAGCCTAGCGAGGACGAAAATGACCTACATGTTAATCGGATGACACAAACTCACCTATTGGATGCACAAGACTGGTTAAAAACCCTAATTGGACTAGAATAAGCCAAGCGAGGACGAAAATGACCTAAATGTTAATCCAATGACACAAAGAAACTTATTGGATGCACAAGATTGGTTAAAAACCCTAATTGGACAAGAATAAGCCTAGGGAGGATCAAAATAACCTAAATGTTAATCCAATGACACAAATGAACTAATTGGATGCCCAAGATTGGTTAAAAACCCTATTTGGACTAGAATAAGCCCAACGAGGATGAAAGTGACCTAAATGTTAATCCAATGAGACAAACACACCTATTGGATGCACAAGACTGGTTATAAATCCTAATTAGACTAGAATAAGCCTAGGGAGGACAAAAATTACTTAAATGTTTATCCAATGACACAAACACACCTATTGGATGCTTAAGATTGGTTAAAAACCCTAATTGGACAAGAATAAGCCTAGGGAGGACGAAAATGACCTAAACGTTAATCCAATGACACAAATGAACTTATGGGATGCACATGATTGGTTAAAACCCTAATTGGACAAGAATAAGCCCAGGAGAACGGAAATGACCTAAATGTTAATCCAATGACACAAATGAACTTATTGGATGCACAAAATTAGTTAAAAACCCTAATTCGACTAGAATAAGCATAGGGAGGAAAAAATGATGTAAATCTTAATCAAATGACACAAACACACCTATTGGATTCACAAGATTGGTTAAAACCCTAATTGGACTAGAATAAGCCTAGGGAGGATGAAAATGACCTAAATGTTAATCCAATGACAGAAAGGAACTTATTGGATGCACAAGATTGGTTAAAAACCCTTATTGCACAAGAATAAGCATACGGAGGACGTAAATGACGTAAATGTTAATCCAATGACTCTAATGAACTTATTGGATGCACAAGATTTGTTAAAAACCCTAATTGGACTAGAATAAGCCTAGGGAGGATGAAAATGACCTAAATGTTAATGCAATGATTAAAATGAACTTATTCGATGTACAAGATTGGTTAAAAACCATTATTGGACTAGACTAATCCTATGGAGGACGAAAATGACATAAATGTTAATCCAATGACTCAAACACACCTATTGGATGCACAAGATTGGTTAAAAACCATAATTGGACTAGAATAAGCTTAGAGACGACAAAAATCACCTAAATGTTAATAAAATGACACAACACACCTATTGGACTAGATTATGCACAAGATTGGTTAAAAACACTAATTTGACTAGATTATGCCTAGGGTGGACAAAAATGACCAAAATGTTAATCCAATGACACCAATGAAATTGTTGGATGCACAAGATTGGTTAAAAACCTTAATTGGACAAGAAAAAGGCTAGGGAGGACAAAAATGACCAAAATGTTTATCCAATGATACAAATGAACCTATTGGATGCACAAGATTGGTTAGAAACCCTTGATGGACTAGCATAACCCTATGGAGGACGAAAATGACCCAAATGTTAATCCAATGACACAAATGAAATTATTGGATGCACAAGATTGTTTAAAAACCCTAATTGGAGAAGTATAAGTCTAGGGAGGATGAAAATGACCTAAATGTTAATCCAAAGACTCAAACACACCTATTGGATGCCCAAGATTGGTTTAAAATCCTAATTGGACTAGAATAAGCCTAGGGAGGACGAAAATGAAAAAAAAATGTTAATACAATGACACAAATGAACTAATTGGATTCACAAGATTGGTTTGAAACGCTAATTGAACAAGAATAAGCCTAGGGAGGACGAAAATGACCTAAATGTTAATCCAATGACACAAAGGAACTTTTTGGAGGCACAAGATTGGTTAAAAAACCTAATTGGACAAGAATAAGCCTAGGGAGTATGAAAATGACCTAAATCTTAATCCAATAACACCAACACCCTTATTGGATGCACAAGATACGTTAAAAACCATAAATGGATTAGAATAAGTAGAAGGATGCTAAAATGACCTAAATGTTAATCCAATGACACAAACAAACTTATTGGATACACATGATTGGTTAAAAACCCTAAATGGATTAGAATATGCGTATGGAGGACGAAAATGACCTAAATGTTAATCCAATGATACAACACTCTTATTGGATGCACAAGATTGGTTAAAAACCCTAAATATATTAAAAAGCCTAAGGAGGACGAAAACGACCTAAATGGTTTTCAAATGACACAAATGTACTTATTGGATGCACAAGATTGGTTAAAAATCTTAAATGGATTAGAATAAGCCTACAGAGGACGAAAATTACCTAAATGTAAATCTAATGACACAAACGCACTTATTAGATGAAATAGATTGGTTTTAAACCCTAAATGGATTATAAAACCCTAAATGGATTATAGAAAGACTAGGGAGGACGTAAGTAACCTAAATTTTAATCCAATGACACAAACACACTTATTTGACGACTAAGATTGGTTAAAAACCCTAAATGGATTAGAATTAGTCGAAGGAAGACGAAAATGACTTAAACGTTAATCCACTAACACAAATATACTTATTGGATGCACATGATTTGATAAAAACACTAATTGGATTAGAAAATGCTGAGGGAGGACAAAAATAACCTAAATGATAATCCAATTACACAAACGTTCATAATGGATGCACAAGATTGGTTGAAAACCCTAAATGAATAAGAATAAGTAGAAGGGTGACGAAAATTACCCAATTGTTAATCCAACGACACAAATGCACTTATTGGATGCATAATATTGGTTATACAACAAAAACATATTAGAATAAGTCGAAGGATGAAGTAAATGACCTAAATTTTAATCCAATGACATAAACAAACTTATTGTATGCACAAGATTCGTTAAACAACCAAAATGGATTAGCGTAAGCCGAAGGACGACGAATATGACCTAAGTTTTAATCCAACGATACAAATGAAAATATTGGATGCACAAGATTTGTTAAACAAACAAAATAGATTAGAATAAGGCGAAGGATGACGTAAATGGCCAAAATGTTAATCCAGTGACATAAATGCACTTATTGGATGCCCAAGATTCATTAAAAACCCTAAATGGATTAGAATAAGCCTTGAGAGGACGAAAATGACCTACATGATAATACAATGACACAAACACACTTACTGGATTCACATGTTTGGTTAAAAACCATAAATAGATGAAAATAAGCCTAAGAAGAACGAAAAAGACATAAATGTTTATCCAATGACACAAACGCACTTATTGGATGCACAAGATTGGTTAAAAACGTTAAATGGATTAGAATACGCCAATGGTGGACGAAAAATGACCTAAATGTTAATCTAATGACACAAACACACTTATTGGATGAACAAAATTTGTTAAAAACTATAAATGTATTAGAATAAGACTAGGAGGACGAGAATACCTAAATGTTAATCCAATGACACAAACGCACTTATAGATGCCTAAGATTGGTTAAAAACTCTAAATGGATTAGAATAAGTCGAAGAACGACGATAATGACCTAAATATTAATCCGTTGATACAAACACACTTATTGGGTGCACAAGACTGGTTAAAAACCCTAAATGGATAACAATAAGTCGAAGAATCATGAAAACGTCCCAATAGTTAATGCAACGAAAGAAACAAACTTATTTGAGGCACAAGATTTGTTAAAAACTATAAATGGATTAGAATAAGCCTAGGGAGGACGAAAATGACCTAAATGTCAATCCAATGAAACAAACGAATTTATTGGATGCACGAGATTGGTTAAAAACCCTAGTTGGAGTAGAATAAGGCTAGCGACGACGAAAATGACCTACATGTTAATCGGATGACACAAACTCACCTATTGGATGCACAAGACTGGTTAAAAACCCTAATTGGACTAGAATAAGCTAAACGAGGACGAAAATGACCTAAATGTTAATCCAATGACACAAAGAAACTTATTGGATGCACAAGATTGGTTAAAAACCCTAATTGGACAAGAATAAGCCTAGGGAGGATCAAAATAACCTAAATGTTAATCAAATGACACAAATGAACTAATTGGATGCCCAAGATTGGTTAAAAGCCCTATTTGGACTAGAATAAGCCCAATGAGGATGAAAATGACCTAAATGTTAATCCAATGAGACAAACACACCTATTGGACTAGATTATGCACAAGATTGGTTAAAAACACTAATTGGACTAGATTATGTCTAGGGTGGACAAAAATGACCTAAATGTTAATCCAATGACACAAATGAAATTATTGGATGCACAAGATTGGTTAAAAAACTTAATTGGACAAGAAAAAGCCTAGGGAGGACAAAAATGACCTAATCGTTTATCCAATGACACAAATGAACCTATTGGATGCAGAAGATTGGTTAAAAACCCTTAATGGACTAGCATAAGCCTAGGGAGGACGAAAATGACCTAAATGTTAATCCAATGACACAAATGAAATTATTGGATGCACAAGATTGGTTAAAAACCTTAATTAGGGAAGAATGAGACTAGGGAGAATGAAAATGACCTAAATGTTAATCCGATGACACAAATGAACTTATTGGATGCACAAGATTGTTTACAACCCCTAATTGGACTAGAATCAGTCTAGGGAGGACGAAAATGACCTAAATGCTAATCCAAAGACTCAAACACACCTATTGGATGCACAAGATTGGTTTAAAACCCTAATTGGACTAGAATAAGCCTAGGGAGGACGAAAATGAAAAAATGTTAATCCACTGACACAAATGAACTAATTGGATTCACAAGATTGGTTAAAAACCCTAATTGAACAAGAATAAGCCTAGGGAGGAAGAAAATGACCAAAATGTTAATCCAATGACACAAATGAACTTATTGGATGCACACGATTGGTTAAAAACCTTAATTGGACCACAATAAGCCTAGGGGGATAAAAATGACCTAAATGTTAATCCAATGACAAAAATGAACCTATTAGATTAACAAGATTGGATAAAAACCCAAATTGGACTAGATTAAGCCTAGGAAGGATGAAAATGACCTGAATGTTAATCCAATGACACAAATGAACTTGCTGGATGCACAAGATTGTTTAAAAACCTTAATAGGACAAGAATAAGGCGAGGGAGGACGAAAATTACCTAAATGTTAATTCAATGACACAAATGAACTTATTGGATGCATAAGATTGGTTAAAAACCTAAATTGGACAAGAATAAGTCTAGGGAGGTCAAAAAAGACCTAAATGTTTTCCCAATGACACAAAGGAACCTATTGGATGCACAAGATTGGTTAAAAACCCTAATTGGACTAGAATAACCCTAACTAGGAAGAAAATGACCTAAATGTTAATGCAATGACACAAATGAACTTAATGGATGCACAAGATTGGCTAAAAACCCTAATTGAACTAGAATAACCATAGGGAAGACAAAAATGACCTAAATGTTAATCCAATGACACAAACACACCTATTGGATGCACAAGATTGGTTAAAAACCCTAATTGGACAAGAATAAGCACATGGAGGTTGAAAATGACCTAAATGTTAATCCAATGACACAACGAAATTATTGGATGCCCAAGATTGGTTAAAAACCCTATTTGGACAAGAATAAGCCTAGGGAGGCGAAAACGACCTAAATGTTAATCCAATGACACAAATGAACTTATTGGATGCACAAGATTTGTTAAAAACCCTAATTGGACTATAATAAGCCTATGGCGGACAAAAATGACCTAAATGTTAATCCAATGACACCAATGAACTTATTGGATGCTCATGATTGGTTGAAACCCTATTTGGACAAGAATAAGCCTAGGGAGAACGGAAATGACCTAAATATTAATCCAATGACACAAATGAACTTATGGGATACACAAGATTAGTTAAAAACCCTAATTGGACTACAGTAAGCATAGGGAGGACTAAAATGATCTAATTGTTAATAATATGACACAAACACACCTATTGGGTTCACAAGATTGGATAAAATCCTAATTGGACTAGACTTAGCCTTGGGAGGACGAAGATATTGGAAGCACAAACGAACATATTGGAAGCACAAGATTGGTTAAAAACCCTAATTGGACTAGAATAAGCCTAGGGAGGACGAAGATGACCGATGTGCTAATCCAATGACACAAATGACCTTATTGGATGTACAAGATTGGTTAAAAACCCTAATTGGACTAGACTAATCATATGTAGGACGAAAAGACCTAAATGTTAATCCAATGACTCAAACACACCTATTGGATGCACAAGATTGGTTAAAAGCCATAATTGGACTAGAATAAGCCTAGGGACGACAAAAACGACTTAAAATTTTAATACAATGACACAACACACCTATTGGACAAGATTATGCACAAGAATGAATAAAAACACTAATTGGACTAGATTATTCCAAGGGTGGACAAAAACGACCTAAATGTTAATCCAATGACACAAATGAAAATATTGGATGCACAAGATTGGTTAAAAACCTTAATTGGACAAGAAAAAGCCTAGGGAAGACAAAAATGACCTAAATGTTTATCCAATGACACAAATGAACCTATTGGATGCACAAGATTGGTTAAAAACCCTTAATGGACTAGCATAAGCCTATGGAGGACGAAAATGACCTAAATGTTAATCCAATGACACAAATGAAATTATTGGATGCACAAGTTTGGTTTAAAACCTTAATTAGAGAAGAATAAGACTAGGGAGAATGAAAATGACATAAATGTTAATCCAATGACACAAATAAACTTATTGGATGCACAAGATTGTTTACAAACCCTAATTGGACTAGAATCAGTCTAGGGAGGAAGAAAATGACCTAAATGCTAATCCAAAGACTTAAACACACCTATTGGATGCACAAGATTGGTTTAAAACCCTAATTGGACTAGAATAAGCTTAAGGAGGACAAAAATGAAAAAAACGTTAATCCAATGACACAAATGAACTAATTGGATTCACAAGATTGGTTAAAAACCCTAATTGAACAAGAATAAGCCTTTGGAGGACGAAAATGACCTAAATGTTAATCCAATGACACAAATGAACTTATTGGATGCACCAGATTGGTTAAAAACCTTAATTGGACAACAATAAGTCTAGGGAGGACAAAAATGACGTAAATGTTAATCTAATGACACAAATGAACCTATTGGATTAACAAGGTTGGATAAAAACCCTAATTGGACTAGAATAAGCCTAGGGAGGATGAAAATGACCTAAATGTTAATCCAATGACACTAATGAACTTGCTGGATGCACAAGATTCGTTGAAAACAGTAATTGGACAAGAATAAGCCGAGGGAGTACGAAAATTACCTAAATGTTAATTCAATTACACAAAGAACTTATCGGATGCATAAGATTAGTTAAAAACCTAAATTGGACAAGAATAAGTCTAGGGAGATCAAAAATGACCTAAATGTTTAGCCGATGACACAAATGAACCTATTGGATGCACAAGATTGGTTAAAAACCCTAATTGGACTAGAATAACCATAAGGAGGACGAAAATGACCTAAATGTTAATCCAATGACACAAATGAACTTAGTGGATGCACAAGATTGGCTAAAAACCCTAATTGGACTAGAATAACCATAGGGAGGACGAAAATGACCTAAATATTAATCCAATGACACAAACACACCTGTTGGATGCACAAGATTGATTAAAAACCCTAATTGGACAAGAATAAGCATATGGAGGTTGAAAATGACCTAAATGTTAATCCAATGACACAAGGAAATTATTGGATGCACAAGATTGGTTAAAAACCCTATTTGGACAAGAATAAGCCTAGGGAGGCGAAAATGACCTAAATGTTAATCCAATGACACAAATGAACTTATTGGATGCACAAGATTTGTTAAAAACCCTAATTGACTATAATAAGTCTATGGAGGACAAAAATGACCTAAATGTTAATCCAATGACACCAATGAACTTATTGGATGCTCATGATTGATTGAAACCCTATTTGGACAAGAATAAGCCTAGGGAGAACGGAAATGACCTAAATATTAATCCAATGACACAAATGAACTTATTGGATACACAAGATTAGTTAAAAACCCTAATTCAACTACAATAAGTATAGGGAGGACAAAAATGATCTAATTATTAATAATATGGCACAAACACACCTATTGGGTTCACAAGATTGGATAAAACCCTAATTGGACTAGACTAAGCCTTGGGAGGACGAAAATGACCTAAATGTTAATCCAATGACACAAAGGAACTTATTGGATGCACAAGATTGATTAAAAACCCTAATTAGACAAGAATAAGCATATGCAGGTTGAAAATGACCTAAATGTTAATCCAATGATACAAGGAAATTATTGAATGCACAAGATTGGTTAAAAACCCTATTTGGACAAGAATAAGCCTAGGGAGGCGAAAATGACCTAAATGTTAATCGAATGAAACAAATGAACTTATTGGATGCACACGATCTGTTAAAAACCGTAATTGGACTATAATAAGCCTATGGAGGATAAAAATGACCTAAATGTTATTCCAATGACACCAATGAACTTATTGGATGCTCATGATTGGTTGAAACCCTATTTGGACAAGAATAAGCCCAGGGAGAATGGAAATGAGCTAAATGTTAATCCAATGACACAAATGAACTTATTGGATACACAAGATTAGTTAAAAACCGTAATTGGACTACAATAAGCATAGAGAGGAGAAAAATGATCTAAATTTTAATAATATGACACAAACACACCTATTGGGTTCACAAGATTGGATGAAACCCTAATTGGACAAGACTAAGCCTTGTGAGGACGAAAATGACCTAAATGTTAATCCAATGACACAATGGAACTTATTGGAGGCACAAGATTGGTTAAAAAACCTAATTGGACAACAATAAGCATAGAGAGGACAAAAATGACCTAAATGTTAATCCAATGACACAAATGAACATATTGGAAGCACAAGATTGGTTAAAAACCCTATTTGGACAAGAATAAGCATATGGAGGTTGAAAATGACCTAAATGTTAATCCAATGACACAAATGACCTTATTGGATGTACAAGATTGGTTAAAAACCCTAATTGGACTAGACTAATAGTATGGAGGACGAAAAGACCTAAATGTTAATCCAATGACTCAAACACACGTATTGGATGCACAAGATTGGTTAAAACCCATAATTGGACTAGAATAAGCCTAGGGACGACAAAAATGACCTAAACGTTAATACAATGACACAACACACCTATTGGACAAGATTATGCACAAGAATGGTTATAAACACTAATTGGACTAGATTATTGCAAGGGTGGACAAAAACGACCTAAATGTTAATCCAATGACACAAATGAAAATATTGGATGCACAAGATTGGTTAAAAACCCTTAATGGACTAGCATAAGCCTAGGGAGGACGAAAATGACCTAAATGTTAATCCAATGACACAAATGAAAATATTGGATGCACAAGATTGGTTAAAAACCCTTAATGGACTAGCATAAGCCTAGGGAGGACGAAAATGACCTAAATGTTAATCCAATGACACAAATGAAAATATTGGATGCACAAGATTGGTTAAAAACCTTAATTGGACCAGAAAAAGCCTAGGGAAGACAAAAATGACCTAAAGGTTTATCCAATGACACAAATGAACCTATTGGATGCACAAGATTGGTTAAAAACCCTTAATGGACTAGCATAAGCCTAGGGAGGACGAAAATGACCTAAATGTTAATCCAATGACACAAATGAACCTATTGGATGCACAAGTTTGGTTTAAAACCTTAATTGGACCAGAAAAAGCCTAGGGAAGACAAAAATGACCTAAAGGTTTATCCAATGACACAAAGGAACTTATTGGATGCACCAGATTGGTTAAAAACCCTTAATGGACTAGCATAAGCCTAGGGAGGACGAAAATGACCTAAATGTTAATCCAATGATACAAATGAAATTATTGGATGCACAAGTTTGGTTTAAAACCTTAATTAGAGAAGAATAAGACTAGGGAGAATGAAAATGACCTAAATGTTAATCCAATGACACAAATGAACTAATTGGATTCACAAGATTGGTTAAAAACCCTAATTGAACAAGAATAAGCCTTTGGAGGACGAAAATGACCTAAATGTTAATCCAATGACACAAATGAACTAATTGGATTCACAAGATTGGTTAAAAACCCTAATTGAACAAGAATAAGCCTTTGGAGGACGAAAATGACCTAAATGTTAATCCAATGACACAAATGAACTAATTGGATTCACAAGATTGGTTAAAAACCCTAATTGAACAAGAATAAGCCTTTGGAGGACGAAAATGACCTAAATGTTAATCCAATGACACAAATAAACTTATTGGATGCACAAGATTGTTTACAAACCCTAATTGGACTAGAATCAGTCTAGGGAGGACGAAATTGACCTAAATGCTAATCCAAAGACTTAAACACACCTATTGGATGCACAAGATTGGTTTAAAACCCTAATCGGACTAGAATAAGCCTAAGGAGGACGAAAATGAAAAAAACGTTAATCCAATGACACAAATGAACTAATTGGATTCACAAGATTGGTTAAAAACCCTAATTGAACAAGAATAAGCCTTTGGAGGACGAAAATGACCTAAATGTTAATCCAATGACACAAATGAACTTATTGGATGCACCAGATTGGTTAAAAACCTTAATTGGAAAACAATAAGTCTAGGGAGGACAAAAATGACCTAAATGTTAATCCAATGACACAAATGAACCTATTGGATTAACAAGATTAGATAAAAACCCAAATTGGACTAGAATAAGCCTAGGGAGGATGAAAATGACCTAAATGTTAATCCAATGACACTAATGAACTTGTTGGATGCACAAGATTGGTTAAAAACCTTAATTGGACAAGAATAAGCCGAGGGAGGACAAAAATTACCTAAATGTTAATTCAATGACACAAAGAACTTATTGGATGCATAAGACTGGTTAAAAACCTAAATTGGACAAGAATAAGTCTAGGGAGATCAAAAATGACCCAAATGTTTAGCCAATGACACAAATGAACCTATTGGATGCACAAGATTGGTTAAAAACCCTAATTGGACTAGAATGACCCTAAGGAGGACGAAAATGACCTAAATCTTAATCCAATGACACAAATGAACTTAGTGGATGCACAAGATTGGCTAAAAACCCTCATTGGACTAGAATAACCATAGGGAGGACGAAAATGACCTAAATATTAATCCAATGACACAAACACACCTGTTGGATGCACAAGATTGATTAAGAACCCTAATTGGACAAGAATAAGCATTTGGAGGTTGAAAATGACCTAAATGTTAATCCAATGACACAAATGAACTTATTGGATGCACACGATTTGTTAAAAACCCTAATTGACTATAATAAGTCTATGGAGGACAAAAATGACCTAAATGTTAATCCAATGACACCAATGAACTTATTGGATGCTCATGATTGGTTGAAACCCTATTTGGACAAGAATAAGCCTAGGGAGAACGGAAATGACCTAAATATTAATCCAATGACACAAATGAAATTATTGGATACACAAGATTAGTTAAAAACCTTAATTGGACTACAATAAGCATAGGGAGGACAAAAATGATCTAATTGTTAATAATATGACACAAACACACCTATTGAGTTCACAAGATTGGATAAAACCCTAATTGGACTAGACTAAGCCTTGGGAGGACGAAAATGACCTAAATGTTAATCCAATGACACAAAGGAACTTATTGGAGGCACAAGATTGGTTAAAAAACCTAATTGGACAAGAATAAGCATAGGGAGGACGAAAATGACCTAAATGTTAATCGAATGACACAAATGAACTTATTGGATTCACAAGATTGGTTAAAAACCCTAATGGAACAAGAATAATACTAGGGACGACGAAAATGACCTAAAAGTTAATCAAATAACACAAATGACCTTTTTGGATGCACCAGATTGGTTAAAATCCTTAATTGCACAACAATAAGCCTAGGGAGAACAAAAATGACCTATATGTTAATACAATGACACAAATGAACCTATTGAATTAACAAGATTGGATAAAACCCAAATTGGACTAGAATAAGCCTAGGGAGGATGAAAATGACCTAAATGTTAATCCAATGACACAAATGAACTTATTGGATTCACAAGATTGGTTAAAAACCCTAATTGGACTAGAATAAGCCTAGGGAGGATGAAAATGACCTAAATGTTAATCCAATGACACAAATGAACTTGCTGGATGCACAAGATTGGTTAAAAACCTTAATTGGACAGGAATAATCCGAGGGAGGACGAAAATTACCTAAATGTTAATTCAATGACACAAAGAACTTATCGGATGCATAAGACTGGTTAAAAACCTAAATTGGACAAGAATAAGTCTAGGGAGATCAAAAATTACCTAAATGTTTAGCCAATGACACAAATGAACCTATTGAATTAACAAGATTGGATAAAACCCAAATTGGACTAGAATAAGCCTAGGGAGGACGAAAATTACCTAAATGTTAATTCAATGACACAAAGAACTTATCGGATGCATAAGACTGGTTAAAAACCTAAATTGGACAAGAATAAGTCTAGGGAGATCAAAAATTACCTAAATGTTTAGCCAATGACACAAATGAACCTATTGGATGCACAAGATCGGTTAAAAACCCTAGTTGGACTAGAATAACCCTAAGGAGGACGAAAATGACATAAATGTTAACCCAATGACACAAATGAACTTAGTTGATGCACAAGATTGGCTAAAAACTCTAATTGGACTAGAATAACCACAGGGAGGACGAAAATGACCTAAATGTTAATCCAATGACACAAACACACCTGTTGGATGCACAAGATTGATTAAAAACCCTAATTGGACACGAATAAGCATATGGAGGTTGAAAATGACCTAAATGTTAACCAATGACACAAGGAGATTATTGGATGCACAAGATTGGTTAAAAACCCTATTTGGCCAAGAATAAGCCTAGGGAAGTGAAATTGACCTAAATGTTAATCCAATGACACAAATGAACTTATTGGATGCACAAGATTTGTTAAAAACCCTAATTGGACTATAATAAGCCTATGGAGGATAAAAATGACCTAAATGTTATTCCAATGACAGCAATGAACTTATTGGATGCTCATGATTGGTTGAAACCATATTTGGACAAGAATAAGCCTAGGGAGAATGGAAATGACCTAAATGTTAATCCAATGACACAAATGAACTTATTGGATACACAAGATTAGTTAAAAACCGTAATTGGACTACAATAAGCATATAGAGGACAAAAATGATCTAAATGTTAATAATATGACACAAAGAAACCTATTGGGTTCACAAGATTGGATGAAACCCTAATTGGACAAGACTAAGCCTTGGGAGGACGAAAATGACCTAAATGTTAATCCAATGACACAATGGAACTTATTGGAGGCACAAGATTGGTTAAAAAACCTAATTGGACAACAATAAGCATAGAGAGGACAAAAATGACCTAAATGTTAATCCAATGACACAAATGAACATATTGGAAGCACAAGATTGGTTAAAAACCCTAATTGGACTAGAATAAGCCTAGGGAGGACGAAGTTGACCGATGTGCTAATCCAATGACACAAATGACCTTATTGGATGTACAAGATTGGTTAAAAACCCTAATTGGACTAGGCTAATCGTATGGAGGACTAAAAGACCTAAATGTTAATCCAATGACTCAAACACACCTATTGGATGCACAAGATTGGTTAAAACCCATAATTGAACTAGAATAAGCCTAGGGACGACAAAAATGACCTAAATGTTAATACAATGACACAACACACCTATTGGACAAGATTATGCACAAGAATGGTTAAAAACACTAATTGGACTAAATTATTCCAAAGGTGGACAAAAACGACATAAATGTTAATCCAATGACACAAATGAAAATATTGGATGCACAAGATTGGTTAAAAACCTTAATTGGACCAGAAAAAGCCTAGGGAAGACAAAAATGACCTAAATGTTTATCCAATGACACAAATGAACCTATTGGTTGCACAAGATTGGTTAAAAACCCTTAATGGACTAGCATAAGCCTAGGGAGGACGAAAATGACCTAAATGTTAATCCAATGACACAAATAAACTTATTGGATGCACAAGATTGTTTACAAACCCTAATTGGACTAGAATCAGTCTAGGGAGGACGAAAATGACCTAAATGTTAATCCAATGACACAAATGAAAATATTGGATGCACAAGATTGGTTAAAAACCTTAATTGGACCAGAAAAAGCCTAGGGAAGACAAAAATGACCTAAATGTTTATCCAATGACACAAATGAACCTATTGGTTGCACAAGATTGGTTAAAAACCCTTAATGGACTAGCATAAGCCTAGGGAGGACGAAAATGACCTAAATGTTAATCCAATGACACAAATAAACTTATTGGATGCACAAGATTGTTTACAAACCCTAATTGGACTAGAATCAGTCTAGGGAGGACGAAAATGACCTAAATGTTAATCCAATGACACAAATAAACTTATTGGATGCACAAGATTGTTTACAAACCCTAATTGGACTAGAATCAGTCTAGGGAGGACGAAAATGACCTAAATGCTAATCCAAAGACTTAAACACACCTATTGGATGCACAAGATTGGTTTAAAACCCTAATTGGACTAGAATAAGCCTAAGGAGGACGAAAATGAAAAAAACGTTAATCCAATGAAACAAATGAAGTAATTGGATTCACAAGATTGGTTAAAAACCCTAATTGAACAAGAATAAGCCTTTGGAGGACGAAAATGACCTTAATGTTAATCCAATGACACAAATGAACTTATTGGATGCACCAGATTGGTTAAAAACCTTAATTGGAAAACAATAAGTCTAGCGAGGACAAAAATGACCTAAATGTTAATCCAATGACACAAATAAACCTATTGGATTAACAAGATTAGATAAAAACCCAAATTGGACTAGAATAAGCCTAGGGAGGATGAACATGACCTAAATGTTAATCCAATGACACTAATGAACTTGTTGGATGCACAAGATTGGTTAAAAACCTTAATTGGACAAGAATAAGCCGAGGGAGTACAAAAATTACCTAAATGTTAATTCAATGACACAAAGAACTTATCGGATGCATAAGACTGGTTAAAAACCTAAATTGGACAAGAATAAGTCTAGGGAGATCAAAAATGACCTAAATATTTAGCCAATGACACAAATGAACCTATTGGATGCACAAGATTGGTTAAAAACCCTAATTGGACAAGAATAAGCCGAGGGAGTACAAAAATTACCTAAATGTTAATTCAATGACACAAAGAACTTATCGGATGCATAAGACTGGTTAAAAACCTAAATTGGACAAGAATAAGTCTAGGGAGATCAAAAATGACCTAAATATTTAGCCAATGACACAAATGAACCTATTGGATGCACAAGATTGGTTAAAAACCCTAATTGGACTAGAATGACCCTAAGGAGGACGAAAATGACCTAAATGTTAATCCAATGACACAAATGAACTTAGTGGATGCCCAAGATTGGCTAAAAACCCTCATTGGACTAGAGTAACCATAGGGAGGACGAAAATGACCTAAATATTAATCCAATGACACAAACACACCTGTTGGATGTACAAGATTGATTAAAAACCCTAATTGGACAAGAATAAGCATATGGAGGTTGAAAATGACCTAAATGTTAATCCAATGACACAAGGAAATTATTGGATGCACAAGATTGGTTAAAAACCCTATTTGGGCAAGAATAAGCCTAGGGAGGCGAAAATCACCCAAATGTTAATCCAATGACACAAATGAACTTATTGGATGCACAAGATTTGTTAAAAACCCTAATTGACTATAATGAGTCTATGGAGGACAAAAATGACCTAAATGTTAATCCAATGACACCGATGAACTTATTGGATGCTCATGATTGGTTGAAACCCTATTTGGACAAGAATAAGCCTAGGGAGAACGGAAATGACCTAAATATTAATCCAATGACACAAATGAAATTATTGGATACACAAGATTAGTTAAAAACCTTAATTGGACTACAATAAGCATAGGGAGGACAAAAATGATCTAATTGTTAATAATATGAGACAAACACACCTATTGAGTTCACAAGATTGGATAAAACCCTAATTGGACTAGACTAAGCCTTGGGAGGACGAAAATGACCTAAATGTTAATCCAATGACACAAAGGAACTTATTGGAGGCACAAGATTGGTTAAAAAAACTAATTGGACAAGAATAACCATAGGGAGGACGAGAATGACCTAAATGTTAATCGAATGACACAAATGAACTTATTGGATTCACAAGATTGGTTAAAAACCCTAATGGAACAAGAATAATACTAGGGAGGACGAAAATGACCTAAATGTTAATCAAATAACACAAATGACCTTTTTGGATGCACCAGATTGGTTAAAATCCTTAATTGGACAACAAAAAGCCTAGGGAGAACAAAAATGACCTAAATGTTAATACAATGACACAAATGAACCTATTGAATTAACAAGATTGGATAAAACCCAAATTGGACTAGAATAAGCCTAGGGAGGATGATAATGACCTAAATGTTAATCCAATGACACTAATGAACTTGCTGGATGCACAAGATTGGTTAAAAACCTTAATTGGACAAGAATAATCCGAGGAAGGACGAAAATTACCTAAATGTTAATTCAATGACACAAATGAACTTTTTGGTTGCATAAGATTGGTTAAAAACCTAAATTGGACAAGAATAAGTCTAGGAAGATCAAAAATTACGTAAATGTTTAGCCAATGACACAAATGAACCTATTGGATGCACAAGATCGGTTAAAAACCCTAATTGGACTAGAATAACCCTAAGGAGGACGAAAATGACATAAATGTTAACCCAATGACACAAATGAACTTAGTTGATGCACAAGATTGGATAAAAACCCTAATTGGACTAGAATAACCACATGGAGGACGAAAATGACCTAAATGTTAATCCAATGACACAAACACACCTGTTGGATGCACAAGATTGATTAAAAACCCTAATTGGACACGAATAAGCATATGGAGGTTGAAAATGACCTAAATGTTAATCCAATGACACAAGGAGATTATTGGATGCACAAGATTGGTTAAAAACCCTATTTGGACAAGAATAAGCCTAGGGAAGCGAAATTGACCTAAATGTTAATCCAATGACACAAATGAACTTATTGGATGCACAAAATTTGTTAAAAACCCTAATTGGATGCTCATCATTGGAGGACAAAAATAACCTAAATGTTAATCCAATGACACCAATAAACTTAATGGATGCTCATCATTGGTTGAAATCCTATTTGGACAAGAATAAGCCTAGGGAGAACGGAAATGACCTAAATATTAATCCACTGACACAAATGAACTTATTGGATACACAAGATTAGCTAAAAACCCTAATTGGACTACAGTAAGCTTAGGGAGGACAAAAATGATCTAAATGTTAATAATATGACACAAACACACCTTTTGGGTTCACAAGATTGGATAAAACCCGAATTGGACTAGACTAAGCCTAGGGAGGACGAAAATGACCTAAATGTTCATCCAATGACACAAAGGAACTTATTGGATGCACAAGATTGGTTAAAAATCCTAATTGGACAAGAATAAGCATAGGGAGGACGAAAATGACCTAAATACTAATCCAATGACACAAATGAACTTATTGGAAGCACAAGATTGGTTAAAAATCCTAATTGGACTAGAATAACTCTAGGGAGGACGAAGATGACCTATGTGTTAATCCAGTGACACAAACACACCTATTGGATGTACAAGATTGGTTAAATTCCCTAATTAAACTAGAATAAGCCAAGGGAGGACAAAAATGACCTAAATGTTAATCCAATGACACAAATGAACTAATTGGATGCAGAAGATTGGTTAAACATCCTAATTAGACAAGAATAAGCCTAGTGAAGATGAAAATAACCTAAATGTTAATCCATTGACAAAAATGAACTTATTGGATGCTCAAGAGTGGTTAAGACCATTATTGGACTAGAATAGGCCTAAAAAGGATGAAAATGACCTATATGTTTATCCAATGAGACAGACACACCTATTGGATACTTAAGATTGATTAAAAACCCTAATTGCAGAAGAATAAGGCTACGGAGGACGAAAATGACCTAAATGTTAATCCGATGACACAAATAAACTTATTGGATGCACTAGATTGGTTAAAAACCTTAATTGGACAACAATAAGCCTAGGGAGGACAAAAATGACCTAAATGTTAATCCAATGACACAAATGAACCTATTGGATTAACAAGATTGGATAACAACCCAAATTGGACTAGAATAAGCCTAGGGAGGAAGAAAATGACCTAAATTTTAATCCCATGACACAAATGAACTAATTGGATGCGCAAGATTGGTTAAAAACCCTAATTGTACGAGAATAACCCTATGGAGGACGAAAGAGACCCAAATGTTAATCCAATGACACAAATGAACTTAGTGGATGCAAAAGATTGGCTAAAAACCCTAATTGGACTAGAATAACCATAGGAAGGACGAAAATGACCTAAATGTTAATCCAACGACACAAACACACCTGTTGGATGCACAAGATTGGTTAAAAACCCTAATTGGACAAGAACAAGCATATGGAGGACGAAAATGACCTAAATGTTAATCCAATGATACAAGGAACTTATTGGATGCACAAGATTCGTTAAAAACCCTATTTGGACAAGAATAAGCCTTGGGAGGCGAAATTGACCTAAATGTCAATCCAATGACACAAATGAACTTATTAGATGCACAAGATTGGTTAAAAACCTTAATTGGACGAGAATAAGCCTAGGGAGAACGGAAATGACCTAAATGTTAATCCAATAAAACAAAGGGATGACACAAATGATCTAAATGTTGATCAAATGACACAAACACACCTATTGGATTCCCAAGATTGGATAAAACCCTAATTGGACTAGACTAATCTTAGGCAGGATGAAAATGACCTAAATGTTAATCCAATGACACAAAGGAACTTATTGGATGCACAAGATTGGTTAAAAACCCTAATTGGACAAGAATATGTTGGTTGGTACGACCTCGTAATAATCGGAATATATCAGAATGTATCAGTTCTTTAAGAAATTAAATCAATTTCATACACACAGCGGAAATTAAATTGTGGCATACAAGATTAGCAAGTTCTGTTAGATTGATATGAGATTAACCAAGATGCATACAAGTCAAATTATCAGATTAAACAATATTACTTATCACAGACTATGTTTAACATGCATCTAATATTAATCACATATACAAATATATCAAGATAGAAAATTAAAGGAGTTAAGGGTTAGAGAAGATTGCACCAAGAATTTATACTGGTTCAGTTGTCAACTTGACAACCTACATCCAGTCCTGAAAATCCAAACGGATTTCAGATTTTCTTCTCCAATAGAAAGAATCAATTACAGATTGTCCAGTTTCCTCCCCGAAACCTATCTATCTTAATGATCTCTTTCCTATTGATCACCCTCTGATCCTTGTAGATACTCAGCAATCTAACACAGAATCACAGTACGACTCTTTCTTGTTGAGCACCCTCACCCAAGAAAGTAGCCACCAGTTTCTAGCTGGCTTTTCCTTGGTCAAAATGGCTTCTCATAATTCTGGATATCAAAGATTTGTTTTTGAGAATCCTTGTCTTTCAAGATATCTTTTCCAGCTATCTTTTTGATTGTTGTTAATCTTCTTTTTCTTTTTGATCTGAAAAAGTAATCTCAGTGTATTAACCAAGTGTTATTGATAGTTCTTTTGTATATCAAGAATATTCAAAGTGTATTTCAGATTGTTATTATTGTTTGAAAGAATGATTGAAGACAGTTTATATAGTTTCTGAAAAACATATTAATCAATCGATTTACCAATCGATTTCGTAAAGTGATAAACCAGTCTAATCGATTTGCCAATCGATTATCGTGTGTCTTGTTTTTCTTGAATCTTGAAACTATATAACCCAATCGATTTACCAATCGATTCTTTAAACAACATTTCTCAGTGATTATGTTAAGACTGATATGAATCGATTTCGTAATCGATTGCAGATGTTATGTTCAAACTGAAACACATATCAATCGATTTCGTAATCGATTTATTTAAGTCTTCATAATCGATTAACAAATACTTAAAATCGATTTGGTCACACGCTCAGAGTTCACTGGGTTTTCAAAAGGTTTTGTCAATCGATTTGCCAATCGATTGTGTTTAAGTCAGTGACTCAGCTATTTTGATGTTAATCGACGTGCCAATCGATTTGTATGTATTTGTCTGAAAACGTTCTTACCTGGGATTTAGTTCAATCGATTTGCCAATCGATTGCAACCAAATTTAACTTGATTGAAATTTTACAACATAGATTGTCCAATCGATTTGTATGTCACAGGAAAAGTTATTTTGCAAGTGATATTTAAGCAATCGATTTGCCAATCGATTACCATTAAAACTGGGGTACCACTGTGACTTGTCCAATCGATTTCCCAATCGATGTATTTCAATCAGGTTTACTTTGTGAGATGTATAATCGATTTGTCAATCGATTACCCTCAAAACTGGGGTGCTACTGACTTGTGCAATTTTCATTTCTAATTCAGTCAGTCGATTGCCCAATCGATTATACCAACACAAACAGTTGTGTTTCCTTACACCTTTGTTATGAAATCGATTTCCCAATCGATTTACATATTCAGAATTCAACTTTTGTTGATTTCTTGTGTTTCAAGCAACCTGTTCCAAGTGTGTAGGATTTGATTGTTGTTCCTGAAATCTTGCTCAATTCAAATATTAGATTTATCATGTATTGTATGAACATTGTTGAATTATTAATTATGTCAAAATTAGGAATCAAAGGATCAAAATCCAACAATCTCCCCCTTTTTGGCATAATTGACAATTCATACAATTGTAACTTGAGCATTTCAAAACAACAAGCATAAGTGTATTATAAACTACATTATTAATTATTATTTCGTATCAGAGCAATCAGAGCAAAAACAACATCAGATAAAGATAATGCAACTAACAAATTATAATATTTCTCCCCCTTTGTCAATTAAGTCAAAAAGGCAGAAAAAACAATTTCTCCCCCTATGTTACATAACATAAGCATTGGGGTTGAAATCAATCATAAAACATAGTGCATCAGAAACAATGAAGTTTATATGTATCAAGTCAAAATCAATCAATGCAATTAATGAGCAACTTAGATGATTAAGCCAAATGATATAACATTTTAAAAAAATTCATCATACATCACAGAATTATAACAGGTCAGAGCAAAACAGTATGAAACCTAAGGGTCCTAATCACCTAATCTAGGCTGGTCCTCACTATCATCTATGGGAGAGGTTGAGACCGCTGTATTAACCTCAGCAGGTGTCTCCTCACCGTGAGTCTCAGGGTTATCTAGGGGATTTAGGTTAGGTTCATCTGCAGCTTGACGACCAATCTCCGCGACGTCTTCAAACGACAACTTGATGCCGAGGTGTGCTTTAATCGCATCCACATCTTGAACAACCGAGTTCAAGGAGGCTTGCAGAGTCCTTAAACTTGCTTCCAATCTGGATTGAGATTCCAACACTTTGGCATTGTGTGCCATCTGAGCTTCAATGAATTCTATTATTCTGTTTACAAAATCAGGAGTAGCAGATGCAGTGACTGGTTGAGGCTGAGGCTGAGGCTGAGGTTGAGGCTGGACTGGTTCAACAGCAGCTTGAGGTCTTATCCATTTTCCATGTAACCGCTTCAATTGCATTTGATTCACAATTGATTCACCAAACACCAATGTCGTTTTAGCAGATTCCTCATTTCCAAATGAGACCTTGAAGTGTTTGAGAATTTTAGTGATCAACTGTGGATAAGGCAGCATCAGCTTGCTTTGAGATGCTTCCAACATGTGCCTTAGCACAATCCAACACCAGCTCATCCTTAACTCTTTGGATAAGCCCCATAACAGTATGATGTCCAACTTCTGGACCACTGCATGATTTCCCGATCTTGGTACCAGCATACGCGTCAGAGCATACATCAACATCCTCTGTTGAACCTTCATTTGACCAATGGGCAGTGAAATCGATTCAACAAACCCATCGACCATCAGGTCTTTAACTGCGGTATGCCTATCAAGTGTTTCTTCCCAACCTTCATTTGCAGTGTCAGCTTCCGAGCTGCCATCAATAGATTTGCCGTAGAAAGGCAATCCAGACAATGTTGAGAAATCATCAAAGGACATTGCAATCCTTTTTCCCTTAACCAAAGCAGTAAAACCTTCTTCAGTTAACTTGAATGTAGAATAAAACTCCCTGATCAGCCTAGGATAGCTGTCAAGTGTAGAAGACAGAAAACTCTCCAATCCATGAAACCTGAGGTGGTTCTGAAAAGTGAATTCCACAACATCAAAATATGCAAAATCCATGGTTCTTGCCTCATGAATTTTCCTTTTTGCAAAGTCTGTAGACAAAGATGGTTGTGCCTCCTTTTCCTTTGGTGCAGAGACCTTCTTAGGAGGTGGAGAAGAAATAGGCTTCTTCTTCCTTTTCTGAGTAATTACTTTCATGGCATCAGCCATGAGCTTTTCAGTAGGGGGTTCCTTCCGTTTCTTCGGCTTTTCTTGGATTGGGGCAGGAGCTTTGCCTATATCTTTGACAAGTATTTTGTGAGTTGGGATGGGTACTCTCTTTGTCAAAGTTGGAGGTGGTGAAGGTGTTTCACTGGTGGAAGAAGATGATGGAGATGGAGTGCGTGCTTGAGTCTGTTTTACACGGGCCATATCAACAATTTGGTGTAGATTCGAAGTAGGTAGAATGTAGAATGCAGATTCAAACAAATGCAGAGACAGAAGAATGAAGAACACAAGAGAAAAGCAGAGAAAATCTGGAAAATAGAATGCAGAAATCGATTTAGAACTGTTCCTATTTATACTCTTGACCTTGTAAATCGATTTCCCAATCGATTAGGTTACCGTTGCTGGGAATCCTCAATCGATTGAGTAATGATGAAGTGCCGACGGCTAGTAACTTTGAGTAACGGTCATATTTCAAATCGATGTTCAAATCGAATTCCAGTTTTACTTAATCGATTCCCAAATCGATTGTCTTAAGGTTGAACACTTAACTAATCGATTTCCAAATCGATGCTCGTGAAGGTTAAAAAAAATTTTCTGAAACTTTGAATCCTGGGCTAAAGTAATCGATTCCCAAATCGATTTTATAAACCATTTACCATGCTGGTAATCGATTTCCAAATCGATTTAACTTGAAAACATTTACTGAAAAGTACCAGGGTCAACAAAAAACTCATACTTCACTAGGATCAATGATCCCTAGTTTCATCCTTATGTTCAAAAAACTTTCTTTTGGCAATGCTTTTGTGAAGATATCAGCTAATTGTTCTGTAGTATTCACATACTCAAGTTTGATAACTCCATTCTGAAAGTGGTCTCTTATGAAGTGATGCCTTACCTCAATGTGTTTTGTCCTTGAATGCATTACTGGGTTCTTGGTTATGCTGATAGCACTTGTGTTATCACACATGATCGGCACTGTTCCCAAATCGACACCGAAGTCCATTAAATGCTGTTTCATCCACATAATTTGAGCACAACAGCTCCCTGCTGCTATGTATTCAGCTTCTGCAGTAGACAATGCAATACTTGTTTGCTTCTCACTGAACCAAGATACTAGAGAATTACCAAGCAAATGACAAGTTCCTGAAGTACTTTTCCTGTCAAGTTTACAACCAGCAAAGTCTGAGTCTGAATAACCAATCAATGTACATGTTGATCCTTTTGGATACCACAAACCAAGACTTTTAGTACCTACCAAGTATCTGAAAATTCTCTTTACTGCACTGAGGTGAGATTCCTTCGGATTCGATTGATACCTTGCACACATACAAACACTGAACATAATATCTGGTCGGCTTGCTGTAAGGTAGAGCAGAGATCCAATCATACCACGAAATCTAGTGACATCTACAGGCTTACCCTTCTCATCTCGGTCTAAGAAATTTCCTTGACTCATGGGTGTATCAATGGACTTAAGTTTATCAAAGTTAAATTTCTTTATCAAATCAGAACAATATTTGGATTGACTAATGAAAATGCCTTGCTTGCTTTGGTTAATTTGAAATCCCAAGAAATATGACAGTTCACCCATCATTGACATTTCAAATTTACCTTTCATTAAATTTTCAAATTCTTTGCAAAGTTTATCATTTGTTGATCCAAATATTATGTCATCAACATAAATTTGGACCAGCAAGATGTCATTTTCAGTAGTTTTTGTAAAGAGTGTCTTATCAACATTTCCTCTAGAAAAATTTTGTTGAATGAGGAAAGTGCTGAGTTTCTCATACCAAGCTCTTGGAGCTTGTTTCAACCCATAGAGGGCCTTTGAGAGTTTATACACATGGTTAGGAAAATCTGGATTTTCAAAACCTGGTGTTTGACTCACAAAAACTTCCTCTTGGAGGTCTCCATTGAGAAAGGCACTCTTCACATCCATTTGATATAGATTGAAGTCCATGATACATGCATAAGCCAATAAAATTCTTATGGCTTCTAGTCTAGCTACTGGGGCATAGGTCTCATCAAAGTCTATTCCCTCCTCTTGACTATAACCCTTTGCAACTAATCTGGCTTTATTCCTAGTTATCACACCATTCTCATCTAACTTATTTCTGAACACCCACCTAGTTCCTATAACATGCTTACCCTCTGGCCTAGGTACCAAGTTCCACACCTTGTTTCTCTCAAACTGGTTTAACTCCTCTTGCATAGCAAGTATCCACTCACTATCTAAAAGGGCTTCCTTAATGTTCTTAGGTTCAATCTGAGATACAAAGGCTGTAAAGTTACAAAACTGACTAAGGCTTCTCCTAGTTGCAACACCTTTAGAGATATCGCCTATAATGTTGTCTAAAGGGTGGTTTCGGTTGAACTTCCATTCCTTAGGCAACTCACAGGTTTCTATAGGTTCTACAGGGTCTGCACTAGTTGGAGGGTCAGCTATAGGTTGTTCTAGTGGTTCAGATTCTACAACATCGTCCAAAATTTCAATAACCTTAGAAGGAGTTTTGTTCAAGTTTTCTGTAAAAGATTCATCAAACTTTACATGAACTGACTCTTCTATGGTTTTTGTTCTTTTGTTGTAGATTCTATAGGCCTTACTAGTTTGGGAATATCCTAAAAAGATACCTTCATCTGCCTTAGGGTCAAACTTTCCTAGGTGTTCTTTGCCATTGTTCAAAACAAAGCACTTACAACCAAAGATTCTAAAGTAGGACAGGTTTGGTTTTCTACCCTTGTAAAGCTCATAGGGTGTTTTCCTAAGCAGGGGCCTAATGAGAACTCTATTCACAACATGGGTGGCTGTACTAATTGCATCTGCCCAAAAGTACTTAGGTAGGTTGGAGTCCTTAAGCATGGTCCTAGCTAACTCTTCTAGGGATCTATTTTTCCTCTCCACTACCCCATTCTGCTGTGGTGTCCTAGGGGCTGAATAGATGTGGTTGATTCCATTTGATTCACAATAATTTTGAAAAAGATCATTTTGGAATTCACCTCCATGATCACTTTTTATTGAAACAATTTTCAAATCATTCTCATTTTGTACTAAAGCAGCAAACTTTTTGAAAACAGAGAATGTATCACTTTTATGAGCTAAAAAGTAAGTCCATGTGAATCTAGAATAATCATCAACCAGCACATATCCATACAGGTTTCCACCTAAACTCTTAACTTGGGCAGGTCCGAAAAGGTCCATGTGAACTAGTTGTAAAACTCTATTTGTTCTAACCAAGTCTATAGAGGGAAATGGAGTCTTAACCAGTTTACTTTTCTCACATGCATCACACAGTCTATCTTTAGAGAACTTCCTATTTGGTAGACCTAAGACTAACTGTTTGCTGACAAGTTTATTCAAATGATTTATGTGTATATGAGCAATTCTTTTATGCCAAAGCCATGTTTCATCTGAGTTGGATAACAAGCAGCATACAGCACTAGGTACAGAATTGAAATCCAACATGTAAATGTTGTTGATTCTGTCCCCAATTAGCTTTATGTGTTTGTCATCTTTATGCTCAATAATGCAAGATTGTGATGAAAAACTTACTTGAAAACCTTTGTCACATAGCTGGCTTATACTCAGTAAGTTGTGCTTTAATCCTTCAACATATAGCACATTTTTGATTACTGCAGTTGATTCATCGCCTACATCACCAATTCCAATGATTTTTCCTCTGTTGTTATCACCATATTTGACAAAGCCTCCTTCCTTTAATGTCAAGTTCAGGAATTTGGATTTGTCACCAGTCATGTGCTTTGAGCATCCGCTATCTAGATACCATGAGTGTTTCGTGGATGTCAAGCACACCTGCAATACAAAATCAGAATTTTGTTTTAGGTCCCCAATTTAAATTGGGTCCTGGTTGGTTAGTGTCAAACACAGATTTCTTTTCTATCCAAACTAGCTTCCATCCTTGATTGGCTAATTTTTTAAATTTGCAATTAGACACAAAATGTCCCTTTCTGCAACAGAAATGACATTTGCCATCAAAGGATGAATGTTTATTTGGTTTAGTAAAGATGTCATACATACTCTTAGCAATAGCAGATTTTTGACCATGTTTGACATTTCTGGTTTGCATATAACCAATACCAGATCTGTTTTTATTTTTTCTTTTGACATGCATATTTGGTGTATATCCTAAACCAGATTTTTCATGAACATGTCTTTGATTGCTAAGTATGACATTTAGCTTATCTTTACTATTTGCAAAATTTAATAAATCAGATTTTAATGATGCAACAGTATTTTCAAGTTCAATGCACTTTGCAGATTTTTCTTGTGAATCCTTTTTCAGTTGTTCACATAAATTTTCAATTTCTTTATGTTCAACATTCATTTGTTCAAGCATTTTCTTTGTGCTTAACAACTGTTTTATGGAATTCACATAATCATCATGCAGTTCATTGAAAGCTTCTTGTAGCTCATCATATGTTGGATTAGATTGTGAACTAACCTCATTTTCTGATTCTGAATCTGTATCTGCCATGAGACACAAGTTGACTTCTTCTTCATCAGAAGATGCAGAGGATTCATCGTTATCATTCCATGCAATATAAGCTTTTCTGGTTTTGGTGACTGGTTCCTTGCCTTTTGATTTTGTAGCTCTATTCTTGTTTTGCAATTTGTAGCATTCTGACTTTATGTGACCAGTTTTACCACATTCATAGCATGTAATGGTCTTGTTGTCAGTAGTCTTGGAGCTAGATGGTTTTCTGAATTTGTTGTCTTTCTTCTTCAGAAACTTCTTGAATTTCTTGACAAGCAACCCGATTTCCGGCTCTTCAGATTCACTACTGGATTGATCTGAGCAGCTATCTGATTCAGTTTTCGATTGTTGGGCTTGAACCTTCAGGGATAGTCCTTTCTTTTTGCGGCTTTCCATTTCTGATTCGTCCAGTCGATGTAATTCCATTTCATGTTCCCTTAGTTTTCCAAACAAAGTTGCAGTCGTCATCTTTGCTAGATCTTTAGATTCTGCTATGGCTGTTATTTTTGGCTGCCATTCTCTGGTTAGACACCTCCTAATTTTTCCAATCTGCTGTTCGTTGTCCACTTGCTTTCCCAATGCGTGAAGATTATTCACAATGTGTGTGAATCTGGTTTGCAGATCGCTGATGGATTCGTCCTTTTTCATGCTGAATAATTCATATTCGTGCATCAGTGTGTTTACGCGAGCTCTCTTCACATCTGTGGTTCCTTCATGTGTTTGTTGAAGAATGTCCCACATTTCTTTTGCTGACTTGCAGTTTGACACTCTAAAGAATTCTTCTGCACAAAGAGCAGATGTTATAATGTTCTTAGCCTTAGCATTATAACCTACCTTTTTCTTGTCATCATCTGACCAGTCGGCTCTAGGCTTGAGAATCATTGAGTCATTTGTTCCTGCAATCTTGGGAATATATGGACCGTTTTCAACAGCGTCAAGGATGTCTATGCCACTGGCTTCCAAGAAGATTAGCATCCTGTGCTTCCAGTACATATAAGCTGTTCCGTTGAAAGCTGGAGGTCTTGCTAACGATGCGCCTTCTCCCAGAAAATCGTTTGAGGCCATAGTGCTTTTATGAGTGTTACCTCTCGAAAAGTTAGGCTTTGAGGCCAATTTTTGGTTGGTACGACCTCGTAATAATCGGAATATATCAGAATATATCAGTTCTTTATGAAATTAAATCAATTTCATACACACAGCGGAAATTAAATTGTGGCATACAAGATTAGCAAGTTCTGTTAGATTGATATGAGATTAACCAAGATGCATACAAGTCAAATTATCAGATTAAACAATATTACTTATCACAGACTATGTTTAACATGCATCTAATATTAATCACATATACAAATATATCAAGATAGAAAATTAAAGGAGTTAAGGGTTAGAGAAGATTGCACCAAGAATTTATACTGGTTCAGTTGTCAACTTGACAACCTACATCCAGTCCTGAAAATCCAAACGGATTTCAGATTTTCTTCTCCAATAGAAAGAATCAATTACAGATTGTCCAGTTTCCTCCCCGAAACCTATCTATCTTAATGATCTCTTTCCTATTGATCACCCTCTGATCCTTGTAGATACTCAGCAATCTAACACAGAATCAAAGTCCGACTCTTTCTTGTTGAGCACTCTCACCCAAGAAAGTAGCCACCAGTTTCTAGCTGGCTTTTCTCGCTTTCGTTTTTGTTTCAAAGAATTATTACAAACAGAATTAAGGAAGAACAAAAAAGTAGTCTTCAATCTTGGTCAATGTGGCTTCTCACAATTCTGGATATTCAAAGATTGTTTATGAGAACCCTTGTCTTTCAAGATCACTTTTCCAACTATCTTTTTGATTGTTGATAATCTTCTTTTTCTTTGATCTGAAAAAGTAATCTCAGTGTATTAACCAAGTGTTATTGATAGTTCTTTTGTATATCAAGAATATTCAAAGTGTATTTCAGATTGTTATTATTGTTTGAAAGAATGATTGAAGACAGTTTATATAGTTTCTGAAAAACATATTAATCAATCGATTTACCAATCGATTTCGTAAAGTGATAAACCAGTCTAATCGATTTGCCAATCGATTATCGTGTGTCTTGTTTTTCTTGAATCTTGAAACTATATAAGCCAATCGATTTACCAATCGATTCTTTAAACAACATTTTTCAGTAATTATGTTAAGACTGATATGAATCGATTTCGTAATCGATTGCAGATGTTATGTTCAAACTGAAACACATATCAATCGATTTCGTAATCGATTTATTAAGTCTTCATAATCGATTAACAAATACTCAGAATCGATTTGGTTACAAGCTCAGAATTCACTGGGTTTTTCAAACGTTCTGTCAATCGATTTGCCAATCGATTGTGTCTAAGTCAGTGACTCAGCTATTTTGATGTTAATCGACGTGCCAATCGATTTGTATGTATTTGTCTGAAAACGTTCTTACCTGGGATTTAGTTCAATCGATTTGCCAATCGATTGCAACCAAATTTAACTTGATTGAAATTTTACAACATAGATTGTCCAATCGATTTGTATGTCACAGGAAAAGTTATTTTGCAAGTGATATTTAAGCAATCGATTTGCCAATCGATTACCCTTAAAACTGGGATACCACTGTGACTTGTCCAATCGATTTCCCAATCGATGTATTGCAATCAGGTTTACTTTGTAAGATGTATAATCGATTTGTCAATCGATTACCCTCAAAACTGGGGTGCTACTGACTTGTGCAATTTTCATTTCTAATTTAGTCAGTCGATTGCCCAATCGATTATACCAACACAAACAGTTGTGTTTCCTTACACCCTTGTTACGAAATCGATTTCCCAATCGATTTGCTTCAGTCAAAAGTCAACTTTTGTTGATTTCTTGTGTTCCAAGCAACCTGTTCCAAGTGTGTAGGATTTGATTGTTGTTCCTGAAATCTTGCTCAATTCAAATATTAGATTTATCATGTATTGTGTGAACATTGTTGAATTGTTAATTATGTCAAAATTAGGAATCAAAGGATCAAAATCCAACAGAATAACCATAGGGAGAAAGAAAATGACCTAAATGTTTATCCAGTGACACAAATGAACTTAATGGAAGCACAATATTGGTTAAAAACCCTAATTGGACTAGAATAAGCCTAGGGAGGATGAAGATAACCTAAATGTTAATCCAATGACACAAACACACCTATTGGATGTACAAGATTGGTTAAATTCCCTAATTGGACTAGAATAAGCCTGGGGAGGACAAAAATGACCTAAATGTTAATCTAATGACACAAATGAACTAATTGGATGCACGAGATTGGTTAAACATCCTAATTAGACAAGAATAAGCATAGGGAGGAAGAAAATGACCTATATGTTAATCCAATTACACAAATGAACATATTGGATGCACAAGAATGGTTAAGACCCAAATTGGACTAGGATAGGCCTAAAGAGGATTAAAATGACCTATATGTTTATCCAATGAGACAGACACACCTTTTGGATGCTTAAGATTGGTTAAAACCCCTAATTCCACAAGAATAAGGCTATAGAGGATGAAAATAACCTAAATGTTAATCCAATGACACAAATGAACTTATTGGAAGCACCAGATTGGTTAAAAACCTTAATTGGACAACAATAAGCCTAGGGAGGACAAAATTGACCTAAATGTTAATCCAATGACCTAAATGAACCTATTGGATTAACAAGATTGGATAAAAATCCAACTTGGACTAGAATAAGCCTAGGGAGGATGAAAATCACCTAAATTTTAATCGCATGACACAAATGAACTTATTGAATGTACAAGATTGGTCAAAAACCGTAATTGGACAAGAATAACTCTAGGAAGGACGAAAATGACCTAAATGTTAATCTAATGACACATATGAACCTTTTGGATGCACAAGATTGGTTAAAAACCCAAATTGGACTACAATAACTCTAGGGAGGAGGAAAATGACTTAAATGTTAATCTATTGACACAGATGAACCTATTGGATGCACAAGATTGGTAAAAATCCCTAATTGGACTACAATAAGTCGAGGGAGGACGAAAATGACTAAATGTTATTCTAATGACACAAACATACCTATTGGATGCACAAGATTTGTTAAAAACCCTAGTTGGAAAGGAATAAGCCTAGTGAGGACGAAAATGACCTAAATTATAATCCAATGACACAAATGAACTTGTTGGATGCACAAGATTGGTTAAAAACCATAATTGGACAAGAATAAGCCGAGGGAGGACAAAAATGACCTAAATGTTAATTCAATGACACAAATGAACTTATTGGATGCATCAGATTGGTTAAAAACCTAAATTGGACAAGAATAAGCCTAGGGAGGTCAAAAATGACCTAAATGTTAATCCAATGACACAAACGAACCTATTGGATGCACAAGATTGGGTAAAAACCCTAATTGGACTAGAATAACCATAAAGAGGACGAAAATGACCTAAATGTTAATCAAATGACACAAACACACCTGTTGGATGCACAAGATTGGTTAAAAACACTAATTGGACAAGAATAAGAATATGGAGGACGAAAATGTCCTAAATGTTAATCCAATGACACAAGGAACTTATTGGATGCACAAGATTGGTTAAAAACCCTATTTGGACAAGAATAAGCCTTGGGAGGCGAAAATGACCAAAAGGTTAATCCAATAACACAAATGAACTCATTGGATGCACAAGATTGGTCAAAAGCCCTAACTGGACTATAATAAGCCTATGGAGGACAAAAAACACCTAAATGTTAATCCAATGACACAAATGAACTTATTGGATGCTCATGATTGGTTGAAACCATAATTGGATAAGAATAAGCCTAGGGAGAACGGAAATGACCTAAATGTAAATCCAATGACACAAATGAACTTATATGATGCACAAGATTAGTTAAAAATCGTAATTGGACAACAATAAGCATATGGAGGACAAAAATGATCTAAATGTTAATCAAATGACACAAACACACCTATTGGATTTGCAAGATTGGATAAAACTCTAATTGGACTAGACTAAGCATAGGGAAGACAAAAATGACCTAAACGTTAATCCAAGGACACAAAGAAACTGATTGGATGCACAAGATTGGTTAAAAACCCATATTGGACAAGAATAAGCATAGGGAGGACGAAAATGACGTAAATGTTAATCCAATGACACAAATGAACTCATTGGACGCACAGGATTGATTAAAAACCCTAATTGGACTAGAATAAGCCTAGGGAGGACGAAGATGACCTAAATGTTAATCCAATGACACAAATGAACTTATTGGATGCACCAGATTGGTTAAACATCCTAATTAGACAAGAATAAGCCTAGGGAGGAAGAAAATGACCAAAATAATAATCCAATGACACAAATGAACTTATTGGATGCACAAGAGTGGTTAAGACCTTAATTGGACTAGAATAGGCCTAAAGAGGATTAAAATGACCTACATGTTTATCCAACGCGACAGACACACCTATTGGATTTTTAATATTGGTTAAAAACCCTAATTCCACAAGAATAAGGCTACAGAGGACGAAAATGACCTAAATGTTAATTCAATGACACACATGAACCTATTGGATGCGCAAGATTGGTTAAAAACTGCCATTGGACAAGAATAAGCCTAGGGAGAATGAATATGGCCTAAATGTTAGTCCAATGACACAAATGAACTTATTGGATGTACCAGATTGGTTACAAACCCTAAACTTTAAACGAATGACACCAAGACACCTATTGGATGCACAAGATTGGTTAAAAACCCTAATTGGACTAGGATAAGCCTAGGGACGACCAAAATCACCAAAAAGTTAATACAATGACACAACACACCTATTGGATGCACAAGATTGGTTAAAAACACTAATTGGAAGAGAATTAGCCTAGGGAGGACAAAAATGACACAAATGTAAATCCAACGACACAAATGAACCTAATGGATTAACAAGATTGGCTAAAAACCCAAATTGGACTAGAAAAAGCCAAGCGAGGATGAAAATGACCTAAATTTTAATCCCATGACACAAATGAATTAATTGGATGCACAACATTGGTTAAAAACCCTAATTGGACAAGAATAAGCCTAGGGAGGATGATAAAGACCTAAATGTTAATCTAATGACACAGATGAACCTATTGGATGCACATGATTAATTAAAAACCCTAATTGGACTACAATAAGTTTAGGGAGGACGAAAATGACTAAATGTCAATCTAATGACACAAACACACTTATTGGATGCACAAGATTGTTTAAAAACCCTATTTGGACCGGAATAAGCCTAGGGAGGACGAAAATGACCTAAATGTTAATCCAATGACACAAATGAACTTGTTGGATGCACAAGATTGGTTAAAAACCTAATTGGACAAGAATAAGCCGAGGGAGGACCAAAAGGACCTAAATGTAAATTCAATGACACAAATGAACTTATTGGATGCAAAAGATTGGTTAAAAACCATAATCGGACAAGAATAAGCCTACGGAGGACAAAAATGACCTAAATATTTAGCCAATGACACAAATGAACCTATTGGATGCACAAGATTGGTTAAAAACCTAATTGCACTAGAATAACCCTAGGGAGGACGAAAATGACCTAAATGTTAATCCAATGACACGTATGAACTTATTGAATGCACAAGATTTGCTAAAAACCCTAATTGGACTAGAATAACCATAGGGAGGACGAAAATAACCTAAATGTTAATCCAATGACACAAACACACCTATTGGATGCACAAGATTGGTTAAAAAACCTAATTGGACTATAATAAGCCTATGGAGGACAAAAATGACCTAAATGTTAATCCAATGACACAAACGAACTTATTGGATGCACAAGATTGGTTAAAAACCTTATTTGGACAAGAATAAGCCTAGGGAAGCAAAAATGACCTAAATGTTAATCGAATGACACAAATGAACTTATTGGATGCACAAGATTGGTTAAAAAACCTAATTGGACTATAATAAGCCTATGGAGGACAAAAATGACCTAAATGTTAATCCAATGACACAAATGAACTTATTGGATGCACATGATTGGTTAAAACCCTAATTGGATAAGAATAAGCCTAAGGAGAACGGAAATGACCTAAATGTAAATCCAATGACACAAATGAACTTATTGGACGCACAAGATTAGATAAAAACCTTATTGGACTAGAATAAGCCTAGGGATGACGAAAATGACCTAAATGTTAATCCAATGACACAAAGGAACTTATTGGATGCACAAGATTGCTTCAAAACCCTAATTGGACAAGAATAAGCATAGGGAGGACGAAAATGACCTAAAAGTTAATCCAATGACACAAATGAACTTATTGGATGCACAAGATTGGTTAAAAATCCTAATTGGACTAGAAGAAGCCTAGGGAGGACCAAGATGACCTAAATGTTAATCCAATGACACAAATGAACTTATTGGATGCACATGATTGGTTAAAACCCTAATTGGATAAGAATAAGCCTAGGGAGAACGGAAATGACCTAAATGTAAATCCAATGACACAAATTAACTAATTGGATGCACAAGATTGGTTAAAAATCATAATTAGACAAGAATAAGCCTAGGGAGGAAGAAAATGACCTAAATATTTATCCAATGACACAAATGAACTAGAATAGGCCTAAAGAGGATTAAAATGACCTATCTATTTATCCAACAAGATAAACACACCTATTGGATTCTTAAGATTGGTTAAAAACCCTAATTCCACAAGAATAAGGCTACAGAGGATGAAAATGACCTAAATGTTAATCCAATGACACAAATGAACTTATTGGATGCACCAGATTGGTTAAAAACCTTAATCGGACAACAATAAGCCTAGGGAGGACAAAAATGACCTAAATGTTAATCGAATGACACAAATGAACCTATTGGATTAACATGATTGGATCAAAACCCAAATTGGACTAGAATAAGCCGATGGAGGATGAAAATGACCTAAATTTTAATCGCATGACATAAATGAACTAATTGGATGCACAAGATTGGTTAAAAACCCTAATTAGACAAGAATAAACCTAGGGAGGACGAAAATGACCTAAATGTTAATCCAATGACACAAATGAACTTATTGGATGCACAAGATTGGTCAAAAACCGTAATTGGACAAGAATAACACTAGGAAGGACGAAAATGACCTAAATGTAAATCCAATGACACAAACACACCTATTGGATGCACAAGACTTGTTAAAAACCCTAATTGGACTAGAATAAGCATAGCGACGACGAAAATGTCATAAATGTTCATTCAATGACACAAACACACCTATTGGATGCACAAGATTGGTTAAAAACCTTAATTGGACTAGAATAAAACTAGGGAGGACGAAAATGACCGAAATGTTCATCCAATGACACAAACACACCTATTGGATGCACAAGATTGGTTAAAAACCCTAATTGGACAAGAATAAGCCTAAGGATGACCAAAATGACCTAAATGTACATTCAATGTCACAAACACACCTATTGGATGCACAAGAATGGTTACAAACCTTAATAGGACTAGAATAAATCTAGGGAGAACGAAAATGACCTAAATGCTCATCCAATGACACAAACACGCCTATTGGATGCACAAGATTGGTTAAAAACCCTAATTGGACTAGAATAAACTTAAGGAGGACGAAAATGACCTAAATGTTCATCTAATGACACAAACACACCTATTGGATGCACAAGATTGGTTAAAAACCCTAATTGGACTAAAATAAACTTAAGGAGGACGAAAATGACCTAAATGTTCATCTAATGACACAAACACACCTATTGGATGCACAAGATTGGTTAAAAAATCCTAATTGGACAAGAATAAGCCTAGGGAGGATGAAAATGACTAAAATGATCATCCAATGATACAAACACACCTATTGGGTGCACAAGATTGGTTAAAAACCCTAATTCTACAAGAATTAGCCTAGGGAAGACATAAAATGACCTAAATGTCATCCTATGACATAAACACACCTATTGGATGCACAAGATTGGTTAAAAACCCTAATTGGACTAGAATAAACTTAAGGAGGACGAAAATGACCTAAATGTTCATCTAATGACACAAACACACCTATTGGATGCACAAGATTGTTTAAAAACCCTAATTGGACAAGAATAAGCCTAAGGAGGACGAAAATAACCTAAATGTTCATCCAATGACACAAATGAACTTAATGGATGCACAAGATTGGTTAAAAACCCTAATTCGACAAGAATAAGCATAGGGAGGACAAAAATGACCTAAATGTGAATCCAACAACACAAACACACCTATTGGATGCACAAGATTGTTTAAAAACCCTAATTGGACAAGAAAAAGCCTAGGGAGGACGAAAATGAACTAAATGTTCATCCAATGATATAAATGATCTTAATCGATGAACAAGATTGGTTAAAAACCCTAATTGGACAAGAATAACCCTAAGGGGGACGAAAATGACCTAAATGTTCACCCAATGACACAAACGCACCTATTGGATGCACAAGATTGGTTAAAAACCCTAGTTGGACAAGAATAATTCTAGGGAGGACGAAAATGACCTAAATGTTCACCCAATGACACAAACGCACCTATTGGATGCACAAGATTTGTTAAAAACTCTATTTGGACTAGAATAAACCTAGGGAGGACAAAAATGACCTAAATATTCATCCAATGACACAAACACGTCTATTGGATGCACAAGATTGTTTAAAATCCCTAATTGTACAAGAATAATTTTAGGGAGTACGAAAATGACCTAAATGTTAATCCAATGGCACAAATGAACTTATTGGATTCACAAGATTGTGTAAAAACCCGAATTGGACGAAAATAAACCTAGGGAGGACGAAAATGAGCTAAATGTGAATCTAATGACACAAACACACCTATTGGAAGCACAAGATTGGTTAAAAACCCTAGTTGGACAAGAATAATTCTAGGGAGGACGAAAATGACCTAAATGTTCATCCAATGACACAAACACACCTATTGGATGCACAAGATTGGTTAAAAATCTTAATTGGACTAAAATAAAAATAGGGAGGACGAAAATGACCTAAATGTTAATCCAATGACACAAATGAACTTATTGGATGCCCAAGGTAAGTTGAAAACCCTAATTGGACATGAATAAGCCTAGGGAGGACGAAAATGACTTAAATGTTCATTCAATGATACAAACATACCTATTGGATGCACAAGATTTGTTAAAATTCCTAATTGGACTAGAATAAGCCTAGCGAAGACGAAAATGATATAAATGTTCATCCAATGACACAAACACACCTATTGGATGCACAAGATTGGTTAAAAACCCTAATTGTACAAGAATAACATAGGGAAATAAGCATAGGGAGGACAAATATAATCCACAACAAGAAAACAAGCATTTTGTGAGGGCCAAAAGCCCTCACAAAGGGGTATAATCAGCCACAAAGGTGGATTTTGTGAGGGCTTTTGGCAGCCACAAAGAAGCTGGTCACAAAATTTTTTGAGGGCTTTTGCAGCCACAAAGTACCTGAAACAGGTTGCCATTTGTGAGGGCTTTTGCAGCAACAAAAGACAGGCATTTGTGAGGGCTTTTGCAGCCACAAAAGTCTGCGTTTGTGAGGGCATAGGCCGCCACAAAGGACAGGCTGATTTTAAAAAAATCAGCTTTTGTGAGGGCCCAGTCCGTCACAAAATCCCTCCTTTGTGAGGGCTTAGGCCGCCACAAAATAT